>NC_136906.1:7223487-7573879 GCF_949606895.1 Notothenia rossii
CGGCACTAAATCTCCTGAGTGTTGCCTCAGTAATGCTGTGTGTGTTTTTGACTTTGTGGCAATTGTTTAGGTTATTCCCAAAATAATTACCTCTCGTGTTATTATTTTTGAAGAATAAGCCCTCACATTCCATCTTCAGAGGCCATTAACTGTCTTTTGATTTACACAAATGAACACTGTGCAGGGATTTGTTAGACTATAAACAGTAAATCATATTCCCTTTAAGTGTAACTGTCTCAAAATGCCATTTATATACTTATAGACTTTATGGAAGCCCCCTCATGTCCCCTGTGTCTTTGTTAAATACACATCATTTCATTCATGAGGGCTCGGCTGGTGTTAGAAGATGCTGAATCTGATTAAGTCTAATTCTGGCTCTCATCCAAAAACAGACCGTCTGGTACCACCCATGACTAAAACCATTAGGACCTCAGGGCTATAACGGGGGTTCGCTGAGCTACTGTTATAGTCTGCAGCAGAAACAAGAGGCTGTGAGTGTGTGTGTGTGTGTGTGTGTGTGTGTGTGTGTGTGTAGCAAAATGATTTGTCACACCAGCACACTTGGCTGAACAAAGAAGTCTCCTCTCTCGGTAACATCACAAGCCTGGCTGTTGCTAAGCATAGATTGGCGGAAGCACCCGCTCTGTCATGTGATTGGTTCATAGCCTGAGGGCTCAGTTATCATGACTCAGCCCCTTTTTCTGCAGGGAGGAGGGGGGAGAGAGACAAAGGGGAGAGAGAGACGCAGAAAGGTAATAAGAAGCAAGAAAGGATATTTAGCTTTTTGTAAATAGCGAAAACATTCAAAAGGGGCCCGAATATGTTTTTTTCCGTTATACTGTAGTGTGTTATATAGGTTTTTGTGCATAAATATGGTCTGCAAAGGGAGGGAGTTTCTCTCCCACACACTCCCCCCCCCCCTACCTGCAACGCCTCCATTGGACCCCTTTGGTTACTTCGCTAACATGGTGAAATAACTATGGAACATTCACGCTTCTATCAGCTAGCGCTCCAACACATTGTACGTGACAGGCTAAGGGGCGGGACATCTCTAAGCGGTTGACCAATCACAACAGAGCCGGCCAGCTGACCAATCAGAGCAGACTGGGCTCTGGTTTCAGACGTTTCAGGTGAAAAGAGGTGCTGCAGCACAGGCAGTAGGAGAAAATAAAGAGCTTTTTGAACATTAAAGCATGGAGACATGTCACAGAATACAAATATGGACCTGGACATGAGGAGAATGTGTCCTCTTTAAAAAGTACAATTCGTATGAACTGGAAACTCGAGCCAACGTTAACAGGACTCTTTTTTGAAAACGGTGTGGTCTCACACCTGTTACACAAAAGATTGAGAAGGGAATGCTAACAGTTCTTCTTTTCTTTTTAATTATGTTCTCAAAAATATCTGTATAAACTGGGAATAAACGTTGATGCGCGCTGGAATCGATACAAAATATTGTGGAAAACGGCACTGAAATGAGAAGCAGGACTGTGTGTTAGAAGCGTCTGTAGTAGCGGTGGGGGGGGCCGTAGTGCATCGGCAGGTCCATCATGTCCATGTTTTGGGGGAGAGGCGGGTGTACGGGAAGGTTTGGATGGTGGTGGTGGTGGTGATGGTTGTTGTTGTTGTTATTGTTCATGGGGGGCAGGTGTGGTAGAAGGGGCACGTAGGGGGCCGGGGGTAGCCTGGGTAGAATCACCTGCTGGAACATCATGCCCTGCGGTGGAGGAGCAGGGGGGAATTGGGCGTGGGGGGGGACGAAGAGGGGAGCCTGGACTGCCAGCGGGTGAGGGGGGGGGGGCCGGGGCGGGCTCCTCTGCCGCCGGGCCCACTCTGGGTCGCTTCACCTCTGTGATCGGCTCCGGGGGGGGGGCCGACCCGCTTCCCCGAATTATCTGAGGAGAAGAAGAAGAAGAAGAAGAAGAAGAAAGGGGGGGTTAGTAAAGGACTTCCTGTTGTGATGTCAGACTTCCTTCGCCTTCTTTACACAAACACTTTGAGACAAACCAAACACAGGAAGCACTCGGCTGCCTGTTTATAAATATTGTTGTAAAGACAAAGAATAATAATGCAACAGTGCAATATGTCCCTGCCAACAATCAGTTTAAGAAAAACTAACTGAAAAACAGAGCAGTTGTCAATAGTTTCAACAGTTCCTACAAAATCATTGATTTCAGTTCCCAGTGAGCATCAGACTCTCTACTGACCGGAGCTCTTCTTGTTCAGCTCGGCCTCTCCTTCCTTCTGGATCACCTGAATGATTCGCTCGTCGTCTTGCTGCAAAAACAAAAACACAGAACTTATTTCCAATCAGACAAAAAATGCATCAACATTATGAGAGTGAATGTAACTCTTGCTGTACCCCGATAATAACAAAAACATCATTTTACATTCTCTAAGGCAGATAGGACTGAAGCTTGTGATGCAGACGTATAAAAAGGTCCAGCCAACATAGTGCTCGATTAGCTGCAGGCTTGTTGTGTCTGCCGAACAATTCGAGGTCAGAGCTTTTGTGGAGGGGGGGTGCTGCAGTTAGTCATAACAACATGCCTATGTAGTCCCAATAAACTAGACCTGAATCAAACATGCTCATCTGCTATTGAATGTGATGTCTGTTGTCATATGGTCTGCCTTTTCTTGTGTTCAAAGAGGACAAACAGTATTTCGACAATAGTTAAAGTGTTCGTTTTTAAAGGCTAAAACGGCAAAGATATTGATGTTATGCAGCTACGACTCTAATCTTATTCTACACAAATTATAATACACATAACGTATTTCAAAGTCGATCTAGAATGAATGGCAATAAAGCTTTGAACTATTCAGTTCAGCCCTAATATTGATGTATTTGTGACCTAATGAAATACACTTTAATGCCAACATAAAGCTAGTTAGATGAGTCAGATCTTCCTACTCTCACTCTTGACACAAAAACCTTTTAAAAGAATCAAATGAAGGCAGCCGTCTCCTTTCTAAAGGCCCTGTGGTCGCCACTTTTTATCTATTTGTTCTTGGCATTGCGCCGGGAGACTGGCGGTTGTCTCCTCTCTGGAGTTTCTGGGTTGTCTCCAGCTCATTAACAGCTTGGGACTAATTGTGGTTTCTGGGTGCCAGGGATACTGCAGCCAGGTAACCGTGGGCGACCACAGAATCAGATGGTCAGGGTCAAAGTGCAGCGAGAGTTAATGAGTATATCTGTGTGAGGGCAACACAAGGAATAGAGTGGCGCAGGAATGAGTCTGAAACCTGGAAATGAGTTAGCGTCTCAGCACTTCTAGTTCCCTCGTCTCAAAGTCAATCGTTTTTTTTTTTTAACCATTCTTGGTTAGACGCCTTTAATCTGTGGTTATCACGAGTTTAAGAGATTTTCCGTTTTGAACATTAGCCGCCTTTAGCTTAGCGGTAGTGACGTGAAGTCATGTGACCGTGATAGCCTAACGTTAGCCTTTGACATCTAGAGATTGCATTTATGCCTTAACTATTATAAAGGTGGTTAATATGTGGAGATGATCCTGCTGAACAAAACGTGTAAGTATCATAAATGTGTGCTAGCCATAGATCTGAATTGTTGGCAATACTCCCATTGAGTGACTCGGAATCCCATTGGCTTTTAGGGGAGGGAGCCCTTGAGATGCTAATCTTTGGGTTGTCACTCCACCACTCTATAGGGAATGAATGAGTAATGTTATCCTTCAAAATAAGAGCGCGTGTGTGTGTGTGTGTGTGTGTGTGTGTGTGTGTGTGTGTGTGTGTGTGTGTGTGTGTGTGTGTGTGTGTGTGTGTGTGTGTGTGTGTGTGTGTGTGTGTGTGTGTGTGTGTGTGTGTGTGTACCGTGGGGTCGGTCCAGAGCGAGCACTTGCGGCAGTGTCTGCAGGGAGCGCCGGGCGAGCGCGCGTGTTGGCAGAAGTGGTTGTATCCGGTGATGGGCTCCCTGCAGAGGTAACACATGAAGCTGCCGCAGCGACACGACATCCGGTTACAGCCCTCGGACTTCACCAGGCCTGTGGCGCACTTCACACACTTCCTCACCCGGGCCGCCGTCATGCGCTCCTCACTGGGGACAGAGGGGAAGATAAATGAATAAGGAGACAAATAAGGCAAGGCCAGTTTATTTATATAGCATTTTTCAACACAAGGCAATTCAAAGTGCTTTACAAAAATGAAAGACATTAGAAACATTAAAGCAAAGATAATAAAACGTGAATACAAGTTAAAGTGCAGTGTGATATCTCGTTTTTAGTCACATTTCCTTTGATGTGGCTCAAAACTGTGCCTTCTATTATTCTGTCTATACTTATTTTGATTGGAGTTTTCGTCGTTCATGACTCGAGTGATCTTATTTGTGAAGAACTCGGATATCTGGAGGTAAACGACACATTTCTCATTTCAGTGTTCTGGCACTTCCTTTCAGTGAATCTAGGGGATCATTGAACTCAAGAAGAATCCACCTTTAAAATATAAAGGTCTTTAAGGAATTAGGAATCCTGAAGTCAAATGTAATTCCTTTAAAGACCCTTTCCATACATTTTAAGACCTCATCGCCACTTGGAGTTCTAACCGGTTACCTTGGCGACACACTTTACCTCCCATTGACTATATACAGTATTGATTGTCATTCCTCCTTATCTTCCAACCATTTGGACGCAGACTTGCATTTCCCCATAACGATGTTGTTTAACAACCGGCGTAAACGGACCTTCGCGCGCTATCAAGCAGTGAGCGTGCGATGTCCTGTTCAGATGACGTCAAATCCAACGGGATGCCATAAATAAACTCCACAGAATCACACTACACAGCTACGCAATGATTACATTCAGGCAGACTGTAGAATACAACCTCTTTGGACCATTTATATACTTATTGAAAACAAGCTACAAAATGTAATACCTTGGGAAATACCCTTTAATACTTTTTAATAGCCTTCATTTTCGCTAAATTGATTTATCAACTTTTAATACTTTTTAAGACCCCGCGGACCCCCTCTTATAGCTCTGTTGTCTGTCCACTGATGCGCCTTCAGCTCTTTGCATTTAGGGGATTATATAATGTTCCTCTGTCCTGTTAGAACCATCAGCTGCTCTGATGTTTCTACCAGAACACTTCCTGTCTCTTTCAACAAAAGGAAGTAAGAAGATCTGTGTTTGGGCTCAAAACAGGAAGTACTGCCTGTGTGCCTCCTGGGCCACAGGAAGCAGACGGCCTCTCCACTTCCTGCACTGTTGTCCGTGAAACTGAGGTTTGAGCTTACCCAGCATCCTCTCTGGGTGAGGAGTGGAGAGGACAGCGAGAGAAACGTCTTCTAAGATGTGTTCTTGTTTGCAAGCTGGTATAATCTTTAATTGTGTGTGAATGTGTACCGTCCTGATTTCCAATCTTACCCTGTTGCCGTTTAAACTACTGAATTAAAAAAGGTCCATCTTAATTTATCTTAATTTATAACAATAGATCTCTTAGCAGCATCGTTATATGTATGTATCAAGAGTTTTGTAACCTTTGCTCGACCCAAATATAACACTTGATATAATCCTATGGAGTCTGTATATGACAGACTCATCTGATCGTTAGCGTCCGTTTGTCTCGTTTACTTACAAGAGCACCCTCATGCCGATCTCGTCTCTCTCCAGGACCTGCTCACACGTCTTCCCCATGTGCTGCTTCCACTGGACGTGACACTTCCTGCAGCTCTCCTGAAGGAACACACAACAATAAGAATAAGAGAGTGAAGAGCGATTTGTTTCAGTAAAATCTCCTCATAAAAAGGTATTTAGTTTAAGTTATCCCAGAAACAGGATTTAAATGATTTATAAAATAGAATTATATTTGGTTTAAAATGGTCAATCAGATCAAAGAAATGTAGAAAAAGGGGCTAGAAGTACATGCACTCGTTGAGATATTCTGGATTAGGGCTCGTTCGCCCCACCGCTGCTAGCATTAGGTTGCTCTGTGAAAAACAATGTGCATCAAGATGGCGGCACATAGCTCAACAACTAGACCGTGAACCGAAAACGATCATTTAAGCATCCTTTTCTTCCTTAGCGGAAACATCTTTGACTGAGATCAGGAGTCTTTAGTTCACCCAAATCGGTGACGAGCAGACGTATCAGAAGTGTAGTTAGTGTATTTTATTTGTTCATACGTGTTAGGTTGTAACTAGCAATGGCTGGAAAGGCGTTAGAGGTTGTGAAATATAGAATATCTGCTAACACACACACACACGTTAAGTCAGGGGCGTCAAACTCGCCACATTCGCATAAAGGTTGCACTCAAAGGGCCGGTTGTAACTATATAAATATATATATCAAATAATGTATTATATTACATTATTGCCTCTGAATTGGATTATTATCGGATAGGATAATAACTTAGTAATTAACTACGTCTGAAAGCAGAAGTCCAGGGCAAATAATTGCAAGTCTCTTCAGTGCGCATGTCACAAAACGAGATGCATTGTGGGACATGTAGTTTATGGGCAACCTGCTTCTGTAAAGCGGCATGTAACCGTATAATAAACGTATTATATTCTTTGCAAACTCTTGCGGGGCCACATAAAATGAAGTCGCGGGCAGGATTTGGCCCCCGGGCCTTGAGTTTGAGACCCCTGCGTTATGTGGAAGGGCCGGGGATCGAACCACCAACATCCAAAAATTGAGAAAGACCCACAACCTGAATTGCCCAGTATGAGACGTACGTGACCCTGAGAGGGTCTTTGGTGCACAGCATATAAAAAAGCCATATGGATAAATCAACAAGGTTAACAACCTGATTTATTTAAGTGCGTATTTAATATATCACCCAATTACTAAGATATAATTCCTCCCTCACTCACTGCCCTCCTCTGACACTACTCCAGTTCCTGCTGAATAAGAACATTCTCCATCGTCTGCGCTATATGCTGCTGCCACTGCAGGGACTTAGACTTGCACAGCTGGGTGTGGCTCTCCCTGCAAATGTGTATGTGTGTGTGAGTGACTGCAGCAAGATTGGCTCGCCGCTGACTGTTTGGTTGCCTAGAAACAGCAACTCCATCCTCTTTCGCCGTGTCAACCCGAGAAACACCCACACAGACACGTTAGCTCGGGGTTGCCTCCCTCGCTAACCCTTAGCTAAGTGGTGTCACCATTAATATTTGAACCGTTCATCCAATATTGAATACGAGGCGTGGGACGGGTGATGCTGCGTGATCCACATCGCCACGACAACCCTGAACCTGGGGAGGAAAGGTCACAAACACACACCCTCTGCGTCCTCTTCCTGCAGCCAGTGTGTGTGTGTGTGTGTGTGTGTGTGTGTGTGTGTGTGTGTGTGTGTGTGTGTGTGTGTGTGTGTGTGTGTGTGTGTGTGTGCAAGGTCAGCCAGAGGGTGTGGAACTGGAGTTTTCCTTGGCATTTGGATTGGGTTTGCTTGGAAGACTTTACAGAGGCACACAAGGTCCGTTAAGTCTTACTGTGGTAGCTTCAGGCAAAGAAGGAGACATTTTTCAGGCTATGTTCACATTTTTGGATTCATAAAGGGAGTGTCCATGAAACAGACTCTCTGGTGATGAATCAGTAAAACGTGGTTCTGTAGAGGAGGGGGAGAAAGCGGACTCATGTGTCAGACAAAGCCCCGGGAGGCAGAGCGGGGGAAGATCGCCCCCTAGTGGTAACCTAGACACCAGGAAGAGTCACACCACAGGAGAGAGAGAGAGAGTGACAGAGTGCGTGTTTGAGACTTGTTTGACAAGCAGGAACACACCTGAGTTCTTATAGCTCGGCTAAAAATACAGCCGGTGACGTCGAGCTGAAACTCTTCCTCGGGGCGTGGCTTCCCCGCAAAAGGGCGTCTGATTCCAATAAAAGCGAGAGTGGCTGAAATGTGACCAAAAGGTTGCACACACATTTATCGTACATTTCCAGCAGCTTATTGAGGTTAGACTGAAGCACTGTTTCTGAGTCAGTCCTGAAATGAGTTCATCCCAGGTACGTTAGAGGGTCTTGAACCTGCCGTCTACAGTGTAATGGTGAATGCTCTTGAAACATGTCTTCTCCTTGTCCTTTGAAGATTTCAGACTTGATCTGACAATAAAGTATTATTGTAGTTTGAATCTTGGAAACAGTTATTTTTAACCTCTTTTTTTTTTGTCTCTACCTCCATTCACTCAACCCATCTTGTCCTCCCACCCATTCACTGCATTCCTCCCCCTTGGGTGCTCCCCCCCACCCGGTATCACCTTCATGCATATTCATTCATACCTTTTCTTTGTAACTCTTCAACAGTGGTGCAGGCTGCAGCTGCCCTTATAAGGCAAGCAGCGTGCAGAGTTTCTGATGGGAGGGGGAGGGGGGGGGGCTGCATCGAGTGTGCACGGGTGTGGTAATTTTTTTCGAGTGTTGTGGTGGGGAGGCGGCTTTTACTGCAATGGAATCATAGTGCAGCTGTGGTAATGTATGAGATCTCACAGATTTATCTCTGGCCTACATTTTGACATTCCTCCACATGAAGCAATCACACTGGAGGAACAAGGATGTCCAAATGCCCTCATGACCACATGTGGAAAACATTACCAGGAGGGGGGGTCAGACAAAGCCAGGGGAGAGGAGAGAGAGAGGGAGGAGAATCTGGGTCATTTCGATCTGAACCACATTTGAAACGAAGGAGGAAGTGTCTCCGACCAATCAAAAAGCAGCAAGAGGGGAGTGGAAAGCGCAGCCGGCCAATCATAAGGCAGCGTGGGGAGAAGGCGGGTGGGCTTTACAGGAAGTGTGTCAGTTACATAATGAAGCCCCTCCCTGAGACTCAGGGTCGACCACAGGCTTGAACCGGGCTTATGCTGATAAAAATTGGGGGGGCGTTTCGCCACAGAGGTTTCACTTCCTGATTCCTACTAAATGTAAAAAAGGAAGTGACTTGTGATAAGTTTCTGTTACCTTACAGATTACAAAATATGCTTTTTATTCTGCTATTCTTATTTTTGTTTTCTCCGCACTCTCACTTCGCTGTACATTTCCTCATTACGGGTGGATTCAAGTATTTCGGATTCAGACTCCTACATGACTTAAAGAGGAAGTCACTTGTTACACAAAACAGCACCAGCCTCGTTTCCTTCTCAACTCAAAAGTCATTATAATGCTGTAAATAACATTTAACATACATTCATTCTAGGAGATCCAAATCTGTTGCTTTCTGGTTGCAGATTTACAACATTCAGAACAGAGATCTGGAACATGTCTTTTTTTATTGTTGGGTGTGTGAATGTGTGTGTGATGTGAAGCAGCTGTGCAGCGACTCTGCAGCAACACACTGTAAACCTCTGGCTCCCTCTACAGGTGAATGGAGGGAACAGCAGGACAATCGTTCTCCCCTTCTTATTCATAAAACCTGACAAGTCTGTTCTACAAATTGTGTCGCTCGATTTTGAAGCATTAAAATGTAGAAAATGTCATATTAGGGACAGCAGGAGCATCACAACATACAGTTGTTTATCTCAAAAACACATTTTCAAACTAGATGCCAGAGGAAATAGCGCAGGCTGGACAAAGTCAGCAGATGTAATAATAAAACGTTATACTCTGACAAGAGGCAGAAGAGCTCTGTGCGTTATCGGAGAAGTCTGTAAACAGATCATAAATACTAAAAAGGAGAACGTGGTTTATGGGAAGTACCCGAGGCGACACTTTCCACAGCGTGCATAAGACAATCAAATCACTGTCTGTCATGTCCTCTTACACGGTTACATTTACTTTAGAGCTTTGGTTTGTTTAATTATTAGTAGTTAAGTACAAATTCAGCAAGAAGACAGTTTTAAAATAATTTTTTGAGAGCTTATATAATATGATCCTTAATCAAACTCACGACGGGTTTATAAATCAACTTGAATTATCCATTTTATGTGAAATGTAATTTAAGATTGGGTATTTTATTACTTTAAATACATTCTTGATTATCCTTTTACTTAAATAATATTTTCGATGCAGGTCTTTTAGTTTTTTTCACCCATGATTGAATGTATTGATAGCATTAATGTGTGTGTGTGTGTGTGTGTGTGTGTGTGTGTGTGTGTGTGTGTGTGTGTGTGTGTGTGTGTGTGTGTGTGTGTGTGTGTGTGTGTGTGTGTGTGTGTGTGTGTGTGTGTGTGTGTGTGTGTGTGTGTGTGTGTGTGTGTGTGTGTGTGTGTGTGTGGCAAAAGCGAGTGAGAGAAACAGAAACAAAAAGAGACACTGAGCCAAAGAAGGGCGGGTTGTGTTTGCGTGGTGAGAGTGAGAATATGAGTGTGTGTGTTTCTGCTATATAACGGGAGATTTGAGACAGGCATCCAAAGGGACGGCCTTGGCAGACACAAAGCATCGCCTCCCCCTTACATTCCTCGGACAGAGGGAGGAGAAGGGAGATAAACAGAGAGCGGAGACCTCGCCTCATGGAACCGTTTCATCCTCTCTTCGTCCATCTTTCTGATCCAAACACACTGGATCTCAAATCGCGTATTTAGATTACTTTCTGTTAGGAGTGAATACGTGTGTCCCTACTGTATGGCAACATGCAGTGCACTGTAGAGTAGTGCAGGAACGAGTCCTAAAACGCAGGTATTAGTCAGCACTTCTGATGCCTGAAATGAGTTCTGTGGTTAACCACAAGTTAAACAACAATGAGACTAATAAACGTCATCACGCCGAACATTAGCCGCATTTAACTTAGCGGTGGTGGCGGGAAGTCATGTGACCGTGCTGTCGTTCCTTTATAGCCTGACGTTAGCCTTCTGGTGATTGCAGTTACGCTTGGTAAGTGAGTGGTGTTAATATGTGGAGATTATCCTGCTGAACAAAAAACGTGTTCGTATCACATGTGTGTGTTTGCCACAGATCTTATTTTCTGCAACATTGCAAAATCCAAAAGGGAACACTTGCCGGATTTTTGCAGAGGGGGAGCTATGTGATTATTAGAGATGTCCCGATCCGATCACGTGATCGGGGATCGGAGCCGATCACGGGATTTTCAAAAGATCGGAATCGGGATAAAAAAAAAAAACGGGGATCGGGATTTTTTTTTTTATATATACTTTAAAAAAAATGTTTTATTCAATGTTACAAAACAAAAATGACCATGTTCAAGTCTTAAAGTCATCCTGAGGCCTTAGTTTTGGTTTCAAATTACACAACATCATGTATGTGTTGCTTCTTTGGGGCTTGTTTTCATAGACCTGGTTGATTATTTCTCTCAAATCTGGCAACAGAGTGGGCAGGGCGCAGTGTCTAATTGTAGCAGTAAGCTAATAAGCTTTATTTTGTTTTGATCCAATGCTGCACAACTGAACTGATCCAATGCTGCTGTGAAAAAAAGAAGCTATATCCATGTTGGATAGAATATCCAATTTAAATAAAAAAATAACCGTAAGGGACAACTTGAATGCTTTTTTTCTTTTTTTTCTCTTAATGCATTGCATAAAGATCGGATCGGGAAAAATCGGTATCGGCAAATTGTCAAAATCAAATGATCGGAATCGGATCGGGAGCAACAAAAGGTGATCGGGACATCCCTAGTAATGATAACTTGTGGTTAGGCTTACGTCACCACTCCATCAGTAACCAGATGGTGTTCTCATAACAGCTTCAAAGTTGAGTGTGGAACGCCGGACACCCTTTATATCGCAACGATCGCAATCTACGTAACAAAAGTGGCTAAGGTGAACACGGCATCACACAAACAAATAATATATGTGGGATGTTTTCACTATAAAGTAACGTGTTAGTTTACTAGAGTCAAAAAGGAATCCAGCATGATTGTATAGGGTTGTTTGAGCAGCCTGTACAGCAAATTATTTTTGCTATCAAGCTAGCGAACAACGGCAATCGTCACTTCTGGAGAGGGCACAGCAGCATTGTGAGATATGAGACTGGTTTGAAATGCATGCTTTAGTGTTAGAGTGCAGCGTAGGAAGGAAAGTGTCCGAATCGAGACACAGCGTCCGTCTCCTGTCTGGGCTTCACTCTCATGATCTACGGGCAAGTGGACGCTGCACACAGAGCTTTTATGATGGACTGAATTATTGATGACGTTGAAATCAAATCCAGGTTCTCTCTCTTTTGCACAGTGTGTGATTTAACTCAGAGGACGCAGACGTTGTGCGAGAGCCAGAGGCATATTCGTTTACAGTTATTGTGTGTCGAGGAAACACCATAGCAACACAACACAGTGGGAAAGTGTTAAAAAGACCTAAATAAATACAGAGAAGTGACTGACCTTGCGGCAGCGAGGGTTGGGGCAGCTGAACAGAGACATGTTTTTGTCCAACAACGCGGGGAAAGTGCAAAATGGACACCTGAAAAGGGAAAAGAGAGGAGGGAGGGAAAGATATGACACATTGCACTTGAGACACAAGAAACATATCATAATCAACAAGGAGACGTTTCAGTTCCCTGACCAAACCCTTTTTTAGAGCTTAGATTTAAAAGCATCAATACTGACCTAGTGCGCACGTTTCAAATGATTCATTTGTCTAACATTATTTGTGAATATTTAGACAAAAGTTGGACAAAATGTTGGAATACAAACCATTCTCAGGGTATATGTAAGAATCCTGAAGTCGAACGTAATACCTTTTAAGACCTTTTCCATACATTTTAAGTATGACACAGACACACACAAAGACACAATGACACAGACACACACACAGACCAGAGTCCTGCATCGGGTACCCGACGGGTGACCCGCAAAAAAGGTGATTCGCGGGTGGTATTTTTTCAAACACTTTTTTCCGGGTTCGGTTCTGGGTAAAACAAAGATGATGCGGGTCGGGACACGGGTGTTGCATAATAAATATATTTAAATAATAATAATTTAGTTGAATGATTAAATCCTCAGACCTCTCCCCCCCGCGGGACCGTGCATAATCATAACGTCTGCAGCGCATCTATCTGCTGCCGAGCGCACCACATTCTGAATGGCTGAGGTGAAGCTCTCTAGCGGAGAATACAGCATTTTCCAACACTTCCTCAAGAGCGAAATCCAACGTCTGGGAGGCTTTTGGTGTCCTCCTAGATGGAGAGAATAACCAACATCCCACGCTTTTTGAGAGAAATATGCAACTGCGTGTGTTAATAATTGCATGTTTTCACTGCTCATTTATATATGCGGGTTCGGGTCGGGTTGCGGATCCTGTGCCGACAGGTCGGATCGGGTTGCGGAACTAATTGGTAATATGTGCGGGTAGCGGGGTGGGTTCGGTATTGCAAGTCGCGGGTGCGGGGCGGGAGCGGGTCTTGAAAATCAGACCCGTGCAGGACTCTGACACAGACACACACTGACACAGACACACTGACAGACACACACACAATGACACAGACACACACTTACCGCACGAGTTCATCAGCGCAGGTGGCAGCGACCGCCTCCTCCGCCTGCCTCTCGTAGTATTTACACAGGATGTTCTCTGGCAGGACCTTCTCCAGCTCACACACCGGGTAGGAGCACGTGCAGCCGCTCTCCATGCAGCTCAGCTCCGACTGCAGCAAGACACACACCGTCATCACACGTCTCCTGGAAACGTTAGCATGTCATATCAAAATGTGAGAAGAACAAAGCGTGTGTACCTTCCCCGAGCCGAACACGGCCTCCTGAGCGTATTTGACGAGGCACTCTTTACAGAACAGATGTCCGTCTGAACACTGCGTCATCTTCTCGAACGCAAACTCCCCGTAGCAGCAGCCGCACTCGATCAGCTGCCCGTCCTGGAGAAGAATCACACAGACATATTTTGTATAGCTTAGATGCTTAAACAAACTGTTCGACACTTGTCAGGGATCATCGTTGTACATTTAGTAGAAGTCTCAAAGTGAAATTAAACTATAAAGCAACTATTCTGCAAATATTTTAAAAATACATTTCTTTCAGACGAGCCTATTTACTGTAATCTTAACCATTCTGTACGTTTGCCTTATGTGTCCTTGTCCCCCCCTCATATGCGTGCATTTTAAGGTGTCCTGAAAGGCACCCCATTATTAAATATATTGTTAATGTTATTATTTTACCCAGGAAATTTGGAAACTTTGAGAAAAAAAAATGACAGTCAGATGTTAGAATTTGTGGAATATACAAAAAAAAGAGTTAAAATTCTCTCATCAAAATGATGATGGAAGCGAAGATTGATTGGCCTCTCGTTACTCGTGTGAGTTTACATTTGATGTTTACTTAAACGATCGATGCTGGCGAGGAGGCGTGATGTATCTCCATGTAGATACCAACAACAACAGGATTAATATACTTTGCCGTGGTTAAATGTAAAACGCATGTCAAAAATGATGCTGAAAAAACATCATACTGATACAGATTAGTAAAAACCATGAATTAATGCTTTGGCAGGTATGTCCGCAAGATGCTACGCAAACAACTTTTATGTTCTCTAAATGGAGATGGGACCGATCAAGCTGGACGGTTGGAGCTCTGTCCACACTTGAAATAACTTCAATTAAGTGATTTTATTTGCTTGTTCTGCAGTTTGTGTCATTGTGAAGGTGATTTCAGTTTGGTGAACGTCGTACACGTGCTTCTTACCATCTTGTACTCGTCTTCATTGACCTGCAGAGCCAGTAGGAAGTCCTCATGCTGGAGAGAGAGAGAGAGAGAGAGAGAGAGAGAGAGAGAGAGAGAGAGAGAGAGAGAGAGAGAGAGAGAGAGAGAGAGAGAGAGAGAGAGAGAGAGAGAGAGTTTGGTTAACTGGGATATCACATGACCATTATTTAACTCCACATAGAGCCAGCTGAATGTGTACCTCGGCCCACTCCTTGGCCTTCTGCTTGTAGAAGGTTAGCTCATTCTGCACGGAAGCTTCCAGACTGTTGTACCTCCTGCAGTAGCGTCGGTCGCTCTCCAGGAAATACATCCTCTTCTCAAACTTCACAGAGCCTGCTGGAGAGAGGGAGGCCAGTGAGTGATGGGACAGCTGAGGAGCCATGGCAACATCCATCACCGACGGCTGACAGGCATCCACCCCCGAGCGCCATCATCCAGGTTTGACCCCACCCCCATCCATCCATAAATCAGCTCCCTTTACAGCAAACTAAAAACAGCTTTTCAAGAACACAGAGGGCGTTTCTCAATGTCGAGGAAGGCTGCTCCAGAGCCACTATTTCAAGCATACTAAGTCATCGAGTGCCGCCGAATGACTGTTCCAATGTCCAGCAGACTTTGAAGTCTACCGAGCCCGGCGTACTTCGTAGCAAGAAATTTCGAGGCTGCATATGTGTAGACTCCGCGATCTTAAAATCCCCACAATGCTTTGCGCACGGACCAATTTCCAAATCTTTGGCGGAAATAGCGCTCCATTTATGACGCACACCTGCACACCTACTTCTTCCACCATTCTTTGTTTTCCGAGGCTAGGAAGGATTCTTGCCTCGTTTCTGAAGCAAGTGACTCGGAAGACATGTGCTACCAAGCAAGCCTCCTCGACATTGAGAAACACCCAGAGACTATAAAATGTCATCCCATGATGCAGGTTGACACTGAAGCCTTTGCGAATGGAAGCAGCATTTAAACAAACAGCTGCTTGTTTTAAAAGGAACCGTACAATAGGGTTAGCAGTTATTAGAAGTGTTGATAAGTTTGTTCACCATGCTCAAAATTAAAGTCTACGTAGCAGCGCTCGGAGGAGGGGCCTCTGCATCTTCTTCTCTTCCCTGAAGGGTCGCCTGATTCCTGCCTCTTCTTCAGCGCTTCACATAAGGCCTATAATGAACAAAGCACATGTATGAACTGGCAAGTAAATAAAAAGAAAGAGATGGCATTGCTCAGACGAACCAAGAGGCCACAGGTACCTTGCGTGTGATTGCATAGTGTCCCTTCAGAGCGTTGAGGGACCATTTGATGTCCTGACAGCTGAGCATCCTGAAGTCTGCCATCAGCAGGTCGGCCGCCTGCATGGACGCCTCCAGCCCCACCGTGCCCAGTTTGTTAAAGTCAAACAGGTCTTCGGTCACCTGGAAGGACCCAAAACAGACGCATAAACACTTTACTCAAACACCAAGATATGTGATTCAAATGCAACTAAAGAAATCAAATTGGAATAGAGTGGTGCAGGGTTGACGTATTTACCCGGAAATAAGCTTCGCATGGGTTCCCTCGACAAAAAAGCAAATGGGATTTCTTCATAGGATTTTGGAAACTAGCTCGAAATAAGGTCTGTGCAAAACTAACCTGTTTGATAAATGCACGTTTTGTTCAGCGGGTTAACCTCCACATAGGTCTACTCTACTTTTATCATTTTACAATCATAAATCTAATCCAGAAGCAAAATGCTAACGTTATGCTATAAAGGAACTACCGCAGGGTCTCTACTTCAACGTCAAGCCAACTTAAGATCCATATTCAAACATACAGATTCTAAATGGTACAAGTTGAAGCGTTTGTTTTAACAGTTTGCAGGAGGCAGGTTCTTGCTTTCAAGCAGAACAGGGGCAAACAAACTTAGAGTGTTTACGTATTCGGTGTAATGATGTACAACGACCTCCACAACTTCTGAAGTCCTATTCAGCCACTTGGTAACAATAATCATTTTTCAGACACGTCAACTCTTCAGAAATAACCAGCGGGGTCACTGCTGATGGATTTAATGTTGTAGAACAAAACGTGATCCGTCTCTCCACACACACACACACACACACACACACACACACACACACACACACACACACACACACACACACACACACACACACACACACACACACACACACACACACACACACACACACACACACACACACACACACACACACACACACACACACACACACACACACACACACACACACACACACACACACACACACACACACACACACACACACACACACACACACACACACACACACACACACACACACACACACACACACACACACACACACACACACACACACACACACACACACACACACACACACACCTCTGTCTGGGTGTCTCCAGACTCCAGCAGGATGCTGGTGGGGGCTAGGTTCGCTGCACCCCCACCCCTTGGATACTCAGGGTTCTCCAACAGCAGGTTACAGATCCTGAGGACACAGCATTAAGAGAGAAAGGAAATCACTTACTCATCATAAAACTAAGCTAGAAGGCAAAGGGCAAAATCATTCAGCGGGCCTTTTTGGAATTTCCTGAAAATCTAAATCAGTTTATTACTCCTCACTTAATATGAAGCACTGTAGAAAAAAGTTGATGCTTCTTACACATTCAAGTCCATCACAGTATTCGTTTGGATCAGTTCTGCTACATAGGCTTCTAGGACGTCTGGGAAAAGATCCAACTGTAGAGGCAGACAGAGTCAAACAGGAGGAAGGTGAGGATCAGTTTTACCACAATGTAAATCATTCAGATTCATCAAATATCAACTATTCATCTCATGATGTAGATAAGCCATGCAGAACATGCAAATACGTGCTTAGTGACACCAGGGTTGAATCTGAAAGCCATTTCAGAATAAGTCTTAAGGTAAAAATGCTTTTTTGTTGAAGGTCTCACATTTAATCATTTTGTATCCTTCATAATTTACTTTGAGTTGAAAAAGTTATTACATTAGTCATTCTATTTATTTCGTTTTTTTTTTTTTTATTGTGTCAGCTGTTACTTATTTAGCCTTAGAGTCTTAGTCCTGTGTCAAATGGATATTTTTCCGCCATCAGATGATATCAAAACAAACGTATTGAGTCTGAATGCACACTGTGTGGTACTGTGTGGTACTCACCACCCCAGTGATGAGGGCTCTGACGTGGGGCAGCAGCTCGGCCCTCCCTCCTGCTGCGGAGGGGCCGGGCCTGGCGTCCTCGATTCGGGGGGCATCCTCCGCAGCGGGCGGCACGGCCACCAGTCCCAGGGTGGGGTTAACTCTTTCTGGGATTGGAGCAGGAACGAGACGAGCGTTTCCCCCGGCAACCAAAGCTGCAGGAGCTGGAGGAGCTGGAGGAGCGGGAGCGTTCAAGACCAAGTTAGGGGCCCGGATGTGGAGGCTGACGGGGCCCCGCTGGTGGGACCAGGCTGCTGGGAACCCTCCGGAGGGGCCTGCCTGCGGGGGGGCGTTGGGAAGGTGCTCCCCGGGCGCTTGGCTCCCTAAGATGATCCGGTGACCCGCCTCAGGAGGGCCCAGTCTCTCCGGGGCTGCAGCTATTAGCACTGCAGGGGGGGCGGCCGGGAACACCTGAGGGGGGGGAGGGGGGTGGGCTGCAGGCTGGGCGGGGGCCTGAGCCAGGGGCCGCAGCTCCATCTGAACGAGGTTCCCCTGCAGGCGGTTGAGCGACACCGGCTGCAGCACGTTCTGAGGCCGGAGCTGCAGCTGTGGAGCCGAGGCCTGGGTGCTCGGATGCTGCGGAAGAACCACTATTTTGACCCCCGACACGATGACGCACTGCTGTAAGGTGGTGGTGGTGGTGGTGGGGGGGGGCTGTGAAGATGTACCGGGCTGAGACAGCATCCGCGTGTGAGCAGAGGAAGTGCTGGCCTGAGGGTTGTCATGTGACTGAGCGCTCGCCTGTTCTTTAGTCTTAGTAGAAGAACTTGATACAGAACGATAACGTGTGGCACTGGAGGAGGAACTCGCCCCCCCCCCTGACTGAAGAGTGTGTGAGTCCAGATGTGCTAGGCTGAGGCAGATTTATTCCTGGTGTAATGGATGTGTTGGCGTTTGCAGAGGTAGATGGGGTTTGGATGGGAACTGAGTGGGGTTCCTCTTTTGTGTGTGCTGGCGTACCGTCCTGCTGCTGCGAGTTCCTGTTGGGTTTTGGCTGAGTGTGTGTGTGTGACGAGGTGCCGGGGTGTGACTGTGTGTATCCACTCGTCTGCCCCGCTGTGTGTGTCCGTGCGGCCAGCCTCGCTGCAGAGGAGCTGGCTGTGGCGTCTCTGGAGGTAGAGGGGGCGGGACCAGGGTCCGCTGAGGGAACCCCAGGAGTTTCGCTACTGTGATCGAATATTTGAACCGGGACGCGCAGCGCCCCACTCCATTTGGCGGCTGGGCGAATCACGTGTTTGCGAGCAGGTGTGAGCGGCTACAGGAAAACACAGGAAGCAAGAGAGAGGAGTGGATAGATAAATGGAAACAAAGATGATACTTCTGCAGCTGCTGTTATCGATAGGAGTCGAATGTAGCCCATGAATGCTGTATATCAAAATACAAGGTTAAACTTGTCTAAAAAGTTTACAATTGTTGTACAAAGTAACAGGGTGGGGAGCATAATTCATCAGAATTGTATCAGTCGCAATATAGGAGTAGTGCAATATTCAAATCAGAGGAATAAAGGATAACATCTGAATGAACTATTTTGGAGCTGCATAGTGATCCGGCCTGCTACTCCTATTCCTGAGACTTAATATTACTTTGCATTTAGCTGGTGCTTTTTTCAAAGGGAAACCACACGGGTTCAAATTAAGGGCAACACAAAGGACACTTACAATCTCAGGATCATGAGGGAGCAGGACTGGAGAGGCTTTCCTGCTAGTCTGTGTGCTCTTTCAGTAGCAGCAGTAATTAGTCTTCATCTGAGTGTGTCCTGATAACACCTGCTGTCACTTCCCCAAATCAGGAGCATTTGGTGACAGGCAGGTGAATGTTCATTAGCCCTCTAGAGGGCAGTGTTTGGGCAGCACAGGGAATTCACAACAGCAGGGATCCTCTTTGATATATATAACAAATGAAAGAACAGGGTTTATCACTCACCTCTAATATGCTGACGTCGTCATCATCTGGAACTAAAACAGGGCTGCTCGGCACCAGAGTCACAGGCTCCTCATCTGAGTCATCGGAGATGGTGATGAGCTCCCTCTTACGGGAGCGGGAGCCTACAACGAAGGAGTAAATATTAGGGTTTGTTTATTGTGTGGCTATTTATGATTATAAGTGTGTGAACGAGAGGAAGAAATAGATTATATATTATTAGAAATGTTTATATAAATATATACACACATAGTATACATATATATATATATGATATACATACACTCGGTACAGCCCTTTTAACTTAGCATGTAATAATGGCTGTTGTGTAGCACGCCGAAGAGCGAAGTTTCTTATCACTAGAAAAACCACAACCTTGAAACTATGTCTAGATAATATAGTTTACTATGTTGTCAAAGCAGGGTCAGTATGACAGAAAGCAAGTCAGCCTTGTTCTGAAACGAAATTGTCACATGTAAATAGCAGCATGGTGTAGGAGGCCAGTTGTTGTCACAAACTGTCACTAGAATATATCTCACTGTTGATATTGACAAAATATCTCACCTTGGCTGCGGTGGACGTTGAAGCTCGCCAGGTGAATGACCTCATCATCGCTGCCTCCATCTGCCATTGTGAAACTAAACTTTCCAGCTCCTGCAATCTGTCACTGCTCGATCAATACCATCTACACACACACACACACACACACACACACACACACACACACACACACACACACACACACACACACACACACACACACACACACACACACACACACACACACACACACACACACACACACACACACACACACACACACACACACACACACACACACACACACACACACACACACACACACACACACACACACACACACACACACACACACACACACACACACACACTTAAACTACTGGCATTCCCCGTGAATTCCTACAAATTATTTCAATGATAGTTGTCATAACATTTACTAAACACAATAAGGGTGGGACTCCAACCTATTACTGTAAAAACAGAAGTGGAAGAAGAACTCGGATCTTTTGCTTAAGTCAAAGTAGCAATACTACATGGCAAAAATATTATGTTACAAGTAAAAGTCCAGAATACAAAATTGTACACAAGTAAAAGTACGTAAGTATTGGCATCAAAATATTCTTCAAGTACAAAAAGTAAAAGTAATAATTTTCCAGTGGCCCCTATCAGATTTTTATAATACTTATTATTAATGAATTAATATTAATGTTGCACTTGGTGTTTTATATTTTTTATTATAAATGTATACCTGCAAATTAGCGGGTCACTAAATTGGTCAAATAAATATAGTGAAGTTAAAAATTGCCTCCAAAATGTAGTAAAATAAAAGTACAAGTAGCATAACGTAAAAAATACTCAAGTGAAGTATCTCAAACTTGTACTCAAAAAGTACAGTCATTGAGTAAATATATATTGTTACTACCCACCAATGTGTAAACACTCACCGGCCACTTTGTTAGGTACATCTTGCTAGCACCGGTGTTTGACCCACTTTTATATTCAGAACTGCCTTAATTCTTCGTGGCTTAGACTCAACAAGGAGCTGGAAACATTTAGCAGGGATTTTGGTCCATATTGAGCACCCAAAAGTTCTCTATAGGATTTAGATCAGGTGACTGTTGAGGTCATTTGAGGACAGTGCACTCATTGTCATGTTAAAGAAAGCAGTTTGATACGATTTGAGCTTTGTGACATGTCCTGTTGGAAGTAGCCCTTAGAAGATTAGTACACTGTGGGCATAAAGGGAGGGATATGGTCGGCAACAATACTCAGGTAGGCTGAGGCATTTAGACGATGCTCAATCGGTAACAAAGTGCCTAAAGTATACCAATAACATATCCCCCACACCTTTAACCACCACCTCCAGCCTGAACTGTTGATACAAGGCAGGGTGTATCCATGCTTTCATGTTGTTTACGCCAACTTCTGACTCTACCCCGAACGTCACAGCCGAAATATAGACTCATCAGACCAGGCAACATTCTTCCAATCTTCTATTGTGCAGCTTTAGTGAGCCCGTGCAAATTGTAGTCTCAGTTTCCTGTTCTTAGCTGACAAGGTTCGACATGATGTGGTTCAGAGATGGCCTTCTGCATACCTTGGTTGTAACGAGTGGTTATTTGAGTTACTGTTGCCTTTCTATCATCTTGAACCAGTCCATTCTCCTCGGACCTCTGGCATCAACAAGGCATTCTGGCGCAGAGAACTGCTTCTCACTGGATATGTTCTCTTTTCCTGACCATTCTCTGTAAACCCTAGAGATGGTTGTCTTGAAAACCCCAGTAGATCAGCAGTTTCTGAAATACTCAGACTAGCCGTCTGGCACCAACAACCATGCCACGTTCAAAGTCACTTAAAATAACCTTTCATCCCCATTCTGATGCTCTGTTTGAACTACATGCCTAAATGCATTTAGCTGCTGCCTTGTGATTGGCGGATTAGATATTTGCTTTAGCGAGCCGTTGCACAGGTGTACCTGATAAAGGGGCCAGTGAGTGTGTAACCTGACCAAATAAGACTAATAAAGAACTCATATGCCACGCTGCAGATGTCATGCAATCATAAGAGAACTTAACAAAAAGAGGTACTTTAAAATAAAACTGAAATCTTAACACAGGGAGCGGGGTTAGTCTCTCAATCTAGAATCAACATGAGGTAGCTAACAGAAAGTTGTTTTATTGTGTTTGCTGACCTGATCTCACAAGAAACAGTCACTCCGACATTTTGTCTCAGGAACCCAGCCCTATTTGTGCTTGATCTGATCAAAGTTGGCATGAAATCAATGCAAATCTTTCATTTTGATAAACTGCAGACGCTGGCAGTGATGCAACACTGCATATATGGACTTGTATTCAGTTTATCAAAGTGACAGTAGTCTTAACACAGTGAGGTTTTCTTAATATTTCAGATCTTGAAGTTAACAACAAACATGTCAGAGCAGAAATCGATCATTTCCGCGCAGAACAAACTGCTTTTAAGCTAAGCTAATGTTAGTTAGCTTGCTAGCTAGCTAGTAGGTTAAGTACTTAGCTCACTAATGTCGGGGTTTCTACGGGTTACATTGCTTCAAAACGACCGTTAACAGTTTAATACCTAGGTTTAAATAAAACACATCCAGAAATGTACAATACCGCAGCTGGGTGGTGGAGAACCAACACAAAAACACCTTCTTGATGGACTGGCTTTCGGTGAATATCGAAACAAACTGCCAAAACAAGAACAGTACCGACGTCACGCGTACGGCACCCGTCGCTACGTACGGGTGTCGAACTCTGGGAAATGTAGTTTTTACGTTACTCAGTTGCTGTGGTCACAATCATAGAGGTCTCAATGTAACAAAATAACTTGATAATATGATTTTATACATGTATAATATACAATATACAGAATGTATAGAATAGCTTACATTTAAAATAATAATATATTATGTTTATTTGTATATATTGTGTATTCAATAGAAGAGGTGTGCAATAAAAAGATAAAATTAAATACATATTTATATAAACATAAACATATATGTATCATTTTTGCTTTATTGGAGGGGTCTGGGGGGGGGGTCCGAAAACCAGTCAGTATCTGGTGTGAGGGTTAGGGTTAGGGTAATGTTGTGAATCGAGTGGCCTGTGTTCGTCGTCCATAACATACGCCTGCCCATACAATAACCCCACCACCACCATGGGCCACTCGATTCACAACATTACCCTAACCCTCACACCAGATACTGACTGGTTTTCGGACCCCCCCAATAAAGCAAAACTGCACGTTTCAGAGTGGCGTTTTATTGTGGCCAGCCTAAGGCACACCTGTGCAATAATCATGCTGTCTAATCAGCATCTTGATATGCCACACCTGTGAGGTGGGATGGATTATCTCGGCAAAGGAGAAGTGCTCACTATCACAGATTTTTTCAGATTTGTGAACAATATTTGAGAGAAATGGTTATTTTGTGTATATAGAAAATGTTTTAGATCTTTGGGAGCAAAATAGGAGCAAAAACAAAAGTGTTGCATTTATATTTTTGTTCAGTGTAGATAAATCCAAATATATATATATATATACAAACATAAGAAGTTAACATAATAGGTTTAAGTATGCAAAATTCAAATATAAAAGTACATTTAATTGTCAAATAACCTAAATAAAATAGAATAAAAATATCTAAATGAAAAAGGACAAAACATCACCAGGGTTATACATTATCTACATTATATTTCTAATTACAAATACTTACATGTTTATTGAATACATGTACAGATAATATATGTTAATTGATATGGATTGTCACAAAAAATGCACACAAGACAAGGAATTTATTTTCAATTTAATTTCTTTTAATATAATCTTATTTACATTGTATTTTTTCATAAATGTTTAGTACATAGTAAGTTACAATACTCTTGCATCCATTACACAGTGAACTCTAGAAAACGCAGATTGAAATGATACTGCTTAACAGTCTTCAATAATCAATCTACAACAAATCCCAACTGTTTCCACGTGTAGGTCTTTTGATTTCATTCACTTTGTTGGAGGACTGATGACTGTAAAGAGGATTTTTTTGTTCATTCATGGTGGTCTTGAGAACGAGGACTACTTTTTTCTAACATCCAGGCAATGGAGACAACATCAGGGCCACAGAGAAAGAAAAAACAAGATGGTGAAATGGATGATGAAACATGTATGAAAGGCTTTTGAGATTTTATTATACACGTCACATACAACCAAAGAGTTCCTGAAGCTGACCCTTTCTTCCTTTCCATCCTCCTGGCTCATTTAGTTAAATATCCAGGTCCCCAGCGTCAGTAGTTTTTAAAATCAGGGTTGGGAGGATTGATCCCTTTCTAAATAAATGTAACGTGGTATTTAAAACACCAAAAACACTGTTCATTCATACACTGACAAGAGTATTCCCCCCGCAATTATTTGAATGTTAAAAAAAAATAAAAACAAGTAACGAAATTCAATAAAACCCACTTTGTGGATTACTTGAATTGTAAGTGAATTGACCCTTCAACTCTGGTAGAGGGGGGGTGATGAAGAGATTAGTGTGGGCTCTGTGTAGAGCATATAGCAGCTTGGTCAGTAATCACTTAGTAATAAATAATAAAAATATCAGAGTGGATCAGAGTGGTCGCAGATACAAACGGAAGGAGACAAAAAGTTAGCAAAAAACAGAGGAGCAGGCTCATTTGATCGTTTTTACAGCGGAACAGGGTGCCATGCCTGAAACACACACTCTCTCTCTCACACACACAAATACAGTCTCATTCACACACACACGTACATGCACTCTCTGAGACACGACAGTGGTTAAACATAAAGCATGAACACTAGTCAATCAATCGGCTTGTCAGACAGAAAGACAATCAGTCTCCGCTTTGTTCCTCTTCTTCACACGTCTGATTTTCTAAAAGTTTGCAGGCTCGCATGTGATTGGCCGATTCTGTCCGCGGCGGTAGACATTCTGAAGAATGACATCATAGCTTGTTAAAACTGAAGGATAAAAATGCTTCTTCAAAACATTTGAAAAACTTTAAAATACTTTTCTTTTTTTGTCTGTTTTTGTCTTTTTTGTATCTTCTTCCTCTCCCGCTGTGCTTCCTCCTTTAACCCCCCCCCACCCCCCCAACAGTTTGGTGGTTAGGAGGTGGCGAGAGACCCAAAGTCTGTTTCTTGTGATGCTTGGCTGCTCCGTATACTCCGTGTATACTTTGATATTTTGTTGATGTGTGTGTATATGATGTAAAAAGTCAAATAGTTTTGTGTGCAAGTGCAAGCGCAAGTGTGTCTGTGTGTGTCGGGTTGATTTTGGACTCGTCACTCCACAGCGAAGCCGCATGTCTCCTCCACAGCCGTCAGCAGTTTCTCATAGAGCTTCTCGTAGGACTCGTAGGGAGGGACGTCTATCCGGTTAAAACTGGAGACAGGAAAGAACAATTAGTGACTCTTCGGCACATACATAGTCATTGAAGTCGTATTTTCATTTAAAAAACTGTCCCAACTGGTTAAATCTACAATATCACAGTCATATTTGTTTATATCATTCTGGTCTATAGAGTCGTGCAGGGTGAGTCCTAAAACCAGAAATGAGTTAGCATTTTAGAAAGTTAGCGTCCCTTGTTTAGAAGTCAATGGTTTTTTGAACGTGTTTTTGCTTACAGGCGTGAAATAAGATTTGTTGTTAACACAAACTTAATGGATTGTTCCCATTTTGTTCTACGATGTAAAATATGTCAGTAAATATTCCACTGGCCAATTAAAACAGTTGTTTTATTTAATTGAAAGCGGTTGCTAACAGGTGACTAAAAGAGACTACTAAAAAGGTCATCACGCTGAACATGAGCCACCTTATTGGTGACGTGAAGTCATGTGACCGTGATGTAGTTCCTTTTACAGGGGTGTCAAACTCAATTTCATCACGGGCCACATTAGAATTATGGCTGCACTCAAAGGGCCGGTGGTAACTTTAAGACTATACATAGATAAATATTCATAATTAATATAAAATAATGTATTATTTATTTTACAATATTTCCTCTGCATTGGATTATTATCGGATAGGGTAATAACTTCATAATTAACTATGTCTGAAAGCAGAAGTCTAGGGAAAATAATTGCAAGTCTGTTCATTGCGCATGTCACAAAACGAGATGCATTGTGGGACATGTAGTTTATGGGCAACGTTCTCCTGTAAAGCAGCACGTAACAATATAATAAACTTATTATATTCTTTGCAAGCTCTTGTGGGCCACATACAATGAAGTGGTGGGCCGGATTTGGCCCCCGGGCCTTGAGTTTGACACCACTGCTTTAGAGCCTAACGTTAGCTTTTTAAACTGGAGATTGCATTTTTTTTTTTAAATCATAAAGTGGTGATAATATGTGGAGATTATCCTGCTGAAGGAAACGTAGAAGTATCATAAATGTTGAAATATTCCAGAAGCCAATGGAAAATCTTTTTGTTTCATGGTCCTTACCACGTGTGAGCCTTGGGCAAGTTGTCTGTGTTGGCGTCTATCAAGTGGATGGTGAAGAGCCTTGGTCCTGCAGAACCTGTAGAACCTTACACATATACATTCTAGTTATCACTGCTCTACTCCGAGGCACTGACCACTCAACAGTCTTTACACAGGATCCCATCAAATCACAAAGATATAATCAATTCATTAGTTGTTGGAAATGAATCTGGATTAGGTTTAATTGAATCTACAGCTTAGTTGATCAAATCACGAGTCTCTAAACATGTGAATTAATAGGTTACTATTTTAATAATGCTTTAGTGAGTGTTTTTATACGAAAAGTAATCTGAAACATGAAACATCTGCATGCTAGTAAACCAAATGTATTTTAGTTATACATGATGCAGTTAACCCAAAAACTAAATAAATGTATATAAAACTAACCTCACTTGCCCCTTTATAGTTTTCTATCTAATGGCTTTAAAGAGAGCAGAACATAAGAAAAAGGACAGTTCTAACCGACCAAATTAAAGTCAGCAAAAAAGTTATAAAATGTCCAAAAGCTGTTTTACATGCTTTCATTTACGAGACGCACCGCTCTCCTTAACGCCACCCCATAGAAAACATTTTCCAGGACCCTAAGCAGCCTTGGGAGGGGAGTGACGTATACAATGTGTTTAGTTTTTTGAACTGGTTTATCTAGAAAATAATTGTCAAATGAATTGACTTTAAGTACTTTCAGAAGTCTCTAAGTATGTGTGCACATCTCTACGTACTACACTGCAAAAACCTAAAATCTTGCCAAGTATATTTGTCTAATTTCTAGTCAGAATATAAGACTTAATAACTGAAGTCTTGTTTTTAGACGAGGCATCTGAAGCATCTTTTTGAGTCAAAGTCTCTTAAAAACATCTTATTTTAGAGGAACATCTCCAACTAACATCAGAAAACAGAAAGCGTTTCTGGCTATTTTTGTTACAAATTCCTTAATTCTGGTCAAATATAGTTCAAAATAAGTTTTCCCAGCTAAATCTCATTCATGTAATTATCCCATCTTTACTTCAACAAATCTTACCAAGCCATGTTGTACTTGTTCTATTGGCAGATTTGTTCACTTATTAAAAGAGAAAACACCTTGTTTTTATTATATATTTACTTGTTTTTTGAGCAGCATTTTTTCCAGTGTATATGTTATTGTTAAGATGTGTTTAGTGGATTGAAATATCCTTAAAGTACCATAATAAGTCTCAAACATAGCAAAAAGAGATTTCCTTTGATCTATTTGAATCAGTTATCGTACTGATAGTAAATGTTGGTTGGTTAATCGTTCATTAGGAGAACAGATACATTGAATTAGCATCAAGTGAACATGATATATGATGTGGGTAAAATATGAATGTGTGTGATCCAGTGAGTGACCCACCCTGCAACGCTTTGAACCCCTGTAACGGGACTCGGGTGGAGCCTGTGACGAACTGCAGGAGGCGTCCTCTCCTCTCCTCGCTGAAGGCCTCCACCGCCTCCCAGAACCACCGCACCACGTTGCTCTCACTGGTGCAGTGCTTCAGACGCGTGTTGGTCTTCCAGTCCGCCAGGTCGATCTTCCCCAGCCCACCGATGATCAACTGGAGAGGAGGGGGAGGTTCAGGTTAATAAGGTGGAGAGCAGGGTGTATGCAGGAATCCTGAAGTCAAATGTAAGACCGTTTTTAAAGACCCTTTCCATACATTTGAAGACCTCATCGCCACTTTGAGTTCTAACCGGTTACCTTGGCGACACACTTTACCTCACACATTGAGTATATACAGTATTGATTGTCCTTCCTCCTTATCTTCCAACCATTTGGACGCAGACTTGCATTTCCCCATAACGATGTTGTTTAACAACCGGCGTAAACGGGCCTTCGCGCGCTATCAAGCAGTGAGCGTGCGATGTTCTGTTCAGATGACGTCAAATCCAACGGGATGCCATAAATAAACTACACAGAATCACACTACACACCTACGCAATGATTACATTCAGGCAGACTGTAGAATACAACCTCTTTGGACAATTTATATACTTACTGAAAACAAGCTACAAAATGTAACACCTTGGAAAATGCCGTTTAGTACTTTTTAATAGCCTTAATTTTCACTAAATTGATTTATCAACTTGTAATACTTTTTAAGACCCCGCGGACCCCCTGGATAGGTGACATAGAAAAGATAGTTTAAGAGTTTACAATGAAACACGTAAGATGAGCTGGATTGCAGATGTACCTCGAGTTCTTTGTGGTCGAAAGGTTTGAGGAGGTGCTGGGGGATGAGCTCACTGAACCCCTTCTGGAGAGCCAGAAACTGGGCTTCGATTCCTCGCATAAACCGCCAGTTCACGTAAAGTCTGAAATACAACCGAGACATGGTTCAGGACAAATGAGAAAAACATTGGTAAACTGAAAACAACAGCTCTTCCTGACTACGAAACGGTATATTTTCTGTATCAACGGCAAATCAGAATACTTCATTTAGTCCCAGGGGAAATTGGGTTTCTAGACAGTTGCTTCATTTGAGAACAAAATACATGAATGAATGAATAAATAAATGGAAAAAACAAAACAAAACAAGAATATAACTACAAAATAAATAAAAGCAAAATGATGAATACAAATATGTATTAAACCTTCACACGCTACGACGATATACAACATGAATAATACAATAAAAACAGTGGTGTATTAGTCTTAATAAGATATTAATACTGAGCTCCCCAGGAGGTTTGAGTATAAGACAGTGTCTGTTCTCACCTGACGTATTCCTTTTTGTTGTCCTCGGTGACGGGGATATTGCGGCCGTTGGGTTTGAGTTCGTGTTGTGAGAACTTCCCGAAGGCGTTGTGCTCCACGCAGAAGGTGTGGTCGAGGACCGTAGTGATGTCGTTCTCTCTGCACGAAGAGAATTACAAGTTAACAATCTATTTACATCCCAAAGGGGACAGTGCAGGCCATGTGATAAATCTCCCACTGCGGTCAGAGGCGTTTGCTCACAGTATCCAGACGAGACTCTTGTGCAGCTCGGGGTCGGTGGTCTCCAGGTCGATGAGCGTGATGGGTTTTCCTAGCAGCTGTTTGTAGAAGGGCAGCGTGAAGCTCCCGTTGATGTAGTGACCGTGAAAAACTGCCAGGCCCATCACCCGGCCAACAAAGTGGAAATAAGACAGGTGGTCCTGAAAGAAAAGCAAGAAAGACAGAGACACCGACACACGGGTCAGAGAGGGTCTTCCTATTCAGCTCGGCTGTAAAGTAAGTGTGTGTGTGTGTGTGTGTGTGGCAATTTTTAACTTCACTATATTTATTTGACCAATTTAGTGACCCGCTAATTCGCAGGTATACATTTATAATAAAAAATATAAAACACCAAGTGCAACATTAATATTAATTCATTAATAATAAGTATTATAAAAATCTGATAGGGGCCACTGGAAAATTATTACTTTTACTTTTTGTACTTGAAGAATATTTTGATGCCAATACTTTCGTACTTTTACTTGTGTACAATTTTGTATTCTGGACTTTTACTTGTAACATAATATTTTTGCCATGTAGTATTGCTACTTTCACTTAAGCAAAAGATCCAAGTTCTTCTTCCACTTCTGTTTTTACAGTAATAGGTTGGAGTCCAACCCTTATTGTGTTTAGTAAATGTTATGACAACTATCATTGAAATAATTTGTAGGAATTCACGGGGAATGCCAGTAGTTTAAGAGTGTGTGTGTGTGTGTGTGTGTGTGTGTGTGTGTGTGTGTGTGTGTGTGTGTGTGTGTGTGTGTGTGTGTGTGTGTGTGTGTGTGTGTGTGTGTGTGTGTGTGTGTACTCACGGGGTTGATGGAGGAGTCGGGGTTGATCTGTAGTGTGTAGATATTGTCTGTGGAGTACTGGAACAGGCCGTAATAGGGGTTCAACATTTCATGACACAGCAGGTACAGCCACTCCCTACAGACAACCAGCACATTGTTAACCATTGTTCAAAGCGCAGTCATTAATCATAAAACAATGAGAAAACTGAAGGAAAAAATAAGTATATGACGTAGTCCTCGAGTCCAGTGAAGTGTCTTTTCTTAGACTAGCAGCTTTACTGAATAGATGTAGAAGTATTAAAGGCGTAGCTCTTATTTTTAAGGTGGGGTTGGATGAGGTATTTTTTGGCACAGAAGCAAAAGCAACATAAAAGCCACTGCAAAAAGTTACTTTCAGTTGAAATGTGTTCCTATATTAAGAATATTTATAATATGAATCTTGCCAGCAGACAGCCCTTGTTTTGGGAACTGAAGCCTTAAAACATTTGATTGAGTTTAAATGAACAGTGTTTAAAATATCTTTAGTGCTTTACCCTCAGACTGCCCTTTGAAACCACCAAAGTCCACTCATAAAAACAGTCATTTAGGTTTAGAGTTATTGGTGTACTGCTGCCTCCATAGGTCAGTTTGTTTGTGACATTGGTTCGGATTGACCAAAGTCACACAATAACACAAACAAACTGACCGATTGAGGTTTCGGTACACCAACATCTCCGTTCTGCGAGCGTAAATGAGTGTTTTTGTGAAGGGACTTTGGTGCTTTTGAAGGGAGCATAGAAAGGGCAGTCTGAGGGCAGGATAAAGAGCTACAAATGTTTTAAATACAGTGTTTATTTAAATTGATATTGATTTTTTTAAGACGTCTCCAGATATGTTTGGATGCTGACCCTATCCACAGCAGTTTATTGGTTAGCTTCTGTGCTGACCATCATCTACTGTAGGACGTAATGCATTGACTTTAAACAAATAACTCATAGGACCCCACATTGGAAAAATACAAACTATGCCTTCCACTCAGAGTGACCATGAACTAACCACAGTCTGCTTGAGGTTGAGTTTACTAACTGGATGTTAACCCTTAGATGCACGAGTGACTGGACCCTACACTCTTCCATAAGTGGGTCAAAAAGGACCCGTATTAGAATAATATGTGTTTTTATGCCATTTTTGTCAAGAAAAATTACTTGTATAATATTTAGCATTATATTTTGGTTCACACTAGAAATATTTTATATTTCACAATTTCAGACGTTTTTTTTACATTTTGAAAAAAAGCAACGAAATTCCATAGAAAATGCAAACGTGTCATTTTTGACCCACTTATGGAAGCTTGGGGTAGTAATACAAAAAGTACAATTTCTTAAAATGTATATAAATGTAAATTTAAAATTTGAATGGCATGATATCCAAAACGTGTTTTGAGGAATAGCTGGAATATGAAATGACATTACATTACATGTTACTTGTTAGACGCTTTTATCCAAAGTGACTTCCATACTCAATACTGTGGACAATCCCCACAGGAGCAAGTTGGGGTGAAGTGTCTCAGGGACACAACGACATGCTGACTGCAGTGGGGTTTGAACCTGTGACCCCTTGATCCCACCACCAAGGCTCTACCCACTGCGCCACACGCCTTACAAAAAAATGTAATTACAAAGATACTTCAAGAAAACCACCTGACCGGGTCAAAAAAGACCCACTTATGCATCTAAGGGTTAAGGAACTAAAATGATGAAATAGAAACAACAGCAGGCAGGGCAGAGTGGTAAGAATAGGCTGTACAAATGTGTTTAAAAAACACTCCGAATAAGCAACAGGGCACATTATTTAAGAAGCTGTAAATGAAGTGGGAAATACACACATAGTGAAATGTGTTTAGATGCTGACAGCACGGAGGTATTCCACTATTTGTTTTCTTATTTTTGACTGCGTCTTGACTCGGAGCTATAAAAACAAAGGGCTGTGAACGTGTAACACTTGATCTTAAGTCAGCAGGGAGATTACAAATGGAATGTGACTGAGGAAAGCAAGTTAAAAGGCTTGATGACAGAAATAGAAAGCCTACATCAAACACAAAAGTGATCATAGATGTGAACAGCGAGCTACCTGGCCACTCCACCGTAGTCCAGCCCCTCCTCTCCTCTGAACTTCACCATCAGACGCTTCTTCAGGTCTTTGGGCCTCATCTTCATTATTTGCCGATATGACTCCTAAACACAGACGAACGACATGAATACGTCATCGCAGAGAAAAGAAAAACAAATAGTGAGCCACAACACATGCAGTTAGATCAGTGATGTTCGGTTAAACTGTTTATCAGTATCAACATCTGTCACATTGACCCTAACGCACATTTTGAGTTTTATACACTGTTGGAAAGTGATGATTATTCGCTTTTTCATTATATGTTTTTGCTCTCGAAATATAAAAAGGGACTATATGTCACATAATACAATGTCTGTGACGGAGCCACACATGAGGAAAAGGACTTCAAATGATGATGTGGGCACTGTGTGTATCAGGGTTCATACACTTCTCCATGACCTTTACCTCATTTTCCATGACCAAAAAAATAACTCTTTCTCAGCGGTACCACTGAAAATGGTTTATTTTAACATGGAACAGGAAAATAAGGTCTGCATATGAAACATGTTGAGCCTATATAAATCAAATAATAGGCTTACTAGCTTCTACACGCTAAAGCAACTCAAATCTCTCACCAGCAAAACACCTCGTCAGTTAAAAGCCATTTTAAGTTTCATTTCTATACGATACAGTATTTATAATCATTATAGTTATATATTACTATTTCGGCAATTAGATCAAATATAAATTATATTTGATGCAACTTTAGTTACATTTCCATGACTTTTCCAAAGCTTTGGGAAAAGTATTGTTTTCCAGAACTTTTCCAGGGCCTGGAATTAGCTTTTTGAATTTCCATGACTTTTCCAGGTTTGTAATGACCGTAAGAACCCTGGTGTATGTACAATGTATTTATCTTCCGAAAATAGGGATAAGAGTTTCATATCCTGAAGGCTGTGTTTGTTTAGAATCAACCAAAACACCAAAGTGACCAGAACAAAACAAAAAGCTTGTCCATGCTTTTCTCTTTAGTAGACTCGACTACTGCAATAGTGGATTCACAGGGCTGACAGAGAAATCCATCAGAAAGCTGCAGCTGATTCAGAACGCTGCTCATGTCCTCACTAACACTAAAAGAGTGGATCACATCAGTCCGCTTCTGAAATCTTTACACTGGCTTCCAGTCGGCCAAAGAATTGATTTTAAAGTACTATTGCTAGTTTTTAAATCAATACATGGTTTAGGACCAAAGTATATTGTTGAACTCCTGCATAATTACGAGCCATCAAGGTGCCTCAGGTCTTCTGGGACGGGTCTGCTATCGGTTCAAAGAGTAAATACAAAACATGGAGAGACAGCATTTAGCTGTTATGCCCCGACACTCTGGAACGAACTACCCAAATCATGCACGTCCGCAGAAACGCTTACTATTTTTAAATCGAGACTAAAAAAATATCTCTTTGGCTGCTTTTAATTGAGCTGCTCACATTCACACTACAGTAGGCCTTTTAAACATGTATTGTATACCTGTGATGTTTATTTGTATTATATTTGCTTTGTAATGTCTGTTGTAAAATTATATAATGTGTTTTTAATGTATTTATTCCTAAAAAGTCTTTTAATTTGTTTTGTAAAGCATTTTGAATTGTCGCGTACAGAAAAGTGCTTTATAAATAAACTTGCCTAACATGAGTTTATTACATGAATCCTTGTTTCTCTCAAAATAGCCGTTTCTACAGCAGAGTGATTTTGATGGAGCGAGTCACATGTGCACAATCGGAGCAGCTTTTGTGTTCTTATACAGTTAAATAAATAGCAAATATGGTTGTTGTGACAGCTGTGTATGAATTCCACAGGAGCCCCCCACCCCCCCCGCCCTCTCCACACCCACCTCAAAGATCTCCTCTCTGGACACCTCGATGCGACAGTGTCCGGCCTGAGGCTGCTGTAAGGACAGCTCGTGTCGGAGCAGTTTTAATTTATGCACCAGGTCTCTCTCGTATCGCGCCGCCACGTCTCCATCTCCGCCTCCAACTCCCCCGACCACTCCGACGCCTCCCACCTCCTCGCCCCCCACCTCCATCTGGGGGGCTTGCGAGGATTCCTTTGCTTGGCTTTGCTGGCTGGAGGTGGGAAGAAGGACATGGGAGAAGTGAAAACATGTCAGAAAGTCAGATTTGAAGGAACTGGATTACACACAGTGCACGCAGCCGGAGCGGCTAAATCTATAAGCCTGCATTTCTGTTTACACACGATTATTAACAGGTCGTGTTCAGAACCAGTGTGAGTCCAGCCTAACAGATTAACCACAGATTAGTCTTATTTGGTCCGCGTTATGAATGTCCGCCACCAAGGTGTACATTGATGGTGCCGTGAGGGATACAAGAGAGCATAGAGTGCAGGAATGAGTCCTTAACCCGGAAATTAGTTAGCATTTCAACACTTCTGGTTAGATGGCCTTTAAGTAAATGTTTTTTTACTGTGTCGTTATTTAGATGCTGAAATAAGGTTTGTTGGAAACACAGACTTATAGGATTTTTGAGTTTTGTCCTACGACTTAAAATACGTCAGTTAAAATCCCACTGGTGGACGTCTGAAGATTTTACATTTAACAAAAACAGCGGTTGCTAACATGAGTCTAAATGAGACGACTAAACGTCCTCACGTCTAACATTAGCCACATTTAGCTTAGCGGTGATGATATGAAGTCATGTGACCGCGCTGTATTTCCTTAGTAGCCTAATGGTTGCATAAAATCCGATGGAAAATTCGAATTCGTTTTTATTTGATGCAATCTTGGCTATGCTAACTTGGTTGGCCTACAAAAACACGCCATCCCTGCACCACTCTGTTTCCGATGTGTAAGTATACCTGATAATGGTGTGTAGGCGCGGGTCTGTGAACTGTGTGGTTCGGTTGTTGTGGTCCACAAAGTAGATCCGCCCCGACACGGTGCTGCGGACCTCCCAGCCCACCGGCAGCGGTCCCAGCTCCTCACAGCTCACACTGGCCAGATCCCTGCAGCAAGAAGCAAGCAGCCAAACTTCAAAAAGCAGCCGGAATCCTCAGCAGCAGCAGCCAGGCCTCTTTAACTTTTCTGACCCTGCATACTGTTCTTAACCCCCAACTAAACCCCAGCGCTTAAGAAAAACTACCTGGTGATTTTCCCTTAATCTGTTGGTGTTATTACTGCAGAGCAAGGTTGCTGCACACTTTTTGAAATCCAATGTAATGCTTTGTATTTCTATTGAATCCTTCTCTCCATAGTCAGCGGGGTTTATTGAAGCCTCGCCTCCTTTCAGGTTTAGCTTGGACTCGAGTGAAGTGATTTGTAAACGTACCGCGGTATTCGAGGGTCGTGCCAGGTGCTGACACCCGTCTGTGTGTGAAGGAAGTAGACCTGGCCCTGCACCGTCGTTCTTTGTTCTGTTTGAAAAAGAAGAAAAGGAGTTAAATGACTTAATATGAATAAAAGAGATGTTTTAAAGAGAAATACACATTCAAACATATTTATTTGACCTAAACTGATATATTCCTGCACTTTAACTTTATATGCATATTGAAGTATGAATGTTTGTTGTTTGTTGTTTGTATGTTCGTCTCTTGTTGTGTTTTTGATGGCAAAAAGGAGTAGCTCTACTCATCTCACCTGTATAATGACAATAAAGGATTATTCTCTAATCTAATCTAATCTAAATCTTTGACTCACCGTATCCCTCCGGCAGGTCGGGCGGCTGGTGTCCGTGCGGTCTGTTTTGGGGTGTGTGTCCGTGGCCTCTCGAGTCCTGCCCTCTGATTCGCTGCGTCTGAAGACGACCCTCCTGACCGGGCGAGTCGAGCCGACAGTTCCCGCCTCCCGCTGCCCCTGTGGGGTCCGAGTAGGGCAGCGGCTCTTCACTGAAGCATCCCTCAAACACAGGCCTGCACACACACACACACACACACACACACATCACTGAAGTCACTGTTTTCCTGAAGCACGTGATAAGTCAACTGCTTTTGTTTTGATCTTTGGAAGAGGATCAAACAAATGATAACTTAAGTGATACTGCACAACAACAAGCTCCCAAAACAAGTCTCAGTTTAACTTCTCAAGGGATGCCAACATGACGAAGGAGAGACAAGTTATTAGCATGAGTGTTTTTATGAGCATGAGAATTGCCTTAGTTGTATGTAAGCAGTATGCAGTCATAAACTCTCAACCCACTTGCACAACTTTTAGGAGATCTTTGGGCTAAATGTGGGAAATGTTTTAGAACGAATATCGTTTAACCCTTCACCAAAAAGGTATTTAATATGTTTCTATACTTCAAGATTGATATACGACACGGTTTCCTTTTTCATTGATTGAAAAGTAAATATCACTATTGTTTCAATAAGGATGAATGTAGACCTAGTTGGTTTGGATGAGGGTTAGGTTTCAACACCAGGTTAAGCTCGATTGAGCATGTGTGAAAGCAGCAATCCAATCAGAAGTGGGGCGAAACAAACAGGGCAAGACCCCCGGTGGTGACGTTCGGCCTCCACTCTAATCACATTTACCTGATGCACCATCTGAAGAGCAACTGTCTTGTGAGTGTGTGGTGGTACGCATCCATAGCTCTGCTTCTAAGGCAAACTTATGTCTCCTAATAAGAATCAGAAGGTCGCAGTAGAGATGCTAGCTGTAGCTATACGCGTTCATTTAATGAAAAATAACTAAAAGAGAGGAAGTGTTTAGAGATGAATTTGTTTACAGCTTCTGGACCGCTCGTGGATGTTTCTGTGTACACACAATGACCAAAGAGGCAAACGCAATAACTGTGTCCAACAGTCCCTGAATCAGCGCAAGGCAAACAAACGGCAGACCTGTAAACACCCCAAAAAAAGGCATCAATCGTGACACAACGTAAAAACAAAGGCTCTCTATCACTTCCAATATAGCTGAGAAAGCATAACAGAAAAGCCCATCAAACATATGTAAACATTCAACAGTGTCACGACAAGATTTGATTTTTCCGTGAGGTTGTGTCTCTGAGGTCTGGCAGTGCACTCACCCGTCATTTTCCAGCAGTCCCCTGCAGTCCACCACAGGGCCACCGCTGCCGATGCGATCTCGCGTCTGTAAGCTCACTGAACACAAGCAGGAGGTCAAAAGGTCAGAGGAGCGACAGAGGGCAGAATATTCACGCAGTCAAACAGAAGTTACTCTGAGGGGCGAGGTGAGGCAGGTCATTTGTAGATGATGCGTCTGCGTGTCCAACCCTTACCTACGATCTGCCCCCGCACTGCGTCACTGTCCGAGGGGTTCAGCTTACAGAGGTCTAGTCGCTGGTCTGGAAAGGAAGGAAAGGGAAATGTAAACCAGAGGATTTTTTTTGCATGAATGTGTTCTTTAAAGATCCCACAGAAAAGAGACACTTACATCCTGTGTCTTTTAGCCTGCTGATGGCGTTAGAAAGCAGTCGTATGCAACCCAGGAAGCCCGCCCCCTGCCGTTTATGGATCTTTTTGTGGTTCCATATGCTGATCGTGATGGAGTCTGTTTTTCCGATGTAGCTGAAAAACAGATGTTAGATTCACAAATTACTTTATGTTTAAGTCTGGGGTCAAAAATATAAGGTTTTGTCTCTCAACCTTTAAATAATTATAAACAGAAAAGTTGAAAATAACCGTGAGTTGCAGCCCTGAATATAAAGTCTCCCTTTTTGTAAGACATAATGTGCCTCTGTGATTGTTTGAGAATAATAGACATCTTTGAAGTATATTCTTCAATTTCAAAACCAGTAAGGAAACATGTATTTAAGTGTACAGTAGCTGTGGTTGTGTGGCGGTAGACTCACAGGTCGTAGTGCTGATTCCATTTGGGGTCCAGTGTGCTCTTGACTGTGTCTGTAGAGTGGCATTGACCCGATCCATCCACCACAACCTTGGCGAAGGGATCCGGTAGTCCTACACACACACACAGCTCAGATTAATAGCTTGTATCCCCCACGGTGAAACCCAATGAGATAGCATCTAGTTATTAGCAATATCTCAAATGGCTTAAGTGATGCAGATAACATATCTCCACAACAACGCAGAGCTCTCTATTGATGCAGACATTCAGCAGATTACTCTTAGTATCTCTACTTTTACTAAGAACAGCCTCCAGTTTAAAAGCTCTAAACCAATAACAGCATATTTCATCAGCTTTTTGGGCAGCGCATGATTTCATAAAAGTGGATGAAATTAAAACAAAGATATGGTCATGACAAACAGAAACTGAGGGAATGGCAATAGAGTCGTTAAACTGGGAAATGAGTTAGCAGTTCGGGTGCCCTTGTCTCAAGTCACCATTTTTTTTTGTATGTGTTTTTGGCTTGAGGGCCAATATTAGAGTTCTGTGGCTAACACAAGGGTGAAATATCTTTCTATTTTGTTCTAGAACGTAAAACACGTCAGCAGAACCCTAATCCTAACCCAAGTTGCTAAAGACTTCTAAACGCCATCAAGCCGAACGTTAGCCGCCTTTAGCGTGTGATTTGTGGAGATTATCCTGCTGAACAGAACGTGTAAGTATCAGAAGCCCCTGTTTGCTAGAAGTCTTAATTTCTGCAATATTCCAAAATCAGATTGACTTTTTTGTCAAGGGAACCATTGAGATGCCAACTTCCCGTTCCACCTACACAAATATGTCATCGCTGCACCGCTCCATGTGTTTCCAGAGTTGCTTTTGATGTCACACACAGAGCCTTATTGAAACACTTCACCTCATCATGTAACCCAACCGTCATCACGGTCAAATCATGCACATCTTAATACTTACGAAAGAAGTCTTTCTTTGCGAGGTTCTTGGCACATAATACTGCAAAAGAATAGAAAATCATTATGAACAAAATGCCGCACACACAAATATGTAAATGATCTCAGGGTGTGTGTAGGCTGGTATAAATCTACAGTGAGGAGGAAGAACGCTGCTCAGGATAATATATGAATGCCAGAAGATGGTAATGAGCAGAACTTATGTGACTTGCAGGAGGGGAATGGGCAGTAAAGTATACGCTGCTGTCAGGAAGGAACACACACACACACACACACACACACACACACACACACACACAGTGAGAGTGGCAGGGTGCCTTCGCTGCCACATCATCTTTGTGGATCCAGAAAGCAAAACTACACTTTTGAGAGTTCCTAATCGTGCAATGAGTATTTACTTTATTGTGTGTGTGTGTGTGTGTGTGTGTGTGTGTGTGTGTGTGTGTGTGTGTGTGTGTGTGTGTGTGTGTGTGTGTGTGTGTGTGTGTGTGTGTGTGTGTGTGTGTGTGTGTTATTTCTTGTTATTTGTTTGCCAGGCTGCCTGTATGGTGGCGTTTTTCATTCTCGGTCACTGCACAAGACTTAAAACAACACAGCAGCAATAAACTAATTATTTTCAGAAATCACACCACGTCCAGTTAGCAGAGGACTTGATTATAGGGCAGTGTGGGCATCGGACACAAACAAGCAGCCTGTTTGCATGAAGCTGATGTAATGCAGTCAGAAGAGGGGATGCCGAGTAACCTGTAATCGACGTAATAACTAGAATAATATTTACACTGCATGTATACATGTCCAGCGCTAAGTACCAGCTTTTAGGTCGTTGCTGGGAACATTATGTGGTCTGACAGTTGGGACAAATTGGATATAAACATGTTGATGAAATGGCTCTAGGTGAGAGTTCTCTTTGCTCCAACACATCCGAGACGGACTGCACCAATCTGTCTTCAGAATCACTTTATTAGTCCCACAGAGGGGACATTTGCAGCGTTACAGCAGGAAAGAGCCACAGACAGCTTAGGGTTGCATATCTTACATGCGTTCAAAAAAGTACTAAGTTATAATATAATAAACAATATGCTAAAAAAAAGATAAAAAGTTACATCCTTTTCAGAAATACAGATAAAAAACAAATCAAATCTACAAATCAAATCTTGTAGCAGTTCTTAGGATTTAGCAGCCTGGTATATATTACAGTTATTAAAGATGGCATATGTATATAAAGCATATTGCACATAGTTTGACGGTCTTGTTCAAATTAAAGGTCAAAACTCGCCTTTTTATAACTGTTTTTAATTTGTATTCAATTGTATTTCTTTTTCTGTGAGTCTGCAAACAATAGAATTGACAACAACTGATTGATTTCAACGTTCAAGCAGAACACATTTTCAGAGCAGCATCAGAGTTATTAATATTATTATGTGTCGTCTCTTATGTTAGGCGGATTATCCAGCTAAAAAACTAATCATAATTTTACTAAAATCACAATATGGAGAAGTGCAATATTCAAACTGCAAGAGGCACGATGATTTTAGATGCCTAATATTTCAAAATGTCATTCTGAATGAATATTGTGTTGCAGAGAAGTCACAGCCTACAAATCGTACTCTCCAGATTTAAGAACAAGTCTGTGTTTACTAAATATCTACACAAAAAACACAATAAAGACAATCACACCACGATCCAATTACTCAACTGTTCAATTCAAATAAATAGGCAATATTTTGAATCATATTACAAAGTACATACATCAAATATAAATGCAAATAGTTTTTTTTTGCCCCCAATTGTTCCGTGGTAGTTTCTACACCGTGGTGAACAAAGGGATGTAAGGTTCTCTGGAGAATCAGCAGCACTTGCTCTGCAGGTATGGAGGTGTTCAATTACCATATGGATTCCTCCCTGAAGGCGGGTAACTCAAACCGCTGACTGACAGGTAATTAAGATAAATTGCGGTGTTTGGTGACCTGGAACAACTGGCAGAATGTGACAGAATATGTTAAAAGAGAAATACTTTGAGTCCATTTCTGTGTGTAATTATATCACGTCAATCATCTTTATGCAACCAGACGAGGGAGTGCCGTCCTCCTTAAACTGGTTTCACGCTTTACAGGCTTTGTTTAACACTGTGAGCTTTAAACAAAACTAAATGCATTAAAATTACATTTAATATTATCATTTATAAAAACCAAAAACGCCAATGCTGGTTTCGACATTTCCCCTCAAGAGTCCGCTGCTTTTTCTCTCTCTTAAATTGTTAAATAAATGAAGCACTTTAATTTATTTTGTTCTGACCTTTATTTAGATTCAAATTAATACAATGATTATTCAAAAGATGTGTCTATCTCCTAGATATCAACCAAAATAAGTCATTACCAAGTAGGGGTGGGAACCATTAATCGAATATTCAAAATTATTCAGGTGTTCGAATATGAGTTATGAATATTTTAGTTTTTTTGAAGGAGGGGGAGGGGTGCCTAAGTTGATTACATATGATCAAATGGAATAATTCAATGTATACGACAGTGCCATAGCTAAGTGTGTTAGGTCTAAAGGTGTGTTTTGCTCCGCTCACCGGCCCCTCACAGCGGGCAGAGCTGCAGGTGCTGACCCTCCTTACACGCAGATCACGCAGACTCAAACCTCATCTTATGCCCACATTCCAGCTGAGAGGGTCTTCTCTACAGCTGGCCTGATTGTGAATCGCCTCTCCCCTGAGGACACATGCTCATATTCTTAAACAAGAATGAGTATTGAATAGCTGCATTCTGTGCATAGCCCTGTTACAGGTTGTTGAACTCTGTTGTAATAGGGATACGTTACCCCTGTAGGCCTATAGCTGTCAACGGTTCAAACTGTGATCACCAGTTCAATACATTTGACAAATTCCACTTGGTGTCTATACTTATTTATTTCAACATGTATTTTTTTTTTTTGTCAATTTTGTATAGGATATGTATATTTCGCTTAACCGTTTTTTTCGGGGGTCGAATATTCGAATATATTTGCTTTCAAATTCCCATCCCTATTACCAAGTCGTTTTGAGCTTTCGAAGTCTAACGACACCTAAATTTACTGTTTAATTATTTTAGATGAATTATTTAGTAGTGGTTTATGCTTTAATTTGAAAGGCGATTTCCGGCATAGGACAATTCAGACACCTGGTAGGTGTGTATATATCGTAGACAGGTGTAGGTGGGATTAGCGCGCCAGAATAGGCATATGGTTTTTTTAGCAGGGGAAGACAAAAGGAGGCCACAGGAAAGGCAAAAAGGGCAAGATGTGGGAAAACCATTGTGGTCGTAGTGTGGGATAATGGATCAGTGGAATATAACTGCAAAAAAAAAACGACGTTCTTGTCTGGACTTTGGATCCTTTCTCCTGCGTCTGGTGTCCTAGCGGCAGTTACATTTTTGAGTCAATTTCCCGTTTTACTTCTTTAGAATTTTGCCGCTACAGCAACATGGAAGGCATGAAGATTGGTTGGTGTGTTTCAGAGAAAGCGAAGGCATCTCATGATCTAATACCTGCTGCTCCCGTCTGATTTGCCACACCTCCTGACAGTCAGTGTTATCATATCTTTGTGGCCAAATGAAATCCTGGGCATGATGTGCTTTGGCCCAGACAGACCTCTAGGAAGTCAGTCAGCCAGCCGACGGTTTAGGATGTGGTGACTGAGTGCGGTGGCGTAGATGTGTCTGGCTAACGGTGGTTTACTTCCTGTGATTAACCCGTGGGGAATGGCTGCAGGATATCCTTTCCTCTTCCTCATCGAAACCCTGTTCATTCCTCCTCCTCCTCCTCCTGACTCACACATTCCACTCTCAGACCTCATCTTCTCCCAGACACAATGAAAGAAACACAGCTGGAGCGGGACAGAATCAAGTTTCTAATTTGCCCCGGCTTCCTCTTTTAGACGAGCAGACGAGCAAGACTTTTTCCGGCACTGTCACATCTTTGCCATCCATCTTATGCTTCCATTTCTTTTCAGAAGAGACACCCCTAATTCAAGCCCTCATCCCTCTTGTTCCACCTCTTTGACCGGCTCTGAATATGTGACAGGCCCTTTTTTTCTCAGCGTCTCAGGAAATTCTTCATCCTGCCAAGGTCACGGCTGGCAAAGACACACACAGCTTCGGCTCAGCTGGTTCTCAATTTACCCCGCTGCCGCTTTCTTTTTTTGGCATTTATGTCCGTTCCTTTTTAAACCTTTTTTTGTAAAAACCAAGAGGGAGCCAGCGGGGGAAGAATTATTTTCAATCTTGAGTGAACACACAACATGGCAAGAGAGTTAAAGGAAAGGGGAGCTTTTTACCACCTCAGAAGCAACGCTGTTAAGAATTTGAAGCCGTAATTTTTTTTTTAGCCCAACTTCCCTCAAATATTTGTCTAATTATCTTTACTCCTGCACTTATGTTCTCAGGTATGACAAGAACCAGAAAACTGCAGAAGCTTAGAAGCTTGTTAAAGCGTCTTAAATCAAAATAATGGTGAGTTTTTCTGTAAAAGCTGCCAAGGTGCCATGAACTATCTTCACATTTAAATCAATACTCGTGACGACCACGAACCGAGCCAACGCAGTTTAAATACTGAGATTTTTCAGATGAAATAAAGCAGAAGGACCCACGTGAGATTACAACAAAGCCACTTCCTGTTAAACCTTCTCCTCTCAGCAACAACAAAGACATGTGAGCAAATATCTCACCTACTTAATAACATGCCCTGCGCCGACAGCTAAACACGCAGTATGACAAACAGTTCTCCAAACAGTTCTCCAAACAGTTCTCCAAACAGTTCTCCAAACAGTTCTCCAAACAGTTCTCCAAACACATACAGGAGCTAGGTTACATTTTCACACAACTTGATAACACACTATTTCAGAGTGCATCTCTCTGTTGTCACATTTACGGGCTCTCCATTGTCAGCTCCTGCATCGACTTTCTGTGCTTCTGCACCGGCTGCTGGCTCACTAAGTGAGAGGATTAGAAGTGCTTATGCTGCTTCCTAAGTAAGCATGATTCCCCCTTTCCCTCCATCTCACACTTGAGCTGCTTATTGTGTCCTTTCCTTTTTCAACTGCTTTTTTTTTTAATCGTTAGTTATTCCTCATTCTTCGCCTTTATCCCATGTCGCCTACTGGCACTGCTCTGTGTTTGGGGAAAATAGTTGAATCCAAGTGCGAAGGAACAAAACATTAGCAGAACGTGTTTAGGGCAGGACGTGTTTAGGGCAGGACGTGTTTAGGGCTGAACGATTCATCAATTTAAAATCATTATCGCGATTTGAAATGATGCAATTATCAAATCGCAAAGCCTGCGATTTCTTTTAGTTTAGTTTGTTCTTCTTGTGTGTCAGTCATTCCACACCAATCAGAAGTGCTGTGCTCCAATTGTACCAGCCATTGTTAACCAATCAGAAGTGGCCCATGATAGAAGGTGATAGACAGATTGATCCAATCACCTGCCAAGTATTTTTGAAACACTTTTCCAAATGGCTTCCAATGGAGCTCTCCTAGATGGTTTGGTGAGACCGTCTGAGTCAGGTTAGTAATGCTCCATCAAATGCTTCTATTACAGGGTGAGTCTTAAACTGAAGCTTGACTTTAAAGAAACCCAACAGGAGTTTTATGTAAGTTTAGTTCTTTCACTCGTAGCTCGGGCTGCGGGGGTGCTAGAGACAGGGGCACGTTGATGCGACCTTCCTAGCCGGAGCGGAGATATGGCCGCATTTTACAATAAACTTCCGTTGGGTCGCTTAAAAACAAATATCGCAAATCGAATCGCAATATCTGTCAGAAAAATCGCAATTACATTATTTCCCCAAATCGTGTTACTACCATGAGCAAAATAACATTATCATATCCCTTGAATCACTCATGCTTTTATGCATTAGATGACATTTTCTTTTCACAATAAAGCATTCATACCCAAACAAAGCAACTACTTCTTCTTCGGCCCAACGCGAGTCCACAACGCTTGTTTTCAAATTACAGATACATAATTCATTGACATTTAAAATCAAAATCACTACATGGACTAGTGCAATATTCAAATAGCAGGAAGCGCAATATTTGGCAAAGGCTAAATATGTGAAGATATCTGAATGAAGTGTAATTCTATTTGATAATGGGAACCATACGAGTACGATTAACCACAATCGTGCAGCACTGATTTTGGTCAGCTTTACCACATACTGAAAACAACCAGTCCCTGATAGGAAGTATTACCAAAAACAAGCAACACTTTATCAAATAAGAAACCTTTTTGATCATGCATTTGAGGCCCACTTTCGGTGTTTAATACTCTTGGCTTAAGACACAAATGTAATAAAACACAGTCTTAAAGCAGACAGGCGAAATCTTTATCTGCAAATGTTTCTCTATAAGACTTTTAAAACGTTTTCTCATCATGTTTCCTCTATTCAGTACAATAGTCTCCATTCACATCCCACTCGATCATGAAAGCTAAAATTTGACACTTTTGGAAAAGCCCCTCTTATTTAGCTAACTTAAGCTAACCAGAACACCGCCTTCTAGCTAAAATATGTCCATATAACCCAGTCTCTAAAATGTGACCCAGAGTCAGACTCGCCCTGGTCTTTGTCTGCGTCCCCGCCACACACACAGGCCTTTCAGATGTAGGCCAAACAACCCCTCTCTCAGACTAAACACAGCGCTGGCCAGCCACAGCATTGCTCTCCCATTGGCTCATCACACATTCCTCACCCAATTAGAATTCCTCTCATACCTGTGGGGGCGGGGCACAGTCAGGGGCAATAACCACTGTTTGCATTCAAGCTGAAATAATGAGTGACACACCCTCCACAGCGAGCGTAAAACATCCATACACACGTTCACTACTTTCTTTCAGTGTGCGGATCATCTGAAACACAACACTGAAGAAGCCTTCCTTGAACTAGACTTGAAGATTGTTTTTGTGTTATTTTCAACAGATTACTTATATAGTATGTACCATGTTGGTACTGAAAGGGCTGCTCAAATGCAACCAAATGTAATCAAAATCATAATATGGACCAGTGGAATAATCAGATAAGAGAAAGCTGCATTTTTGATAAAAGGTTTAATATATATATATATTTTTTTTTTTAAGTTTTTAGATTATTGCAAAGCAGCCTACAAATTGGATACACCAGACTTAATCAAAAAGATTTGTTTGGAACATATCCTCCTTTTTTAACCACTACATAATCTTTTAATATATGTTTCAATCATAATGAGTGTTATGGTTCAAATACGACCAATCACGTCCAATATCCTCATCATATCAAAATCGCAATTTTAAGTGAAATAATTTCTAATAGAGATTTTTCATTAACATGCAGCTCTATACTGAAACAATTGCCTATGACTGCATGTCTCCTAACTTTGGCTCAAGCTAAGGACTATTTTAATTGTTAATAAATCGATCAACTGTTTCATTGAGGGACTAAAATAGGAAATACTGTTGTTGTGAGCCCGGATTGCCAATTGAGACACTATGCGTAACTGGTTAATACAGATAACCATATCTTGTAACTAAAATGAAAAATATGTATGATAAGGTGAGAAGTATGCCAGATCTGGGACGTGTAGGTTTCGTCAATACTCTCCGCAATAATCAAATGACTCTGCTCTCTTTAAATCAAAAAAAGGAATAGAGTAGGAAAATAAACAGCCAGCTTGTAGATCTTTTACTCATCTCTCACAATCATACACTTGAAGTGCTCTCCTGCACCGATGCATACAGACGAAGACCTATTGAGGCTACAGGCAAGCACATTATGGTGTGTGTTTGCTGAACTTTGAATCAGAAGAAGGACAAGGCGTCTGCCCAGCGGCGCAGAGTGGTCATTACCATTTGAATAGAGGCCCCTGGGTGCCCAGTGGGGTTACATTAGCTACAGTAAAAACCATTGTTCCAGCTGTGTCCGTGTGTGTGAGGGAAAGAAAAGACTCCTATGTGCCCTACAGAGGAAAGACTGACCCTAAAACGAACACAAATATAGTAGAGTAGATAACAGGATGACCAAAAGAGCACACTTGTCAAGCTTTTCTGGGTAACACTGAGTTTACAGAGTCAGTCACATTTGTTTTGCTCCAGCTGACACAGCAGCAGAGGTGGGAGAAGTACTCCCTGTAGAATTACTCTGTTACAAGTCCTGCAACCAAAAGGTTACTTTAGTAAGAGTACATACTAAAAATACCAAAAGTAAAAAGTATGCATTATGCAGATTGACCGATTTTATAATAATGTATATAATTTGTTTTGATTATAATTGAATGACTTTGTATGCTTGTGAATTTACTCCAGGTGTAACTTAAGTATGTTTTAGGTGTTGTTTATATTTAACATAATTTAATAAAATCTCCAAAGTAACTCAAGGTCACAAGTAAATGTAGGGGAGTAAAAGTACATGATTTACCTCTGAATTGTAGTGGGGTAGAAGTACAAAGTAGCTAAAATTGTATTTAGACAGTTTTATTCCACAGGCCATAAGACTGTTGAACTCCTGAGCTCTGAAGTGCCTTGATCACTTTTAAGCATTCATCTGTTTGCATGTCTCACATTTATTTATTACTACCATAGGCAGTGTTTTATCCTTGTAGAGTATTTCATTTTACATTCAGTTTTAGTTCATCTTATTCTATTTGATATGTATATAGTTTACTGCATACACATTTACCTGCACATTTGTCACTTTCTTCTTGCACTTTATTTGATTGTTTATGTCTTATATACTTATGTAGCATTGTTGAAGGAGCATGGGATTTAAGATTTCCATTGTCATAACTACACTGTAGCTACTGTGCATCTGACAATTGAATCCTAAATACAGTACTTGAGTACATCTACTTAGTTACTTTACACCACCGCACAGCAGCGAAATCCATACTCATGGCTAATGCATGCTAGCATTTTTATATACACCGAGAGATTGATTTTGTTTCACACAGGGTGTAGTTCGACATTAGCTTTAATCCCAGGATCAGAGCTCATCACATTCAGGTCAAGCGATGTGTTCGGCTGGTCAAACCCCAAAAATATGGGTGTAGCTAGCAGGCGTTAGCGGTCAACGGTAACTACAGTGTTACTATAAGCTAACGCTAGCTGGTTGGGAAACAAGTGTTGGCAAATCGTAAAGTTTTTTAATATAGCTTTCGAGAGCGGGTGTTTCTAATGACCTGTAAGGATAGGTCTTGTATACAGTGAAACCCACATTGATAGTGAGTAGCTTTCTCGACTGTCCTCTCGGTAATTTGGGTTAGCATATGAGCTAACAAGCTAGCACTTGTGCCCCCAGGAAGTGTGCCGGCCGTTGGAGCAAATTATTGTAGTGGCTAAACGGCGGTACTACAACTTCAGTATCAACCTGTGACGTCGCTGGGCCCCAAAATACTATTTCCCCATTGACTTACATTAGTAAAGAGACGTCTGTTAATCAGCATTAATATATATTTTAAGCTAATTAAACTGCCCAGCAAGAACACTTGTATATCCCTTATTTAAATAACTATGGTCTTAAAGTTGTAAAATGAAGTTAAAAGCTGAATCCAGAGTTATTTTATCTCTCCATTCATTTGACTCAACGGAGAACGGGGGATCGGGGGCGGGGCTAAAGGGAAAACCGAACTGCGCATGCTCTATGGGCCCACATACGGGTACTTTTGCTCAGGCCGTTTTGAGCTTCATGCGCCACTGAGCATCTCTCATAGAAATGAACGGGGTCCCGCCTCCGACGCTGTATCCAGTTCTCTTTATACATCTATGAGCTGTTAGCCACACAAAAACCGGATGTTTGGGCAAACAGCAGAGCCGAGAGCATCAAAGAGACACTGTTAGGTTTGCTAATAACAACACTTTTAAACAGTAGTTTGTATGGAGAAACATTTTAGCTCCAGTTAAAACATGCACCGTAAGCGCTTTCTTTCTTTCGGTGTCGTTTTTTTTTACCTGTCAGTCGAATTTTGATGCTGGACCCGTTCCTCCGAGTCCCAGGATTCGACATCACTCCGGGAAAAAACGATCACTCAAACTTCCCCGTTGGAGTCCCCTCCAAAAACACCGTTTCTCCACTCAATGGGAACGCGAAACACTTACGTTTAAAAACATGCGGTTTGTTTTTGTTTTCCACACGGGTAAACATGTATTATTTCATCGCAAAGTCCTGTGCTCTTTCGAAATCCAACAACACGGGAGAGCATTTTCGGGCAGGCTCAAGCACGTACTGACGTCATGTCCTTAACGGGTATAACGTGACGGGCGCGCGTCCGGGAAGCGTGGGCGTGCCCGTAAAGATCAGATTCTTAATTTCTTACATTGAAGCCTTCAGTTCTGCTTTAATTTAAAGTACTGTATTCCACAATAGTAAAAAGAAAAAATACCCGTGACAAAGCCTATTTATGTTAATTGTCACTGTATTTTTATGATTATAAAGATAGATTTCAAAGATAATAATACCTGTTTAATTAAGAAATAAAGTAGTTTAAAATGGGAAAGCAATGATTGAATATATTTGGGTTCTTTGACGTACTTTAGCCTACATCTTTTTTCTGGTTACTCCCAGTCTCGAAATAGCCTCTTTAATACCACCAGCACATGGATATTTACTCCGAAAATTAAGTATTTCAAAGATGTTTATTTACTAGTCTCCATTCAAGCTTTTGTAGCAATACATAGAAATGAAAGTATTTTATTCAGATAACAAAGTTCTCATATGTTATGTATCCTTCTATGGTTATTCTTTTTTTTCTCCAATAACAACAATTAATCCATTTAAATTGCATAGGCATAATATCACTGTGTAAAAGAGATTATTGTTCTCATTGTTGCCCACATTCACCATCCCACACTTCTGATTTCCATGTTCTTATAAATATTCAGAGTCTACGATTGTTTAACTACTCCATAATGATAAGTAATATTATTAGCATTGTATTTCTTATCAAAGTGAACCAGCAAGTAGTGATGTGGAAACCTCAAACATACATCAAATCCAGTTAACCCAAATGCCTTTCTTTATCAAAGATCATACAATATACTTGTACTTATAGAAAACGTTAGTCAGGATTGTAAAGCGACCGGTTAAAGGTTGTGGGAGAGTTGGGTGTTGGGGGATAATGGCTGGAGGGATTTGGCTCTTTAGCGGCCCTGGGGTTGGCTGCACGGCTGCAGTATTAGCTGTTGGAACAATGGACCCTCTCACCAGCCTGTTTACAGGACACAGTAAATCCATATAAGCTGTGAAAAGTCTGGCGGGACACTTCCAGAGGCTAGACAAACGCGCACACAGGTGGAATTAATGATTTTAATACCTTTCAGTCTTCCTCTTTGAATCATGTTTCAGTCTCTTCTTCCCACTTTTTTTTTACATCAGTTTATGTGTTTGCATCATGTGTGTCTCAACCATAGGGGTCTCAATGCTCCACAAGTGGTCATATTGCCAAAAACAGATAGACACGTACACACACACAAATTAACTTATCCCTCCGAAACCGTCATGTGCAGTGCAGCTGTTAGTATGAATTTGCTTGTCTGAGATAGTGTGTGTGTGTGTGTGTGTGTGTGTGTGTGTGTGTGTGTGTGTGTGTGTGTGTGTGTGTGTGTGTGTGTGTGTGTGTATGTGTATTTACTTCAATAAGTAAAGTTCTACCAAAATCATTTCACACATCTCCTAACACTTCGCCTGGTGGTTTTTCTACATTAATAACATCTGTTTAATGTATAAAGGCTTTTACTTCAAGTATTTTTTAAATACTTTTAGTGAATATTCTTTATGGAACTTTTTATTTGTTTTATTATATTTTTTGACAGACAATTTTCTTTTAAATAGTGATCTGGATATGAACTGCCACCGCTGAGCTATACAGCAGCTTTTTCAATGAGGTGTGGTTTGAAGCGATTCAATTACATGACCTTTTCTTTTGTTCTCCCAAAGTGATTTACGTATAAAAAAAGACAAAACAGGGACAAGAGACCAAAGGGCAATTTAATTTGGCTACATGAAAAAGAGAAAGAAGATAAAGATGAACAGTAAAAGACAGTTTAGATATTATTACATATATTCTCTAGGCTTTACCATAGATTCCTTAAAACACCTGTATTGCTTGAGGTGGCTGTTTCTTTGTAAAGCTGAAAAATGTGGACTCGACAAACATCAACTCTCCTGAGTGTGCGTCAGTCTGTATCTCTGTACCCCCTTTAGGGAACCAGACTAGCATCTGACACAGTTTTGAGAACCGTCAAATTGAGGCTACATTCTGAGGATACAATGATTCACAAAAGGTTTCCCTAAAAGCTTTTCAACGAGCTTTGGTGGACACAGGGTTATTTTTTGGTTATGTTACAAAAGTGTGGGCAAATTTGGCCTCTAAAAAAAATCAGAAATCTGTTTCTACTCTATGAGTAACCGTTTCAATTTAACATGGTTTGAAATTAGGCAGTCTGCAGAGAAAGAGGAGGAAGAAACCTGTGGAGAAGCAACAAAAAAGACAACAAAATGGCCGTCTTAGTATCTGCATGTCTATGATTTGAATATAAGATGCCTTACTCATCCAAATTCTTAACTGGTGCACAGAGCCATTTTAAGAGCAGATGTGGGAGGTGGAGAAGATGGTCCAAGTCTGAGTGATGGCTTTCCAGGGAAACCCTAAATGGACGGAGGCAGATTGAAGAATTCCCAAATCTGACATTCCCTGGCAGATCGGAGGGATGAGACCTCGGGGTGATGTCTGGTTTTAGAGACGTGACCATATTAAGAAGATGAAGGACGGATATAAAAGAGACTGATCTTAAACACCTCCTGATTGTACCTCCATGTCCTGCATTTGTGAGTCAAACACTGATTAAAGGTCCCCTATTATACTGTTTTTTATCAATATATCACAGGTCTCAGATATATAGAGCCTGTCTCTGTGTGGCTCCAAACACCAAACAGATCATTGCAGCATTACCCATAATCCCCTCTGTTTCAGCCCTGTTTCAAAAGTGCTGATTCTCTGCTGTTACTTTAGATGAAAATAAGGAGCCCCTCCCCACGCCCCTCTGAGAGAGATTTGGTTACAAAGAACACAATGGGGCTCTAGGAGGAGATTCAGGTGATAAGGTGTGCGTGTGTGTGTGTGTGTGGGGGGGGTTACCTTGGTTGCTGATTGGCTAATGGTTACACAAGCCAACAAAATCGTTATGACATCATAAAGTGGCTAAAATTTGATCAGCTCATTTTCAGACAGGTTTTTATATAAATGGATCAGGACAAAAAGAGAGAGAATCTTTTTTCCTGAAACTTCCAGACACAGAGGGGACACATGTGGATGTAGAAAAGACATGAAAAGGAATTTTGCATATTAGGTGACCTTTAACTGATGGCCAATTTATTCCTTTTACTTCTAACACACTTTTGTGAGTTGGTTTCTTGGTTTGTGGCAGCAGCATCATGCCTTATAATAATGGGGATTGGGGGGACGATGTGGACCCCCCGCCGCTCCTGGTTCTCAATGAGACGGAGCGCCTGGATGCTATGAATAAACCATACGACATCAAGCGCTCCTTCTGGATCAAAGACGACAAGGAAGCTTTCATCGCTGGAGAGATTCAGCCTGAAGACGGGGACAAGTCACCGTCAAGACCTCGGTAAGACTTACTGTAGACACAAGTCCTTTTGACTTAAATACATTACATACTGTTATTAATCTAATTTTGATCTTAATAATCAAAGGATGCAAGTGTGTTCAGGCATTACATATTTAAAAGGTGGAATAAAGTATAAACATAATCAAAGAAAACAATATAAACACAGTACAAAATACATAGATCACAAATAACACACGATACAAAATATTCTGGATAAACTACAAACAGAAATATAGACATATAAAACATACTGTACATAGTGTAAATCTGGAAGGTAGCTGTTGAGCAAATTGTTCATGATTATAGTGTGAAACTAAAAGTGGAGCAAGATGGCAGAGAGGTAAGTGGTATGTGATGATTTGGGAAAAAGCCCCCCCGAGAGGAGTTGCCTAAAAGTCATTACACTGTTCTTGCTGTGGAAAGAGGGAGTGGGGCCGTAGCTCAGCAATCAGTGTGCTGTACGATGATTTGTTCAGGGAGCAGAACAACATTTGGAGTCATTACACGGCATTAGGGGAGAGCTGACAGCTGTCGGTGTCGTTGGTTCTGCTGACAGAAACATCAGCAGGCCTGGGATCAGCAGCACGCAGGGAAATCTACGGTCATTATTCTCTCTACTCGCTTTGTTTCTCCGCCCTCTCCATGTCCTGCATCTACAGAGCATGAGAACCAGTCTATGCTGATTTAAAGGACAACGTGTTTGTTTGGTAATTCATTTCATTCATTTGATTTATTCACGGGTTAAATGCAATCATAATGGAGTGATGTGTAAACCCCAATAAGCTATTCAAAGCTTGATAATAGGGGTTCAGACAATACAAATAAAGTATTGACATGATATATCCTTAATACTGTATGGAATTGACAGTTTGTGTATTATACAGAAACATTACAACCAAAACCATAAAAAACTATACGTTCACATTTTTTTTCTGGATCAGCTGACTTATTCATGATTTGCTTCGATTTTAAATATGTGATTATGCCTGTCAAACATCTTCATGACAAATGAGAAAGTATACAAATGAGCCTGTTGATGGTGCTATTGCCTCTCTTTGTGTTTCTGTTGTGCACCATGGATACACTCTCTTCTCACTTCTCTCTCTGTATGCTTGTGTGTCCGTAGCAGGAAGCCTTTGATGCGCTGGGCTTCACGGCTGAGGAGAAGATGAGTGTGTACAAGCTGACTGGAGGCATAATGCAATCCAGCAACATGAAGAAGTTCAAACAGAAAGCCAGGGGGAACAAGCTGATGTGAAATCCACTGGGGGTATAAAGAGTCCACCTCTCTCTCTCTATCTATAACTGCTTTACTCCAAATCACATCATCTGTATGTCAATTCAGTCGCATTTTACACAAACATTATTGAATTGTCTTTGCTCTCAATACAAAAAAACAAAAAATCAAATAATACACCCGTTATATTCATCCAAAAAGTAACTTCCAGGGAAATGTTTTACTGCTTATTAAATACTTTGAAGTCAATATAGCTAAAAATACGTACCCTTATTTACGGTTTTCTATGCATTACTTGTAGTGTAGTATTTTCACAGGGTTGTTTTGGATCTTCTTTCCCCCCACACCTTTTCTCTTTCCACCTCCCTCTCTCTAGCCCATGGGGATTTTCTCCATCCTAGAGGAGCAGTGTGTGTTTCCAAAGGCGACAGAAGCCACCTTCAAAGCAGCATTGTATGAAAACCACCTGGGCAACTCCAACAACTTCCTCTAGCTCAAATGGGGGAAGAAAGGACAAGAGGCCCACTTTGAACTGAGTACTGGGTTGTACTAATGACACTGCAAAAAGGGGCCCGATCGCATCCGTTTCTGTCAATTGCTATCTCTGAATGTAAAGTAGGATGTTTAGCTGTGTGTGCATGGGTCCATTCATTGTGTCTCTCACAGGTGGGCTACAACATCGCTCACTGGCTGGAGAAGAACAAAGACCGGTCTCATCCAGAAACCCTCTATGCATTTGCTGTCTCTGCTTTTCAAAGAGGAGGCGGCCGCTCCGGGAATCAAGAAACAGAAGAGGGGGTCTTCTTTTCAGCCCGTCTCCAACTTCTACAGGGTGACTCACACAGATGCATGGATGCACTGTATGTACTGTACATTGCAATCGTTTCACAGAAGCTGGCAGAATTCTTAAAAGGGCTCGTGTGTAGGATATAGTGCCATCTAGTGGTGAGTTTGCAGATTGTAATTAATTTATACCCCTTCTGACCACCCCTCCCTTCATAAGGGTGTCAGATAACCTTTAATAGACTTTAGTTAACGTTGAAATATTTTAAGGTCATCTCTCTATAGCCAGATTGGTTTGTCCCTACTGGGCTACTGTAGAAACAATTAGCAGTGTGAAATGGTGGAAGAGTACCTCCTCCCTGTGCAGATATGAATATTTAATTCGTTAGCTTTTTACTTCTGGCATCTATGCTTCAAAATGCATGCATATGCTATGTTCAGTCAGTCTTGGGGAAAAGGCAGTTACATGCAATATTCTTCTATATTTTTGGGTGAACTGTCCCTTTAACAAATATGGAAAGGTTAACACAGAGCAACAAAAACAAAAGGCATCTGTCTCATACATCAACATGGAATTTATTTTTCATTTTAGTTTCAGATGAACGTTTCACATTTTGTACAAAATCATTAGAAAATGCCTGACAATCCCCCGGCTGATCCTGGTCTTCGCGGCCTCAGACACCAAAAGGATTATGGGGGAATCATGCAGCATCAGATGATGAGGCTCAGTCTGAGCTCCAGATCAGTCAAATTATACTCTGCAGTTCACTCCTGATCGCTGGCCATAACCTGACACTATGGTACAGTGATGTCCTGCCATGTCTAATGTACAGAGATGCAGTGGAGGAGAGGAAGATGATCACTTCCTGCATACAGACTGCCTTTATATTACCGATGTACGGACGAAGTACCACGTCAACAACACCATGCATGTTTTCTTACGCATGATACATCGTCGGTTATGTAGATTTAAGAAAAAGATAGTTAATATCAATTTAAAATCAACCAATGACTGCAGGCCATGATGACAGGGTGGGCGGGGAATCCACTGAGACAGTTTGGATGAGGTACAAGTGAGCAGGGGATGGGGCTAATTACTCAGTGTTTTGCTAATGTACATGCCCAGCACACACACACACACACACACAAATGAAGTTTCAGCACAAGCGCACACTTGAACGCAAACACCTCTGCCTCATGCCGAAGGCTTCTGAAATGATTCTTTGGAGGGTAAAGTCGAGCCGGAGGAGCGATCCTGGACACTGTGTGTGTGTGAGAGGAAAGTAAAGAGAGTACACACACCCTCCGTTAAGATCCGACAACTGAAAATACATTTTATTAAGCCGATGCAAAGAGAAACCATGACAGCGGGGCAGAGAGGCACTTACACAATCACTTTCATTTTACACAGTGCTTGCGTCTGTGTGTCTTTAAGTGGAGACACAGCTACATGTTCTGTTCTTTTTTTAGACAAACACACACACTCACATTTACTCGTTTTCACATTGGAGCATGTTTTCTTTTCGCAGTTGGCACATGTACATGCAAAGCGTCAGTTTGGCCTGCGCAGGCGAACTGAGGGGAAAAGGGAGCGAGGATTAAAAGGAGGGCAGAAGGGAGGAAAAAATTGTTTGTGAACGATAAACGCAGACAGACTGAAAGACGGGCTCTTGAACAGCGTTTAAAAACACCCCCGTCTCTGACCCCGCCCGCCCTCCCACCTCCTTCTGTCACATGTTCATAGCAGCACCAGAGGAGCCCTCTGATTGGTGGGAACAGCCGTCCGTTAAGTCAGTCAGTCAGTTTCCAGGATGAGCGGCGGCTGCTCGTTCTCCTCCTCTAAGCGCAGGTCGTTCAGGTCGTCTTCAAGCCCCGCCCCCCCGACGGCGCCCTGCTCCTCACTGTAACCTAGGAAACAAGAGGTGAAATACTTAAACTTTGTACTTTTAAGAACTTAAAAACTATGTTGTTATCATTGGCAGGGTTGATAAAGAAGGATTAGCTGCAGACAGATACACGTTCATGTCTGACAGACAACACTGAGGGCTCAAAATAACAAAACAGGCCCATCCTTTTGAGGCTTTCCCCCTTACAGTTTGTTTACAGTCATTATGAGATGTAGTTTTGCTTTGGTGCTGCTATACTTTGTTCGGACAAAAACACTCATACAGTAAGTGCTTGTAAAACTAAAGGGTCCTCCTTATACCTGCCATGTCTTTTAATAACATTCAGACAAAGACAAAAAAAAATTGAAGTGTTTCCATCACATATTCTGTTTCTGGTTTGCCAAAAAAAGAAGAGGGAGGCGTCAGAGGTGCATAGTTAAAAAAAATAAAATAAAATCTGAATAATTTCTAATTCTGAACTATAGAAACATAAATTGATGAATACAACTTTGGAAAACAACAGTTTGATGTGGTTCATTTTCAAGGGTTTTTGAGCACTTTGCTAAAGGAGAGGTGCTATTTTAGTGTTCCTTTACTTAAAGCCCTGTTTGAACATGACTTGAAAATAGTAACAAAATAAAATGTTAATCTGATATTGTTTTGTGATTTCCTTTTTATTACTTAGTTATATTTCTATAAGTATTATTCCTCTGGAAATAAACAACGGAATTCCCTGCAGCTATAACATTACATCCACTAAACTTCTCTGAACGTGTAAAGCAAAGTATTTCTGGTGAACATGTGTGTAACGTACCTTTAGTGACGGCGGCGCTGTAGGTCTGGGCCACCAGAGGGCGGTCATGTGACTGCTCCAGGATCTCATTGGATGGCTCAGCGCTGCCATCTAACCTGAGGGGGGTCAATTACAGAAGCTCTGAGTGAAACGCTCCAGATTCAGGCTACCTTACATCTGTTCACTGAGTGTTAGTGTGTGTGTGTGTGTGTGTGTGTGTGTGTGTGTGTGTGTGTGTTACCTGTGCTGCTTCATGAGTGTGCATTCCCCCCCCTCCTGTGGATCCAGGTTGTACAGATACAGGTAACCATCAGCCGCAGCCACCAATAACCGGGGAATCTTCTGAATCCTGAATAAAACAAGAACAAACAGACATTTAATAATGCTTTAGCTCCCATGGCTTGTATGTGGTTGTTGGTTGTTGGTTAACGGTTAATACTGTGAAGGGATCAGTTCTCCTTGTATAAAACAAAATAATCTGCACCACTTTCTTTTCAAAGGACTTAAAGGTGGGGTAGGTACGTTTGAGAAACCGGCTCGAGATACACTTGTTATATTCCACGGAATGCTCTTAACATCCCGATAGCAATGAATATCTTAAATGCTTTGACAACAAATCCATAAAAATATTTCATCTGTGGAAGCCGTGGCGCTGTAAAAAGCACGACCAATCATCTGAGCCGGCCCAGCTAAAGTAACTGGATGGCCTACCTGCCTGTCAGCCTTCCATCTGTGCACAAACTTATCTCGTGCCCTCATTGGTCATGTGCGCGTTCGTGTGTGTTGGAGGAGGGGCTCTGTGAGGAAGAGGCACATTGGTTCCGGTTGTGTATTTTCAAATTCTAGCGCACTCAAACTGGTTTCTCCAAAATGACCTACCCCACCTTTAATTAAAGACTCCACCAAGTTCATTAAATGTGCCTTTCTAAACGGTTTAATTAAATCTAGGTCTCGAGCAGGTTACGTGATATATATGTCTTAAATGAAGCGAAACTATAAAGTCTGCATCCCTTACGTAACTTCCACACGGTTTCGTTGTGTGCTTCAACGGAAACGCTTCCCATTCACTTTAAATGGGGTAACGTCAGGCTTTGCCGAACTGCATTGTGGTTCCGTCGCTTTGCCTCCATTGCTCGCTTTCGAAAGTTAAGAAAAGTTCAACTTTTCAAGCGCCGACGGAAGCGCCAGCCAATCAGATCTATATGCCAGTACAAGCGCTATCCAATCAAACCGCGTGATTGTGTGTCCGGAGCGGGAGGTTAATGTGATTGGTTGTTGGTCGCGTACCGCTATGATCATCAACTGAATTTCATACATGTATATCTGCAGACTGTTATTGGGCGATATTACTTCTTATTCAACTTTCACTTCCTGTTTTAAAAGGAGGGCCACACTACACCGCAAGTAGTGCTGGATGTGTAAAACCATATCGTGTGTGTGTGTGTGTGTGTGTGTGTGTGTGTGTGTGTGTGTGTGTGTGTGTGTGTGTGTGTGTGTGTGTGTGTGTGTGTGTGTTTTTACTCACACAGCTAAGGCGCAGATGTTCTTGTGTCCGCAGAAGGGCAGGCGTACGGTGGCGAAGGCTCGGCCCTGTGTGAACATTTCCGTCACCTGAGAAGGCAGGTAGGTGGTGGACGCCATCAGCACCTTCCCCAGGTACCCCCCCCATGTGGTGGGCTCCTCCGCTGGCCTGTACACACACAAAAACACACACACACAAAAAAACACACACATGAGCAATTCCGCAAAAAAAAAAATGTGTGCAGGTCAACGTGTCCAGGTAGATTTCAATGTCCCAGCAGACACATGGGACATTTTCAAATGAAAGCATGTGTATTTATGTATACTGAAATAAATATCATTCAAATGATCATCCAAAGACTTAAGACAAATAAATACATGTTACATATTTCTACACCGTAACTCTTAACACAAAGACTTTCCCCTTAGCTTTTACGCCAACATATTCTTAAATAAAAAACAATAATAATACAAAAATAAAGATACATTTAATTAAATTCAAGAGAATAAAACTATTCGTAAAATAATAACTAAACACATGCAGGCCTGTCTGGCTCCATTTTGTTTAAATAAAGACGTAATGTTGGCTTTATGAGGGCTTGTGGGGGGAATATGTTTTACCGCACATTATGAACGTGAGATTTGAATTGAAAGAGATCTACATTTCTCGGACTTCAAGTGACTGGCACACGCGCAGACACAAAGAACGTGAGAAGCTTCTGTTTCTCTGAGGAACCTTAAGCATCAGGAGAACTTTATTCAAACCTGAAGTAATATTTGGAAGACAGGAAGGTACGTACACATACTTCTCCTTCTGCGTCTCTAGTTTGAAGATGTGGACGGTCTCTGTGTTGCTGGAGGCCGACAGGTACAAGCCCTCCATGCTGAACGCCAGCGAGCAGATGCTCACACACCTGAGAGAAGAACCACACACACAGAGCGCAGAGGGTGAACACACACACACAGTTCACACAGTTACAAAATGACGAGGGCTGCTGCTGTACTGAATTTAAGACAAAAAGAAATCCAACAAAATCCACAATTTAAATAAAATGATACATCGGATGAGTTAGTCTGGTTTTTCTATTGAATACTTAAAAAAAAAATATATAATTACAAGACCTCATTGTGTGCCTCTCTGCATTTGTCAAAGAGGCGGGCAAAGTGTTTTGATGGCAGTGAAAATGTTGTTTGTAAAAGGTGTAAAGTAACCAGTGTGAATAAGAATGAGACCAATAGAAGTAGGAAGAAAACCGGTCGTGGTTGAGTTTCCATATAAACAGATATGAGTGAACAATCTACCTCTTGACTCCTCTCCGAAACTCAAAGAGCTTCTGTCCCTCTGGGATTGAGAAGACTCGGATGACTGTGCCCTGAACAGGAAGTGAAAGACAAAAGTTACACTGAGAGGCGAAGCAACTGCGGTGATGTTTACTCTCTCAGGCGGGAAACACACACTGCTTAGCAGACCAGTGTCCTTTAGAGTTACCTTCTCCGAGGCGGTGGCCAGTTTGGTTCCACTGGCGTCGAAAGCCAGCGCCGCCAACGGGCTGTCGTGAGCTGGGATCATGTTAGCCGCTCGCTGCGGAAAAACACGTACAGACACTAGTTAGACACGCGTGACAGAAAGATACTCGTACATAATGAGTGTTGGCTTTGACTGATGAGAGGAAACAGTAGCTGTCAGAACAGTGAGCACGGATCATTTCAAAGATATTTAATGAGCAACAGAAACCCCAGCTTACGTGGCTGCAAGAAACGGTTATGTAAGGGAGGAAATAAGGAAGTAGGAGCCAGGGGAGGTAAATAAGTGTCTACTAATTAGACAGTGGTTTCATAACCAGGCCCCAAAAGTAGGGCCAACAGTATTGAAGTGTAGTAGTATGGGGTAACACTTTTCAGACAGAAACCGTTTTTTGTTGTGATCATCAACTCACATGTGTGTTCTGTCAAAACGAGGCGCTGTTTTCTATAGGTTTAAAATGAATTAGGTATCATTTGAGCTTGAAGTTAAGTTGCGACTCGTTACTTTTGACACCGTCAGTCGGGACAAAAGTTAAAAAAAACTGAAATAAATTTATTAGTTGTTTTTACAAAATAAACCTTCTTGCAAGCATATTTTCTTGTCCCACTTTTTCCCTAATTAAGTTGCTTTGGATGATCCTGCTTGAATAAGCGCGTAAGCATCATAACGTGTGTTTGCTTTTTGTCGAGGGACCACTTGTGATGTTTACTTCCATGTCGGCCTACATAAATACGTCATCACTGCACCTCTCTATTCAAACAGAGCTTCCCTGTGATGGTGTTCACCTACCAGGTTGACTGTGTCGAACACTTGGACCTCTCCTATCGTAGCGCTGCCTGGGTAGGCCAGATAACAGTTATCATTGCTGATGGAGAGGGCGCATAATCCTGCAGGAATACGAGCACAGATTCACCAATAAGCAAAGAAAGACAGATTTTAAAAAAGGACCACGTTTATCTGAGCTTGACAAAAAGAGAAACTGGAAGAATGACACAAGTACAAAGTGACACGACAATCCTCTAAACAGTTCTGACAGCGTAAGGAAAACAAGCATCACAGGAGCAACTCAGGCATTTTTCTGCCTTGAGGGCTTCAGCAAAAACAATGGAGTTCATTTGGAACACAAATAAATAAGAGATTCTAGGAATAAAGGCAAAACCAAAATCAAATAACTATTTTATACGACATACTAGGGGGTGGTGGAAACATCTCTATGTAAGAATCGAGATTTTTATCTTTTAGTATTGTAAATCCATTCACAATTTCCCAAAAGGTTCCTTTTTTTGTTTTTTTTAGATATACCTAGATGTGTTTACTGATGGACATTTATTATATACACAAAACTACACTATGTTGAGTCAAGCATTAGGGTGTGATTTGTAATTACCACACACAACACCAGTTGACGGTATTATTTGGGGACATTTCATATGGAAATTGGCAATAAAGGGCAGCTAGCCTAAGCTCACAAATGTTACTTAATAACAGGCAGCCTTTGATAACCTGAAGCCACTGACATTGAGATATACTCAAATAAATGTAGTTGAAAAAGTGTTTATTTGTGCAAGCTTAGCATGAATAAATGTGACCATTTGTCTTAAGTTAGCTTTGCAATGAGCTAATATAACTTTTTCAATACAATCTTAGACACACCTTCACTCTTATTTGATGTCATAATTTGCATCACCGCCTTCATTAGCCCACATGGACTGGAGTAGATCCTGAAATGAGCTCTATGTACTCAATGCAGAACAAGTTATTACTCTAATTGTGAGATAGCCAAAGAATGATACCCCTACCATGTGCCATACCTACTTTACCAAACACAAACTACACTATGTTGCTGGCCACACTCACCTGATGGGTTGGGGGGGGTTTCTCTGATAGTGTGCAGCACTTTCATGTCTCGGATGTTGTGAATGTAAAGTGACTCCTCCAGACAGACTATCAGCCTCTGCAGAGGAAACAGCAACATCATCACTGTCAGAGAGACATTAAGACATATCACTCAGAGTAATGAATGTCTGACAGTCAGGTATTCAGCTACCTGTCTGTTGAGCTTGACGGCCAGTATAGTGTTGGAGTAGGAGTAGTTGCAGATCTCCGTTCCCTTCTTGAAGTGACAGACTTTGAGCTTCCTCGGGGCCTTCAGGCTCACGATGGCCACCAGGCTGCTGGAGAACAGACGCTCCACGATACACACATCCTCCGTGTCCGCTGCACACGCACACAGTATATACACACACACTTTATTGAATATAGAACTAAAAGAATAACTATCTTAAAATGAAAAAAATACATATTCACAAGAAATACAAATATTTGAAAAAGCAGGTACAATGAGAATATGACAAATAACTCTAAATAATTAAATATGAGATGATACAAGATTTACCTTATTGATCCCAAATTGGGATTTTTGTTGTTGTTCAGATATTATTGACATAAAGTGTGCAAGAAATTGAATTTTTAATGTAATATTCCATTTTATATTAAATATAACTGCACATATATGGGCAGTTATATACAGATCTGCTCAAGAGGTTTACTTACTATTTATTATTAACATGTTGTCACTGTCAAAATTAACATTGACTTTAATATATATATAAATAATGCCTTCTGCTGCTACTAACAGCTGTTATGTATTAGTTCTTATGTCTTTCACTGCATTGAGAGACATTTCGTTGAACCAGAGTATGATAACAATAAAGTTATTCTTATTCTGAGTGTAAGGAAACGATGCAAATGAAAGCATCCACATGTGTGCAGCAGTCTAAAGCACAGACCGTTTGTGTGCTCCTGAACACAGCGTCAAAACGTTGAGCACACTGTGTAGTTTGTTCAGTAAACGCATTGAGCTAAATTCATGAATTATAGATGGCAGCTGTGCTTATTGTCTTCCTCTGCCCGACTACACTACCTGCTTTGCATCGAGTATTCAAATCAAACCGGATTTATCTAAAGGTGCCGCTTAGCTCAACCTCTCGTGCAAGATAACGCTGTTGCAGAGATCGTTATACGTTATGTAAATCCAGTTATAAGTGAGAGGATTGATGCTTTAGTATGCAGTTGAGCAAAGAGGGGTTAACAAAACACATTCATGTTTAAAAAGATGCAATGGTGCAGTGATCGTGTATAGACGGCATGCATTAAACACATCGACTAAAACGTATGGCTGAGCAATAATAAAAACACATAGCAGGGCTCGACAGTAACGGTTGCCAGGTTGCCATTGGCAACCATTCAGAAAAAATGTCAACCACTTCTTGGCCTTTGGTTGCCATGAGTGGCAACCTCTTTTTAACATAAAGAAATAAGGACAGCAAACAGCAAAATGTGTTCCCCAAAATAGATAAATGTTAATTATTTGTTGCATTAAGAGTGATATTTAATTTTTGTTGTGACCAGTCGGAACCTGATACTTAAGTTGCACGTGCATTGGTGTGATTACGGAGCCAGAAAGCGATGCACGTTTACTCGTGTGCGCCGTGTGTTTGTTTTACAATAAATGGTGAAGCAAATTAAGTTGTTTGACTGTGGGGTAAAAAGTTCGGCCAACCCGTCAACCTCTCAAACGAATGTTCAAAGTGATTCAACTGATAAAGCGCAAGCTGAACCCGAACGAAAAGCAAAGAGGAAATGTGTAAAGTCTTGGGATGCGAAATATATATTATGTACATTCTGCTCCGTTGTGCGTTCACTTCCGGTAAAAGTTCCTTCAAAATAATAATAAGACTTTACCATAGGAACATAATGGCATACAAATATAATCACAAGTTTCCTACAACTTTAGTTTCAAATAATTGTGTTAATTACTTATTGTAAAGCATTTGAACATTGTTTTGTGTCACATGTTCATTATTAAGTTGATGTAACTGTATAGTATCTTAATTATTTAAAATATAAGGTGTCTAAAAATGGCAAACGTATTTTCAGTTTTGGCAACCAAAAGCTGATGCCTGGTTGCCAGCCTGGCAACCACTTTTAAAAGTTAGCGTTGAGCCCTGACAATAGTGATACTTTAAATCCTATCGTCTCTCCTACACAAGGAGTTTGTACTCACTGACCAGTGGTGGAAAGTAACCACGGACATTTACTCAAGTCATACAGTATACAGTATTTAAGTACAATTTTGAGGTTCTACTTGTTACTTGTTTTGTCATGTTTTACTTTTAGTCCACTACAGTTCAGAGGCATTTACTTTTTGACTTCAATGCATTCATTTGAAAACTTAAGATACAAGAACATTTGCAGATTCAGATTCTTTAGAAATACAAACATGGCTTCAGATATAATTCAGTTATTTCATTTATATTATTTTGCATAATCTGTACTTTTGGTACTTTTGTATACGAGCACAAATAAAATCTAATTCATAAAGAAAGAAACATTTATATAGAACCAAATGTATCTTAACGAGACAATAAGTGAAACTGAAACAATGGCTCAAGAACAAAGTGAAAGGAAAACTAATATCACAGAATAAACCACGCAGTGACAGAGTTTAGCCTTTAGGGTCAACAGCAAACACAATGGAGTTCATTGTTCACCAAGAACATAACTTGTAATTTGAGAATAAAGATGAAAGACCAACAAAACCCAGGAAGTTTCCCCGCCCCTGGTTTTGAGCAAGTAGTCAAAAGAAAAGTAAAACCCTTCTTCCTCAGTATTTCATGAGCTGTATCAATACATTTAGATTCTTAACTTCTAAAAAAATAACCTCAACAACAGTTTCCTCTACATCTCTATATTGCTACTGATAGACAATAATAATAATATAATAATCCTTCACACTAAGTCACTGTTGTCAAATAAGTCAAATGTGTTTTTTAAAAGTAAAGAACTAGCTTAATCAAATACTTACGACATTCGTATATCTGCTCCAATTTATCCACAGAGGACAGGGAGAAAAACTTGTATCCTGATTTGGTGCCAACCGCTAAGGACCTACACAAATAACAGAAATGGACACAACAGCAGCATTAAACAATCATTGACTTAGTGAGCTCTTAAACGCATAAACACTGGGTATTTATACACACTTATGATCTTATTTCAAAGTGGACACTGAGCAGAGGAACCTGTGGTCAGATTGTGACAGCGGTCACACGACTCGAGCTGTTTTGCAATAAAAGAGCAGGGCTCTGCGGTGTGAAGCAGTCCACAGTCAACTAAAAAGGACTAAGTCATTGTTACTTCAACTTTAAATCTAGCTACAGTGGTGTAAAGTAACTAAGTAGCTTTACTCAAGTACATTTTGAGGTACTTTACTTGAGTTTTTCAACGTTTTGCTACTTTATACTTCTACCCGACTACAATTCAGAGGTCAAATGTTTACTCCACTACATTTATTTAAAAACATTTAGAGATCTGGATGAATGATGAGAAATATAATCAAGTCACTCAACTTAAATCAGACTTTAGTTCCACCTGGAGTAAATTCCCAAGCTACCCTGCAGTATAAGTCATTCAAACTAGCTGCACCTTTACCAGCTTTGATAAACACATACAGTAAATACATCAATAATTATAATCAACATAACATATTAGCCAATCAGCAAAATTCTAAGTTTATTTAGATGCCAATACTTTTGTACTTTTACTTGGGAAACATTTTGATTGCAGGACTTTTAATCTGAACAGAGTATTCCTACACTCTGGTACTTCTACTTTTACTTAAGTACAACATCTTTCCCCACCTCTGTTGTCTACAAGAAACACAGTGACCTGGTTTCTCACAGCTTTGCCAACAGTCTCATAGCCGCAGCGCTAAAAATAACCCATCGTCCAAAACACACAAAGACTTCAGCTGTGATTATTCTGATGATTCTGTATATTGTATCATGACAGTAGTCAACACAGCCTCTAAAGAAGTTACCTGACACCTGAACTGCATGCGTTTTTGTGGCTAAAGTTAAGCACACAGCTACATGTTAGATTAAAGCTAAGCTAGCTAGTGAATAACACGCACCACAGTTCACTTAGCTCGCATAACATATTGTTTATTTGTTGTTATTTATAAATGTGAGAAACCACACATTTACATTTCACATGGAGACCTGTCACCCTGTCGTAGACATGTACACGGTCAGCTAGCAGTACATAAAGTCATTACAATTAGTTTCACCTATATCAGCTTTAATAACACATCAATAAAACATGATTATCGTAATAAAACATATAAAATAGTTTTGAGAAATGGGCATAATGGGAACTTGATGGCAATACTCTTTTACTTTAGTAATAATTTGATTGCAGGACTTTACTTGAAACAGAGTATTTCCTACACTCTGGTACTTCTACTTTTACGTAAGCACAATACCTGAGTACTTCTTCCACTTCTTGAGTATTCTGTATGATGTAAATTAATCACCACAGCCTTTAAAGAAGCTACATGACACTTCATGTGTTTAGTGGCTAAAGTTAGCCATTTTGTTAGCTAAAGGCTAAGCTAGTGTCGTGAACAACACGCAACCACCGTCCACTACAGTTAACTCAGCTAGCGAAACTCATTTTGTATTTGTAGTTATTTCTAATGTGAGAAAGCACACATTACTATTTCATATGGAGCCCTGTCATCCCGTGAGGAGCTAACAGTGAGCTAAGCTAACTTCAGCTAGCTTGACAGCACCAGGCCAGCGGCTCCTCTCTCTTCTCTCCCCGGCCCTGCCTCACTCTCCCCGGCCCTTTTCTTACGTGTTGTCCTGGTTGAAGTTGGCGAAGAGGAGCTGGCTTCCGCCTGCATCCCCGCTTTGACTGGCCAAGTTCATGGGCTCGGCACCATCCACATATAATGTTCCGGTAGAAACAGCAGCAGCAGTCTGGCTGGGATAAGAACTGTGATTAGGGCCAGACGGTTTCACGGAGCCATGTCTTTTTCTTGGCCCCTCGGTAGTGATTGTTGTTGTTTTTCACAGGGGCTGCTGCTGCCCCTCACTGCGCATGCGCCGATGACGCAGCATGCAGTGCCTTTAAAGGGCCAGCTCGATTTAACAACTGCAGTCCTGATGATAAAATATACAATTATGAATATTATCAGAGGGAGAAGAACTAAGATATTGTACTTAAGTCACTGTAGAAATACCACAGTCTAGGAATACTCTGTTAAGTAAGTAAGTAAGTAAAAGTCCTACAATGAAAATGGAAAAGTATTAGCATCAAAATATACCAAAAGTAAATGTAAACATTATGCCAAATGGACATTTTAACCACCAGATTTGATTAAGTGTGTGCATTAATGGGTTCATCACTTCAATGTTGCACTTGGCAAAGTGTGGTTTATTTGCATTACTTAATATACTACTCGGTAGCTTAACCTATAATAATATATAATAAATAGATTCGATTTATATTATTGTATTAATAACCTATTCATTTAAGATGTTAAATAACTGTAGTGGGATACAACTAGTACAGTGGCTATGTACTGTAGGACGGTATTTCTTGTTCTTATCCTTGCTCCAGGGTAGAAAAAAGCAGAAGCAAACACGGCTGGCAACACTATTGTAGAGTAACTATATTATTTAATGTAAGAGCGCCACACAATGTGACTATGTGCAACAACAGCTGAATTTAATGGGCAACATATAAAGGGCCGTCCCTCCCTACAGGCTGATCATGCAGACTGCGTGGGGCCTCGCTCACCTTGCGGAGGGACCGGAATTTGTTATGATAGTCAAGAGATTCTCCTGGTGAATTACAGCATTTACCCCTCCCTCATCAACCTTGAAGTTTAGCCTCACGTAGGGTGGTCCTTAAAATTGAAAGTCGGAAAGTAAGCTCCGACCCCCAGAATTCATTCTATTAGTCAAGAAAACTCTCCTGGTGAATTTTTTCCTCAATCTGACAACATTTACCCCCCCTCATCGACAGGGGCTGCCACACCAGCCATGGTGCTGCCACTGAGGCTAAACTTCCAGGTCGATGAGGGGGGGGGGGGGGGTTTCTTGACTAATAGAATGAATTCTGGGGGTCGGAGCTTAGACTTTCCGACTTTCAATTTTAAGGACCACCCTTTTTCTTTACGTTTGCATGAGTAAATGTTCATATATTTGCCTTGTATCAGATTTCATCTATCAGTTGCATATAACGGAGTTGAACATATTGTTACTAAAAAGTCAACGACTAGCATGTATATAAAGACATTAAATGCATTTATTTTAGCTTTTGTTGACTTAATAATATAAAACCCTTAAGGCCATATACACTGTTTTTGATGAGTTACAAAACGTAATGTACAAAAGTCAGAGACATAAAAGGAAACCGTTAGTAATAAATATGTGACGGACTGATTTTGGGTGTGCCCCACAGTTTCTGTCAGCGTTCAAGTTTCAGGTGTAAGTCTGAGCATGTCAGTGTAATTGCGTTTGAGTGATAAACATATTCAATGAATAACATCATAAAGAGACGGAGACTCTGCAGCTCCTCCTGTGGGAGTCTGCTGGCAAAGCTTGAGGTACTTGTGCCTTACTTATATATTTCCACGTCACACACCTTTATACTTCTACTCCACTGCATTTTGGAGAAAAAACATAGTACCAAATTTCAACACAAGTTATAAAGACAAAAAATAAATGATGATGTAGTATAAATTGTATAGCTTATTAAGATAATCTCCCATTCATTATATTACATTAAAGTGAAGAACACAATTATATACCACTAATCAGAATTCAGTAAATCAGAATACTTTGTAACATTTCTCCAGGGGAATCGGGTTCCGTGACAGTGGCTCCATTTTTAAATGAAAATATATATAAAGTATTTTTAGAAATATGAGAAGTTAAAAAAAATGTCCAATAAAAACAGCCAAAAAAGATTTGGAAGCTAAAGTAAAAATGTGCACAATGTGCTATAATAGATTACTGGTATACTATATACAATGATGTATTATCATTAATAATATATTTGTTTATGTAAAACGAGTTATGTACAAGCATACATTATTATCAATGTCCCAACGGTTCATTTTTATAAGGTCTAAAACATGTTATGTTTTTTATTTTATTGCTGCTACTCATTTTTTAGCCACACTTATTTGTCTTTATTTTTCTTCATTAATAGTGTTTGCTTTTCTTCTTTTTAATCATTGCTTGCCTCTTTTAGCGGCTATGCCACTTTTGCTGTAACCTTGTACATTTCCCCACTGCGGGACTACTAAAGGAATTGTGATTCTGAATATTCATGCTGATTTGTGCGTGTAGTAAAGCTGATGGATTTGGAAGACTTAGAAAGCAGGAATAGTGATGAAGAGGTTTTTGTTTGCTCCTGTGCCTCGTTGTGCCCTTTGGTCCAGTGAGTGTTTCTTCCGCCGGCAGAGCTCCAACACACTGTGTACCGGTTGCAGTTTACACAAGCACATAGCTTTCAAATAAACAAGATAACACACAGACACAGAGGCGGGGTTTAAAGCAACGCTGCATGCACATACAGATACAAATTAATTTGGTAAAGATGAGGATAATGAAAACATGGTTATCAGATTCAGAATAACCTATTCTCAGTGTAGATTAAGACAAAAAAAGAGTGGATTAACATGGGAGGCTGTGGCTCAGTGGATATTGTGCTGGAATTCGAATCAGGGGGCAAGTTCGAGTCCCACTGCAGTCAGCATGTCGTTTTGTCCCTGGGCAAGACACTTCACCCCAAATTGCTCCTGTGGGGATTGTCCACAGTACTGAATGCATGTAAGTCGCTTTGGATAAAAGCGTCTAACAAGTAACATGTAATGTAATGTAATATAAAATAAAGAGGAAAACACTCAAATTATTTTATTAAAAAATTCCCTGTGTTCCCTCCAGAGGGAGTTTCTCTCCCACACCTCACCCCCTGCCTGAAACGCCTCCACTGGACTCCATTGTTTACTGAACAAACTGACATCACTACGTAACACTTACGCTTCTATTGGCTAGCGCTCTAACACATGGTACAGTATGTGATTTTCCAAGGGGCGGGACATCTCTTGACGGTTGACCAATCACAACAGAGCTGGCCAGCTAACCAATCAGAGCAGACTGGGCTCTGGTTTCAGACAGAGGGTGAAAAGAGGTGCTGCAGCACAGGCAGTATGAGAAAAATAAAGAGCTTTTTGAACATTAAAGCATGGAGACATGTAGACACTAAATACTAATATGAACCTGAAAATGAGCAGAATAGGAAAACCTGCCAGGGGAGAAACAGAAACATTCAGGGAATGAGGCCCCGGACTCTAAGATAGCACCATGTATAGATAAAGAGAAATAGGAGAAGAGAGTTGAAAGCTGAATGTCCGAACAGCCAGACCCTAGAGGAGCATAAATAGGGACTGGTTTAAGGGTATATTATCTGAGATACTGAACTGAAGATTCAAATGCTTGTGAGGAGCTCTAACTATGGCACACACCTGGAATTCTGACCTCCAACATGTTGTTAATCTACTATGAAGTAAGTCTACGTTCTCTTAAGATGTTTGAATGTATTTCCTGCAGGAAATCCATTTTATTTGCATATTGGTCGGGAATATCTAATACAAATATGCTCCTCTGGCCTCCTTTCATCCATATCTTTATCTCTGAACACAGCCAGGGGGTGAATTTGTAACATGTTGCTGTTTAAAGCATGGATACATGTTTGGATTTCTGTGTGTGTGTTTGCACAATGTGTCTGTTCTGCCTCACACAGCTGCTGCACAGTGCCACAAAGGGCCTCTGCTGTTATTGTTGGGTAACATTTAATTTTCCATTCGGTTTGAGCGTGAGCATGTCGTGTGAAGGGCAGCATGAGAGGATCTGCAAAATGAAAATTATTAAGAATAGAAAGAGCATGATTACGTTTTTTTTACGAGGAGATACATGTACTATAGAGAAATAAACTGCAACAAAGATGGACCGTATAACTTGAAATACAAGTAATTTGCAGTTTTACCTCGAAACTGATGCTTTTTTCGTATTAAATCATTATTAAAAGCTCCGCTATTGATATATTTTGGTTTGAAAACACACAAATTCAAGTGCAATTGCCAGAAATAAAGTTTGTTAGAAGATAATTTACATTATTCAAGAGAAATAATAACACTTTGAGGGGATTTGATATGATGATTCACATGTTTTTATGTTACTATCGAGCTGCCCTGGCTTAATTTGTCAGACAATATAATTTAACACAGTTAACTGATTAATACAATCGAAACATTATTTAAAAAAAAGATCGTTTGTGCAGGGGGTTAGGAGGTGCGTTTGGGGAACCTAGGATTTTCAAAACCTTTTCCAGACTATAGCTGACTGACTCTGTTGCATGCGTGTTTAAAGTGTTTTCTCACCCTTTTTAGGCTACATGTAGAAATAGGCTAAACAAATAATAACTTTTTAAACATTTATCATAATAAAATGGTCAGATTTTGTTATCACGTGGATGTTTTTCCGGTCGTTCAACAACAATTAACCAGTAGTGGAAAAGGAAAGTGAGGCAGGATATAGTGTGTGCGTGTGTATGTTGCGCACACGCGCGCGCATGTGTGTGTGAGTGTGTGTGTGTGTGTGTGTGTGTGCGTGTATGTGTGTGCCTGGATAGGGGAAAGGGGAGGAGAGGGGAGGAGGGGTTACAAACCCAGTCCCGCGGAACATCCTGCAAACACATCTGAGTCTCGGAACAAAACTCTGCACAGTTTCCCGTCACACACAGACACACTCATACACACTCTCTCTCCCACACACACGCACTCTCTCAAACACACACACGCTGCTACAATCTCTGTGTTCTCGCCGGCATGCCTCGCCTCTCTACCCCCGGAGAAGTCTCGACACTTAGGTGAAGTTGTTGTCGGTAGTTTCGATGCCGGACCTCAGTGTTTATGTTCCGTCTCCCCGCAGCGGTGGGACATCCGGAATGGGGGATCCGCTGTGCTGTTTGTAAATAGAGCAGTCTGCGCACAAATGGACTTTAAGAAGACGAAACTCGGACGGTAAGTTATTTTGTATTATCTTAACAAAGTTTGAGGTTTAGTTTGGCTGCAGCATATTGTCCGTGATGTGTGGCTCATCCTGTGGATCCATGCGCACTGACGCGCTGTTACAGGGTCAATCACAGGGATGTTATAGATTAGTGTGTGTGTGTGTGTGTGTGTGTGTGTGTGTGTGTGCGCGCGTGCGTGAAAGAGAAAAAAAGTAACAAGCATGGAGACCATTACTTGCATTAGGGCTTGAACAAACGATTTTTTTATGGATTAATCTGTCCACATTGTTTTGGATCAATCAATGAAAGTGTATTACTTTAATAATGTAATATGTCCATCCAAGACCTGCACAATATGGGGCAATAATGTAACATTTGTGATAAATAAACGATACAAATATACACTAAGCTATCAAAGTGCACTAAGATCTGCCTTTCTGCTGTTTGTTTAAGGAGTACTCTGTCAGCTAACTAAAAACATCTCAAAGTTTAATATCACAGTCTTGTATTATGTGGTATTTCACTCTGGTAAACATCGCAATTGCGACTACACAATAAATTGTGCAGCTCTAAAGGAGATGACTTCAAATGTCTTGTTTACTGTCAACTTTGACAATCTAAAACCCAAAGACATTAAGTTTATATATTAAACAGAGAAAATCAGGGAATCTTAATATGTGAGAGAAAGAATTTAATTTTCCCTTCATATCTGCAGACTTGTTTATTGTCCAATGTCTGAAGATAATTCTGGACGCTGTTATCAAACCAATCATGAGACGAGATTTTTAAACAAACCGAGAATCAAAATGGTTGAATTATAACTGCCAATCAACATTGTGCCTAGCTTTTATTACAATTAAAAAAAAGTACACAAACATGCCAAATGGGATAAAAGATCTCTTTTTAACAATTTGATTTGCATGTTTACCCCCAGAATCACTGCATGTTTGCACTAAAGATTCTCCATCTGTCTTCTAATCCATCTTTACGCCGTCCAGGTTCCTCTGTTGGCTTTAATTCAGAGGTACTTCATTTTCAGTATCATGTGCAGCTGCATTTCACTGAGTATTACATCACACACACACACACACACACACACACACACACACACACACACACACACACACACACACACACACACACACACACACACACACACACACACACACACACACACACACACACACACACACACACACACACACACACACACACACACACACACAGCAGTACACAGAATATCACGTTAAATTCTGCTTGGGTGCTTTCATCAGTCATTACCCTCTATGTGTGTGTGTGTGTGTGTCTGTATTTACATGTGTGTGTGTGGGAGATGGCGATAATCGTGAGAACCAGAGTTTGAGTCCCAGAGGAGAAGAACTTGATCTTTACTGTAACAGGATAAAAGGAATAGCCCTGGAGTTAGATTGAACACACACATACATACACACACACACATTCTTACAGCGGACACAAGTCCACCGTGATCCTAAAGGTTCTGATCCTCTTAGATGCAACCGATCCTATTAATGTATGAAATGTGCTATAATGGGCTTTAAAACCACATGAAACACTCTTTTGTGAGCCGAAAACACGTCACTCACACACAGAGGAACATAACATATCGAAGCACATGACACACACGTGATGAAAAGTGTGAAATAAATCTGATTATAACATGAAAAAGAGAAGAAATAGTGTGCTGATTATGAGGACAACAATGCCGTCTCTGATCAGAGCCTGTGAATCCCTATCCTGTCCTTTCGGTACATTACACACACACACACACACACACACACACACACACACACACACACACACACACACACACACACACACACACACACACACACACACACACACACACACACACACACACACACACACACACAGTTCTGTCATAAGCTATTAGAGGACATCAGAGTGGTGCATTCAGGTCCATTGATATCCTCACAATACCACAACAGTGCTCCGAAAAATACTTGTTATGCACTTGGCACGGCCTGTAAGACAGCAGGGAAACCAAAGATACAGACGCCACACAAACATCTAATGTTACTCAATGTTATTTATTCTATTACTGAAAATGATAGAGAATGTCACATACGTTTAATTTAAGGATTTTATATTGCAGTAGGGATAATGCATCTGAGCAGGAGTTTAATTAAGATGATAAAGAGTGTATTTAGGAAATAAAGTGATGACGTCTAAAAAAGTCTATTCAAAGCAGTAAAGTGTGTGTGTGTGTGTGTGTGAGAGCAGAGTGTGTGTATGTTTGTGCATTACAAGCCTAACCCTGATGCCTGGTACCACCAATGTGACCTACAACAGAAAAACACAGATATTCTTGTTATGAGGGTTATGGTGGTAAGTGCAAAACACACACACACACACACACACACACACACACACACACACACACACACACACACACACACACACACACACACACACACACACACACACACACACACACACACACACACACACACACACACACACACACACACACACACACACACACACACACACAGAGTATATGTGACGGTATCAACCTGTATCAAAATGAAATGCATTGTTACCAATAAAAACATTTCTCTGGGTTCCCACACTTCAAACATTTGGGATACACAATCAACTAAATATACAACATAGTGGTTTTATAAATATCAAGGCAGAAATGTAACATGAATTTTAAATTCAGCTTTTAGCTTATCTTATTCTATTCAACATGTATACAGTTGACTTCTTCTGCCTTTACTTACACATTGGTCACTTGAAACATTCGCTATTTCGTTTCCATTTTGTTTCATCTTGCATTTTTTAAATAGTTTTATGTCTTATATATATTTTTGTTGGACTGTAGGAGGAGTCTGGGATTGTCATTGCTAAAACTACACTAGCTTCTGTGCATATGACGATAAAACCTTTGAATCTTGAATCTATTATTCTGTGTAACTCTCTGATTCACTTTCTCCTCAATTTGAAGAATTAATAGACCACAACAAACAGCTATGGGACATATATATATGTGTGTGTGTGTGTGTGTGTGTGTGTGTGTGTGTGTGTGTGTGTGTGTGTGTGTGTTCGGATAAATGATGCGTGATGTCAGTGTGTGTGTTGATGAAGCGTCTGCCAAAACGTGTAATCAAATAACACAGCTGACCGACGCAGACACACCTGTGGCCCTGCACGAGAGCCTACATTCAAATGAGCGTGTGTGAGCGTGTGTGTGTGTGTGTGTGCATCTTGTCATATAAAATGTGGTTTCGTAACATCTCCAGATGTGTTTTTTTCCCTGTAAACCGGGATTGAGAGATTTACTGATGATTAAAGAGCCTACAGAGCACACACAGACACACACACACACAGGCATGCTCGCAGGAAGTAACTTTGTTTGTAGTATACAAATAAAATGCAAATAAAGTTAATGGTTAGCAGTTTCCTTTGTACTAGCACAGGCAGTGACATCACTAAGTTGCGACCATGGCAACGCATAATAAAATTCAGACAACGTGATGTGGATTAGAGACCTGCAAATCCTCCAAGAATCACCATCTCACACACACACACACACACACACACACACACACACACACACACACACACCAAATGCAAGTTGGAATCTATTCATCACGTGCTTAGTGGAATATTTTAATAATTTTAAGTGAATCAGAATCACTGGGACACACGTCATTTGTAATTTTTGGAAAAAGCCTTTGAGGCATTCATTTGATGGAGCATAGAAACAAGTCCTTAATCTCCAACCTGCAAAACTAGATGATTGTTCACCGTGGGAACTCTAACTGGACTTGTTATGATGAAACCAAATCCTTAATAAATTACTAAACCAAATGAAAAACAATTAACCCTTAAAACTCAAACCTAAAGTAAATATACAGTGATACAGTGAACAAAAAGGCATCACTTCCACTGAAAACACACACACACACACACACACACACACACACACACACACACACACACACACACACACACACACACACAACAATACAAGAGCATGGATTTCTGAAATATATTGTTAATAGTTAAAGATTTACATTTCTCTCCCCCCTTTCCCTCTCTCTCACTCTGCCTCCCCCTCCTCACCGCTCTCTCAGGTTCATGAACTGCAGGGTCCCGGGCAGTAAGAGATACCAGCCCACTGAGTACGAGCACGCTGCAAACTGTGCCACACATGGGGTGAGATGCAGTGGCGTAGTGGGGATTTTTTTCCTTGGTGGACGGGACGGGGTGGACGGAGACACTATGGACGCGCTCGTGAACTGTCAATGGGGGGGGGGGGGGCACACCTAGTCACACCTGGTCACGCCTGGTCACCCTACACACACACACACACGGTGCTGCCCCTCACGTACACACGCTTCAAATAAAGTTACAAACAAATAAAAAAATAGAAACAAACAGAAACAGACTTTACAGTAAACGATCTTCTTCAGTTTTTACGCTTTACTCTCTTTCTCATTCTTAGTCCACCTTCAGCAGCTGAAACACTCTTTTACTTTTCAGCATTAATATCTTTGTAATACTAATAAGCCACTGCAAATATTGAAGTTACATTTTACACTATTTATTTAATCTTTCCATATTATTAATGTTTTACTATGGTGCAGATTTTTACTTAATATAAATATTGTAATTTTATGTTTTTTACAACACATGTCTTACTTTAACTTCTTCTATTTGATATACATATTGCTATTTTGTTTAAACATTTGTATTGCAAATGTTTAATGTTGCTTTTTATGTTCATATAAATATTTTATTTGATATTTTTTGCACATTTTTACTTTAACTTCTGATGTTTATCCACAAATAGTTTTACCCTATTTTATTTTATTTATCCTTTTTTTGCCCATTATTCCTTATTTTCTTATTTTTATATACACATTTATTAATGCTATTTAATTTTTTACTTTAACTTAATTAAAAAATATTTTGTCTTATTTAAAAAAAGATTCCCGTAGAATAAATTGTAGAGGCGGCGTGTGGCGCAGTGGGCTAGTGCGTATGTGTGGGGATCAGGGGGTCACAGGTTCAAACCCCACTGCAGTCAGCATGTCGTTGTGTCCCTGAGACACTTCACCACAAATTGCTCCTGTGGGGATTGTCCACAGTACTCAGTATGTAAATCAGGTTAACAGCGTCTAACAAGTATCATGTAATGTAATGCATTCAGATCCAATTCTGGTATCTCCCTGTCCCGTTGCTCTCTCTCTTTCGTTTGAGTTCAGAGAAGCCTTTTGAAAGATGGAGGGGATTGCGAGGAATAACGCAGGAATAGAGGATTTGAGGCCGTGCCATAGAGGCTATAATCTGTGATTCAGCCTGTAGTTTTCTCTAATCTGCTGTAATCCCTGTACGCTTCCGCCTCGGACAGAACAAGACAGATGGAGTGAATGAAACAGACGGAGAGACATGAAAGAAAGCAGAGAGGAAACATGGTTGTAATGACTCTTAAGCCTTAAATGGCCCAGGGTTTTCTGATGCTTCATCCATTCATTCCTTTAGCGAGTCACAGTTCAATTCAGCGCAGTGTTTCCCATTAACAACAAGAATCATCCTCAACGTTTCTGAGATACAGAATCAGAATAGTTTGATATTTTTTGCTTTATGGCCAAGATTAGAAGTTTGATATCATGTAACAGCTGGTTAGCTTAGCGTAGAGACAGGAAATGAGGAAGAAGCTAGCCTGGTTCTTTCCAACATTAACAAAATCAGATTACTTACATGTATCGATACAAATTGACCATCTTTTATCCATTAAACATACAAGATAACATGTCAATTGGCAGGCTTTAGAGATGTTGGTAGGTGGAATTTGATAGCGTTGGTCAGAGCCAGGCTAGATGTTTCCAGTTCTGCTAGGCTTAACCAACCGATTGCTAGTTGTTGTAGCTTCAAAGTTATGCCCACGTTTCCGTGCATTGTACAATGGCAAAACTCTAATAGACTACGTTTTTGTTCCAGGCCTTTTGTCATTATGTTTCCACTGCAGAAAGTTCTGCCTCAGTGTAGGCGCGATTCTCAGCTAATAACGCTAGCAATGCTTTGACATCATCTCCAACTCGACAACTGAATAAGCAACCAAACAGAGGAACGTCTGCTATTTGTCTATCGTACGGTTTAGTTTGCCTTTTGACTTTTTTTTTATCTGGGTCGAAATAATAACAATTTGCGGATAATATTAAAAGTAGTTTGGCTGTTTTAAAAGATAAAGTTATTCAGAGAGAGAGTCATGTTAACAATATCAGGGAGACATTCTTGGATAAATGCAGTATAATCTCCCAAGAAGAAACTAAAACTAGACAAACTAAACTACCTTGTCACATTCCTGTTGGTTTTAATATCAACATTTCATTTATACTTTTCTAATACAACTTTGAGAAATCATAACATTAAAAAAAAGTTTCATACAATATGTAAAGATCATTGTGTGTATCATGAGAAACTTCATATTTTCTATCTTTTCTAGTTGTGGATCATCCCCAGTCTGGTGGGCGGGTCTATGCTCTACTTCCTGTCTCTGGACCAATGGCATCGCGTGGCTGCCTGGCTCTACGGCAGCGGTCTCACCGGCCTGTTTCTCACCTCAACGCTCTTCCACACCGCTGCCTGGAAAATCAGCCACCTCCGGTGTGTGTGTGTGTGTGTGTGTGTGTGTGTATGTGTGTGTGTATGTGTGTGTGTGTGTGTGTGTGTGTGTGTGTGTGTGTGTGTGTGTGTGTGTGTGTGTGTGTGTGTGTGTGTGTGTGTGTGTGTGTGTGTGTGTGTGTGTGTGTGTGTGTGTGTGTGTGTGTGTGTGTGTGTGTGTGTGTGTGTGTGTGTGTGTGTGTGTGTGTGTGTGTGTGTGTGTGTGTGTGTGTGTGTGTGTTGCTGTTAGGGATTTGGCAGCTGTGCATGTGTGTGTTTTCATGTGCTGCACACTCAGACAAGTAGTCTGTTAATTATGACAGAGCCAGAAGGCCAGAGAGAAAACAACAGATGCTTCGTGGTAATGAAAATATTTCACATCACGTTCAACTCACACCCTTTAAATAGCATTCACTTAACTATTAATAGCCAAACACACTCTCACTTAGAAACAAACTCTTCCAAGTTTTAACACTTCATTCCCACATTATATATATACTGTATCTCAGAACGCCATGTTCTGGAAATGTTGCCTATAATTACGTTTATTCTCTCCTGGGTCTAATAAAAAAGTCAGCAACTCAGTTGAGGTGATGCCTTCCTGTTCGCTGTATCCCAATCTATGTTATGTTTGAGGTTGATTAATGAGGTTGATTCTCAATTGATTTGGACTGGTGCTACTGTATGTACTTTATCAGTTACTTAAAGCTATCTTACCTCTGCCAATGATCTTTTTTCGTCTGTGCTTACTAAGATTCTATTAACATGTTTAACTAAGAACGGTGTGTGTGTGTGTGTGTGTGTAAAAACGACTATCCATTTACTTTGAAAAGATCAATTTCTTGAACCAAAAATGTGAACCGTATGTTTTTAACAGTTGATTACCCTGAACTTTAAGTATAATTCAACTGAAAAACCAATAAAAAAAATTAACAACATTTTATTTCAATTATGATGTTTTCATAATCGTTGCAAGCCAAAAATCGTAATTGCGATTAAAATACGATTAATTGAGCAGCCCTAGTGTGTGTGTGTGTGTGTGTGTGTGTTTATGTGTGTGTGTCCTCGCATTACTATACTTGTGGGGACATACATCTGTTTACACAGTCACGTGTGGAGACTTGCCTCCCTTATGGGGACAAAATGGAGGTCCCCATAAGGGGAATCATTCATTTTAGGGTGAAGACTTGGTTAGGGTTAAGGTTAGGCATGTGTTGGTTATGGTTAAGGTTAGGATAAGTCTCCAGGAAATGCATGTAAATCAATGTAATGTTCCCTGAAGTGATGTGTGTGTGTGTGTGTGTGTGTGTGTGTGTGTGTGTGTGTGTGTGTGTGTGTGTGTGTGTGTGTGTGTGTGTGTGTGTGTGTGTGTGTGTGTGTGTGTGTGTGTGTGTGTGTGTGTGTGTGTGTGTGTGTGTGTGTGTGTGTGTGTGTGTGTGTGTGGTACCGAAAGGACAGGATGGGGATTCACAGGCTCTGATCAGAGAGGCCATTGTTGTCCTTCCTCATCATCAGCACACTATTTCCTCTCCTTTTCATGTTATAATCAGATTTTTCTCCCACATTTCTTCCTTTCACCACGTGTGTCATGTGCTTCGATATGTATTGTTCTCTTGTGTGTGAGTGACATATTTTCAGCTCACAAAAGAGGGTTTCATGTGGTGTTAAAGCCCATTATAGCACATTCCATACATTAATAGGATCGGTTGCATCTAAGAGGATCAGAACCTTTAGGATCACGGTGGACTTGTGTGTGTGTGTGTGTGTGTGTGTGTGTGTGTGTGTGTGTGTGTGTGTGTGTGTTCCCAACAAACGAATTTGCTTCTAAAATGTGAGATCTGCCATGTACTGAGATAAACGTCAGTATTCTGTAAACCTTAAAGTAATTAAATTCTTTGTAATGACATATTGGTAATAAATTAGAGCTCTTATTTTCCTTTTCTTTGTCTGTGTGCAGGACTGTGGAGCAGCGTTTCCACATGTGTGACAGAATGGCCATCTACTTCTTCATCGCTGCCTCATACTCTCCATGGTGAGTCAATAGTGAATATGCAGTCCTGTGGATAAAATAACGTGTTAAAGGGGCCATATTCTGCTAATAAAGTGATGTCACTGTGTTAGGGAAGTAAACAAAGGAGTCCAATGGAGGCAATTCAGGCAGGGAGACTTTGGGACATATAACACTCTACAGCAGGGGTGTCCAAACTACGTCTGCAGCCATTTTGAATCGGCCCTCAGCAAATTCTAAAAGTATAATGAAATATGGCCCACAAAGAAACTTGTGCTTGTCTTGTACTTCTTAAATATAGATGAAAACACATATTACACAGTAGTATTCATGTGTTACGAAGCCCACTTCAAATACATTCAGTCAGTTGAAGCTGAAAACAAATGTTAGTTGATAAAAAAAAAAGCCCAATAACTTATTTACACAACAAGCTTGAAATTAACTCTTCATATTATTTCCTCTTATTATACAGTAAGCAATCTGAGGCTTCTGTTTTAAGGAATGAGCTTCTACCACAATAAATGAAACCCGACGGAGAGCAGTGATGTAGGCTGTTGTTTTTTTTTAAAGCAAATTCAAGTATTAAGCATAATTTACCTACATTTGATTGATTTTTCTAATTTAACTTATAAGGCAATACACCTCGTCTCTAGTGAGCGGCCCAGCCCTTCGTATGTTTTTCTGTATGTGGACAGCCCTTCTCTACAGCATGATGGAGCCCCTTTACGAAGCGTAAATATCGAATGATGTGCTTTGTCTCCGCAGGTTGATGCTGAGGGATCTCGGGCCCTGGGTGTGTCACATGCGCTGGCTCATTTGGGTCATGGCTTGCGTCGGATCCATGTATGTCTTCCTTTTCCACGAGAGGTAATACACTCCGCCTCCCTGCTCCTCCCCGTCCTCCAGTGTTTACAGGAAACACCGGGCAGCTGTTTGAAGCAGAAACAATTACATAGAAGATGTGAGGAGGTGTGGTATTTGTTTTAATGTCCTCTGTTGTTTTTTTTACCTGCAGGTACAAGCTGATAGAGCTGTTGGGATATGTGTCCATGGGGGTGGTTCCCGCGTTGGTCATCCTATCCATGGTGAGCATAAAGGTTTAAACGTGGACTTTCTTCCGCTTTTAAGGGAATAAACAAGCTTTATTCAGTGAGCCCTCTTCCGCTGCTTCAGGCTTCCTGCTATTGTTTGGGAATCGGACACTGAACATGTTTTCTTTTGTTTGTTTTTGCCCATAACCTACCACTCTAGCTACTGGAACATAACCATTTTTTCTTAAATGACGTAGTGTCAGGTATAAGGTTGTATAACATTGTAATTTATTCATAAATTAAGCACTTATAATACCAGTAAGTGCAGTTCAAAGTGCTTCAAAGATGACTGACAAGCCATAATTTAAGACGGGAAACAAACCAAGAAAATAAATACAAAATTAAATGACAGCACTTTAAAATACAATGTTACGAATTAAATACAACAAAATAGAAAATAAATGTAAATAATATCTATTAACCGTTTTTTATTAAAAGCCTGGCTAGCTAGGTTTTAGGTTTATATCTTATTTAAAGATTTGAAGCCATAAATAACTTTTAAAGTAACTATCAAAACTCAGTCTATAAGGATTACAAATTACTGTTTGTTCTTAAATTACTATATATTTAGTACATTAGAATATATTGTATTTATTTGGGATACGAACATCAACTGTTAGAACCCCCTTTTTATACTTCGTTAGAGTTGTTATATTATAACTATTATCTTGTACTTTTTCATTTGGTTATAGCCTACGACTTCACGTTTGTCTTCTGTTCCAGGGTGAGCGTTCAGGTGTGTGTGAGCTCGCAGTGGGAGGCGTCTTTTACACGGTGGGCGTGATCTTCTTCAAGAGCGACGGACTCGTCCCCTTCGCTCACGCCATCTGGCATCTCTTTGTTGCTGCTGGAGCCTGCGTTCATTACTACGCCATCTGGAGGTACCTGTACTTACCGGGGCCGCCGCTGAAGACCTCCAGGTGACTGGCTGCTCTATGAGGTCAGCTGATCTGCATCATGTGACTAACTGGGAAAAACAGGACATTTAATCCATGGGAACATTGTGTTTCGACTCATGAAGGAAAGAAATGGTGCTGAGGTGATCTGATCAGATGAAATTCTCCACAGCTGGGGGACCAAACACTAAAAGACATTTCTACTCGGGCTGAGCGATGCGGAAAAAATCTAATATGAACTATTGGTGATTTGACAAAATACAAGTGGTTGATAAATCACTTTTACTAGTGTCGATGTAATGCCTTAGTGGTTAAAGGCAGAACAATCAGAAACTTGAGAGACATCGCTTCTCTGAAATGAGGAGGCGTGTGGCGCAGTGGGTGAGTGGTGATCGGATCAGGGGGATCAGGGGAGCACAGGTTCAAACCCCACTGCAGTCAGCATTTCGTTTTGTCCCTTGGCAAGACACTTCCCCCCAAATTGCTCCTGTGGGGATACTGTCCACAGTAGCCTATTGAGTATGTAAGTCACTTTGGACAAAAGCGTCTAACAAGTAACATGTAATGCAGCCTTTAAAAGCAGGAAAAGACAACACTAACAACAATACGATATGCAAAATCTAAGACATTACATAGTCTTATATCACATTGATATACTGCCCAGCCCTGATTTCAACACGCTAATTATTAAACTGACTGATCAGTCAACATTTTTTCTGAATGGACCAAACTTATGATTGAATTCTGCTGTATTCTGCTGCTCGGTATGAATGGTCCTTTTCGTTCATCAACTCATTGGAGATATTTATAATGTACAAGAAAGTTTATATGACCAAAAGTTCAGCATATGGAATAGCTTGAAAATATACTTATATGATTCACTTTCTTTCCGAGAGTTAGAAGATGATACCACTCTCATGGTAAATACGTTGCTACTTCTAGCGGCTAGTTAGCCTAGCTTACAGCATAGAGACTGGAAACAAGGGGAAACAGCTAGCTAATGAACAAACTCAAATTAAAATTTTTTTTAAAACAAGTATTTTGGTATTGTAATAAAAAACTGATTGCCAAGTTTGAACTAAATTTAGTAGAAAGAAAACTCAGCTATTCTATGACATTTAAAGGTCACATGTCATGGCCATTTGCACTGATCATAATTCCATTGTTGAGGTATACTAAAATAGAAAAATACTGTGCGATTTTCCAAACTCACATTGGTTTCGCATACAGCATCTCTGTAAAGTATGTGTATTCAGCAGTATTCACTTTCTCCACTAAAGGCTCGTTGCAGCTCCCCCCCCCCCCCCCCCCCCCCCCCCCCGTGATTTCCTTGTTTAGCGATACACAGCCAAACACAGCCAAACTCAACTTGAACGCACACAAAGTCACAGCCGAAATAAAAACAATAAGTGTGGCTTGATATTGAGTAAGAAAAAGGTTTATAGGGTGATAAACGCTGTGAGAATGGGTCTGCAGAGAGAATTTCGCGCAATCCCAACTGTCTGTTATCAGCCTGCAGCCAGGGAGCAGAAATCAGCAGGGCTGCCTGCACTGAGTGTGTGTGTGGATTGGTCAATTTGGACCAATCAGCTGGGGCTTAACGTAACGGCTCCGCGGACGTAACGTAACGGCTCCACGGATTGGCCCATTTAGTTCCGGGTACGTGCTTTCGTAAGCACGTACCCGGAAGAATCAAATGGATTATGACGTCATGATGACGTTTCACCAACAAGGCGTTTTGGGGAGGTATTTTCTGTTTTAGAGTTTTACTCGCTACAGGGTGTACTTTGAGGGTTTTGACTCTGCACACCGTTTACATGCAGAAAAACCTTCATAACACACAAGGGGACGGGTAATAACGGGAAAAGCATGACATGTGACCTTTAAGTGGTACGTTTATAGATTTTTTGTTTTTTAAATAAAGTCGTAAATGTGCCTTTTACTGTAGATTTGAGTGTGAAATAAACGTCCCTATCTAATTCTCTGCACCAAATAAGCAAATTAGCATATAACATGTCAAACTATTACCTTTTTGACAGAACTGATGGCATATGCTAAACTATGCTAGGCTAGTAAACGCCACTCTTTCAAACATTCCAACAGTGAAGTGCCAAAATGCACCACTTGCATTCCTTCATAAAGGTGCTAAACACTTTACATTATTTTTGCCCATTTTGCACAGCGGCAAAACATTGAAATATAGATTTGGGACTAGGACAACACACATTGTTGTCCGATTAGCATAACGTCAGCTTAGCATAACATCAGTTTGATTTCAAGCCAGAATGTTGTCCATTTCAGGAGATGGAGTAGTTTAGTGTAAACATTGATTCTAATATTTGTTAAAAGGTTGACTTTGACTGCCGACCTGTCAAACCAAAGGCCGTCATATATTAGCGAGGTCACACTGACATGACTGTTGTTGACCCTCTTTCATTCCAGATAAAGGTCGACAAACAGGCTTAGAACTGGTCCATTTAGTTCTGCATAGAAATCTATTCCCCTACGTTACTTGTGGTTTTTAAAGAGGATAAATCTAAAGCTAATGTAACACTAACCTTGCTCAGGGTTCATACACTTTTTCACCAATGATTTTCAATGACTTCTCCATGACCTTTACCTAATTTTTCGTGACCACAAAAATGACTCTTTCTCAGCGGTACCACATGGAACAGGAAAATAAGGTCTGCATATGAAACATGTTGTGCCTATCTAAAACAAATCAAATAGTAGACTTACTAGCTTCTACACGCTAAAGCAAGTAAAATCTCTCACCAGCAAAACACCTCGACAGTTAAATGCCATTTTACATTTCATTACTCTACGATACAGTATTTATCATTATAGTATTACTATTTCGGCGATTAGATAAAATATAAATTATATTTGATGCAACTTTAGTTAAATTTCCATGACTTTTCCAAAACTTTGGGAAAAATATTGTTTTCCAGAACTTTTCCAGGGCCTGGAATTAGCTTTTTGAATTTCCATGACTTTCCAGGTTTTTAATGACCGTAAGAACCCTGCTTGTTAAATTCCCCCAAAGATGTTGATTATCTTGTCAAGAGGACAATGATTGCCAGTTGTGTTTTTTTAGCAATGTATCCTTGAACACTTTTCTATCACTGTTATTTTATGTAGAATTTCTTAGAATACTCGGAAAATGACAGAATTACCACATGTTAGTCACCGTTTTTACTTTCACAGTTTTAGTGATTTATTCTGCTTCAAACACCGTCTAGATCAAACGTTTTCCCTAATGTCTAGTAGCTTAATTTGTTCAGTTTTTGCCGAAAAACAGAACACTTACTCAGGAAGAGAACTTTGTTTTTTAATTCAGATGATCTATTTTGTTCAATTGTATTTTCACTATAATAAAGAAGAGATTCTATATTACACTCTGAGGGATTTGTGTGTTTTATGGATGTCAAAAATGCTCCATCACAACAAGTTTCAATCAAATAATCTCATTTATTTACAAAAACAATGTGCAAAAGAATCAAACAAGATTTATTAGGATGCATATTTCATGAGGGGTATCTCCCTGTGCATGGTCATGTGACTGTGTGTGTGCATGGTCGTGTGTGTGTGTGATATTAATGTGAGTGTGTGAGGTTTGTGAGGGTCCTCAGTCGGAGAGGTAAGGCCACGTTGGTGTCTCTGTGCCACTGGGGGGTGGTGACGTGTGCAGGGGGGGTCAGGACGCTCTGAGCTACACCGGGGGCTTTTAGCAGCGACCACAACTCCTCGCCTCGCGTTACTATGGCAACAAGGTCTTCTTCATCGGAGCACCAGGCGACCGACCCGCCTCTGGTGACCGTTCTCAGCTTGGAGAGGAACAGAGACACCCTGAAATATGGATGAAACACAGCGTTACATGACATTTTTGATTTGATTTGTGTAAAACAATAATACAAAAATGTCCTCCCTGTATCTTGTTAAAATCAATGACATTAAAGGTAAGTAATTTGTGTCATGAAGTGTAAAGTAAAAGTAACCTCCAAACTGTACTTAAAGAAAGCAGCTCGAGTGCGCTAGAGTTAAGTACACAACGGGAAAAAAAAGGATGTGCCAAATTTGATAAAACTTCATTAAGGCTGTGTTCGTGTTCAGGAGAAAGGGCCAGACTTTACAATATATTATGGAGGTGTTAAAGGTCACCTATTATGCAAAATCCACTTGTTCATGTCTCTTTTACATCACCATATGTCCCCTCTTCTTCATGTCTCTTCTACATCAGCATGTGTCCCCTCTTCTTCATGTCTCTTTTACATCACCATGTGTCCCCTCTTCTTCATGTCTCTTCTGCATCAACATGTGTCCCCTCTTCTTCATGTCTCTTCTACATCAACATGTGTCCCCTCTGTGTAAAGAGACTCTGAAAGTTTCAGGAAAAAAGATTCTCTCTCTTTTTGTCCTGATCCATTTTTATAAAAACCTGTCTGAAAATGAGCTGATCAGATTTTGGCCACTTTATGATGTCATAACGATGTTTTGTCTTGAGTAGCTGTTGGAGAAAATGCAAGTTGTCTCCTCTTATGGGGTTTAATGCACTGATACTGTGTGTGACCTTGCAGCTGCCTCTTCTGAGATAGGAGAAGGCAGGGCATAATTCATGATCCAGATGAGAGGACACATACTTCTTGTCTCCTCACTTCTTCGAGGGGCAAAGAGCAACAGTGGCGCGAAGGAAGTGACTTTCCAGAGATGTCCCGACACCTTCCCGACACCTGCTGACGCCAAACCGATTTACGACTTTGTTGTTACCTCCTCACTTTAGACTATATAAGCTTGATGTTACTTCCTGCTCCTTGGAGCAGCATACCCCATGTGTAACGTAGTAGAAATCCGAATCATAGGTCCATAGATTTTCCGCCACATTCCGATTCACCAAACATTGCGTACCGGCGAGGAAAGTGCGTATGGCACTTCCTACGCCGGTTTCCCTTTTATAAATCACAACCGACTCGAAATGCGGTGCAGCTTTTGCGGGCTTCACGTAACGCCCATATTTGCCTATACATAGTCAAAGAAACGCCCTTTCATTCATTCATTTTGACTGACTGCATGGAGAAGATAGCAGGAAATGACGACAGAACAGCTAAAAAAGACATCTCACACCGTGTCAGATTTTGGTTATTTTGGGGAGGTCGAGATAAATAATATTGTTGCAGCAACTCTATATCCGCAACAGCGGTAATTAAAGTTTAAAAGTCTCAAAAATGCAACAACTACTGTCACAAACTGGATGAATGTGAAGTATTTTGTTAAAGGAAGATGAAAGCGTAATTAAGGAGCACTATTGGAGTGACTCTGATGGTTATTGGATTCAGGATTAATTCATTTGGATACCCGCTGTATGAAGAAATTAAAGGACGGCGCAAGTGGAAACAATTCACAAAGGGATGAAACTGTTTCAAACACATGCTCAAAGTAAGCTGGATTTTGCCGATGTGTTTATGTGGATTCAAAAGTTGTAAATAATCTACAAAATGGAGGAGACCGATCTGATCGGAGCAACTGTGACAAATAATCCAACTGCAACCGGCATGGACGATGACTATGTTTTAAAAATGCGCTTATCCAGACAAGCCTGGTTTGGACACTTTATGGGCAGAAGAAACATTTATATTAAAGTAAGAATTATATATTTCTGTCTTTTTATGCCTTTAATACTAACTTGATTTTTATTTTGTATTAATTAGCCAATTATTTTTTATATTTTGGCGCGCCCCCCAGGTTGGGAACCACTGGTCTACATGATGTGGCCTGCCGACATGGCCACTTTCATACAGATCATACACTAATACCCTCGATTGGTCTCACTGTGTCATTAAGCTCGGGAGGGTATGTATGTGCGGCGCGAGCGAGCGAGAGAGAAAAAGCGCGCACCGGTTACGTATATTGTTGTTGTTAGCATCTGGTGCTAGCTAGCGGCGCTAACGGACATAATGAGCTGTCAACAAGGTGGAGGAGAGTCCTCTCCTGTCAGACTGAGAGACTGATAACTACATCTCAGAGGTAAAAGACTGAGTGTTTAGATGGTTAACTTAGTCGAAGTTCTCTGTGGGTCTCAAAAGGTTTGGACACCATTTATGCAAACACATATTTCTATTTGAAGGGGGAGTGATTAGTAAAATATGCATGAATAATAAATAAAAAAATGTAACTAGGTGAAAAAAGGTAAGATAAACTTTAAAAACATGTTGCTACTGCCTCAAAGAGAAGCAGGGGGGAGAGGGGGGAGACAGGTGAGGCTGGTTTAGGAGCCCAGACACACTCACACCTATAAATGAATCAAAAACAAATAAATAGACAAGTTTCACTGTTTTTTCATATTGGAGATGGTATGTTATTGGTTATGGCCATGTTCTTATGATTATTTAAATGTATACAGTTCTGTTTCATATGGGTGTAGTCGCTCTCTTTATTTCCCCCTCAAAGTGCACCAGATTGATGCATTTAAGTCCAACCTTTAAAAAATAAATCTTACCCTACAGGATTTGAGATCCACCTTGTTGAGCATATTTAGTTATATGACAAAGCCATGTTAAGCCAATCACATTAGTTACATTTGGAACATGTGTTGCCTGCGTGCACACTGGGCACACTGGGATGCTGTTGCGAGCATGCGCACAATAAACGGTCTTGTGAACTCCGACCAAAGAGATGATGGTTGTGTGTGATTTCTCTCCGTGAATATAGCTAGCTAACCACATTGGTGACTGATATAACGTGCTGCAGAAATGTCTCACGCTACAGGTTATGGGCCCAGTCATGCAGGCCAAAGGTGGTTCAGACTTTTATTCGACGGTGAAGAGAAAAGTTACGAGCTCTGGGAGACGAGGTTCCTCGCGCACATGGAGTTACGTGGTCTCAGAGAAGTTATCTCGGAAGACCCGGAGATAGATGGGTATGACGAAGAAACTCTCGCGGAAGATGAAACCAAGAACGGTGAGGCATATGCAGAGCTAGTGCAATGTCTGGACAACAAGAGCTTGTCGTTAGTAATGAGGGACGCGAAACGTGATGGAAGAAAAGCACTGAATATTCTTCGCGAGCACTATGCAGGAAAAGACAAACCCCGCGTGGTGAGTTTGTACTGTGAACTTTCCTCGCTCCATAAGGCTAGCAATGAAACGGTCACTGACTATATTATTCGAGCAGAAACTATATTCACGTCATTGAGAAGAGCAGAAGAGCACATTAGTGATGGGCTTCAGATAGCTATGGTAGTTAAGGGGCTACCTGATTCATACAAGCCATTCGTCGTGCACATCACCCAGACGAATGACACTGTAACGTTTGGCGAGTTTAAAACGAAACTGCGAAGTTATGAGAGTACAGAAAAATATGGGAAGAGTGACGTGAATGTTGAAGAAGACAACGTGATGAAATCTAGCGGGGCAACGAGGTCACGAGGACGAGGAAGAGGAAAGAAAATGGACCTGGCTGATGTTGAGTGTTACACGTGCGGTAAAAAGGGACACATGGCCAGAATATGTCCTGACGGGTACCACGTGAGAAGAGAGGAACGAAAATGGGACACACCACAGCGAGGAATGGGGCGCAGTCGAGGACGAGGCCGTGACCATGTGAAGAAAGCTGATGAAGAGACGGGGGCAGAGCCAACATCTTTCAGTTTCTTCAGGATGAGTGACTGCCCTACACAGAGAGGGAACAAGAAAGGTCTAATGGTCGACTGCGGCGCCACAGCACACATGATCAACGACGCCACAAAGTTCAAAACAGTTGACAAGAGCTTCAGACCCGAGGACCACATGATCGAGCTGGCCGACGGATCCAAGGTGAGCGGGATGGCGAAGATGAGGGGAGACGCTGAAGTCTGTTTGCTGGACAGCGAAGGACGACAGGTGAAAACGAGGCTCAAGCAAGCGCTCTACATCCCATCTTTTCCACAAAACATCTTTTCAGTCAAAGCAGCGACAGCCAACGGAGCTGAGGTCCACTTCAAGGACGGTAATGACTGGCTGGTCAACAAGAATGGTACCAAGTTCAAAATGGACGTGTATGGTAGGCTGTATTACCTTAGCACAGTAGAGGATGAAAATGTTGATGAAATGTATGGGTGTCATGACATTCAAACGTGGCATAGGATACTTGGTCATTGCAATTTTGATGATGTTGCAAAATTAGAGAAGGTGGTTGAAGGGATGTCTATAAAAGGGAAACATGACATGTCCAATCAAAACTGTGAAATATGCACACAGGGCAAATTTACACAAAGCAGAAACAGGCATGCAGATGCTAAAGCTACAACTGTGTTAGAGCTAGTTCACACAGACCTATGCGGTCGTATAGAACCAGCAGATAAAGATGGGTACAGATATGCAATAGCATTTACTGATGATTACAGTGGGATGATTTTTCCATACTTTATCAAAGCAAAGAGTGACGCGACAAAAGCTACTGAAAAATTCATAGCAGATGTAGCGCCATATGGAAAGATAAAGTGCATAAGGTCTGATAACGGCACAGAGTTTACGGGACAAGAGTTCCAGTCTCTACTTAGGAGTAACGGGATAAGGCATGAGAAGAGTGCACCCTACTCACCTCATCAGAATGGAACTGCCGAAAGAGGTTGGAGAACCTTATTTGAGATGTCACGATGCATGCTATTGGAGAGTAACCTCCCAAAGCAATTATGGACATATGCTGTACAGACAGCAGCTCAAATCCGCAACAGGTGCTACAGTAAGCGGCTAGAGCAGACACCTTACTGTGTTTTCACAGGAAAAACACCTAACCTATCTAACATGAGGATATTTGGCTCTGAATGCTATGTATATAAGCAGGATAAAAAGAAGCTGGATTCTAGATGTGAAAAGGGGATCCTTGTAGGCTATGACAAATACAGTCCAGCATACAATGTGTATTATCCTGAGACAGGAAAAGTCCTAAAACATAGGCTGGTGAAATTCATCACCAAAGGTAGCGCAGATAGACAGACTCAGACAGATTGTGACATGGGGGAAGACTTTGAGAGTTATGCAGATACACCACCAAAGAGAGTCAACCAGGTACAGGGACAGCCTAAGGAGCGTAAAGAGTCCAGTGGTGAAGAGACTGCTGAGGCAGGTCCTACCCAGATAGATAGTACTGAGAGAGAAGAGGGAGAAAGGAGATACCCTACGAGACAGAGAAAGGCTCCAGAATACTTTAAGGAGTACCAGTGTAAAGCTGAGTGTGATGGTGACGAAAGTGAGAATGTAGATTATTTCTACAGAGTAGCTTATGGTGTACCTAATACACTTAAAGAGGCAATGGACTCTAAGAAGTCAAAAATGTGGGCTGATGCGATGAAAGAGGAGATTAATTCTTTGACCGAGAATGAAACTTTCACTCTGACTCCACTGCCAAGAGGCAAACAAGCAGTGGGAGGTCGCTGGGTATATGCAGTGAAAGAGAGCCCAGATGGATCTGAGATTTGTAAAGCCAGATATGTTGCAAAGGGGTATAGTCAAGTTGAAGGGATTGATTATAAAGAGACCTTTTCACCAACAGCCAACATGACCTCTGTACGAGCATTAATGCAGGTGGCTGTACAGGAGGATCTTACTTTACACCAAATGGATGTGAAGACTGCTTACCTCCATGCTCCAATCGACTGTGAGGTATATATGGAGCAGCCGGAAGGTTTTGAAATCAAATCAAAAACAGGGGAACACTTAGTGTGTAAACTAAACAAGTCATTGTATGGTTTAAAACAGTCCGGACGTAACTGGAACATGTTACTGCATGATCACCTTACAGAGAACGGTTTTGTGCAAAATGATGCTGATCATTGTGTCTACAGCAGAAATACTGAGAATGAGAAAGTGATTCTGTTAGTATGGGTGGATGACTTAATCATAGCAGCGAGTGACAACACCTTACTCACTGATGTCAAAGAAATGTTGAACAAAAGTTTTAAGATGAAGGATATGGGTCCACTTAAACACTTCCTGGGTATCGATTTCAGACAGAGTGATGGAGAGATCAAAATGACTCAAAAGAGACATATAGAGAAGATGTTAGCAAAATTTGGAATGTCTGAATGCAAACCGAGATCCACCCCATGTGAGCAAAAGTTAAACTTTGACAGTGAGGGTGAAGTGATTGATTCAACAGGATACCGAGAGATAGTAGGTAGCTTGATATACATTATGACATGTACTAGACCTGACCTGAGCTGGGTGGTTAGTAAACTATCTCAATACCTAGCAGAACCAAAGCAGCAGCATTGGGCTACAGCCAAACACCTACTGAGGTACTTAAAGGGTACTATAGATCAAGAGCTACACTACCAGAAATGTGAGGAAAGCGTTCTAAAGCTGGAGGGGTACAGTGATGCTGATTGGGCAGCCGATAGGGATGATAGGAGGAGCACAACTGGATACTGTTTCAGCTTAACTGAGAATGGTCCAGTTATATCGTGGAAGAGCAGGAAACAGCCAACGGTGGCATTATCCACCTGCGAAGCTGAGTATATGGCACTAGCAGCCACTACTCAAGAGAGTATGTACCTTGTACAACTACTAAGAGGAATAGATAGTTGTAACCAGCATGTACCAGTCAAGATATATGAGGACAACCAGGGGGCGATAGCTTTATCTAAGAACCCAGTATGCAGACAGAGAAGCAAACATATTGACATAAAGTATCACTTTGTACGGTCTGCACACACAGAAGGGAAAATATGTATAGAATACTGTCCTACTGCAAACATGGTAGCGGATGTCTTTACCAAGCCAGTGACAAAGGCTAAGTTTGAGAGTTTCAAGGGATATTTGTTTGGAGAGTAATGTGAACTGGCAGATGTAAATGTTTTGAAGTCTTAAGAACACTGCCAGTATGCCAAATGTTTTATTTTTTTTGGAGTTTTGTATTTTTGGTTTTATTTACCATTATAGAGAGCTATACACATGTCTTTGAGTGGGAGTGTTGAGCATATTTAGTTATATGACAAAGCCATGTTAAGCCAATCACATTAGTTACATTTGGAACATGTGTTGCCTGCGTGCACACTGGGCACACTGGGATGCTGTTGCGAGCATGCGCACAATAAACGGTCTTGTGAACTCCGACCAAAGAGATGATGGTTGTGTGTGATTTCTCTCCGTGAATATAGCTAGCTAACCACATTGGTGACTGATATAACGTGCTGCAGAAATGTCTCACGCTACACACCTCCACTTAAAATATGTTCCCATGGATAGGTTCATAAATAGATTTGCAAATTTTTTTTAAATAGTAACCCATGTCCATATGTCTATTCTGGGGCAGAGTCCTGCATCGGGTCGGGTATCCGCGGGTACCCGACGGGTGACCCGCAAAAAAGGTGATTTGCGGGTGGTATTTTTTCAAACGCTTTTTTCCGGGTTCGGTTCTGGGTAAAACAAAGATGATGCGGGTCGGGTTGCGGGTGTTGCATAATAAATATATTTAAATTATAATAATTTAGTTTAACGTTTCAATCCTCAGACATCTCCCCCGCGGGACCGAGCATAATCATAACCTCTGCAGCGCATCTATCTGCTGCTGAGCGCGCCACATTCGAAATGGCTGAGGTGAAGCTCTCTAGCGGAGAATACAGCATTTTCAATAACTCTTCCTCAAGAGCGAAATCCAACGTCTGGGAGGCTTTTGGTGTCGTCCTACAGATGGAGAAAATAACCAACATCCCAGGCTTTTTGAGCCAAATATGCAACTGCGTGTGTTAATAATTGCACGTTTTCACTGCTTATATATATGCGGGTTCGGGTCGGGTTGCGGATCTTGTGCCGGCGGGTCGGGTCGGGTTGCGGAACTAATTGGCAATATGTGCGGGTAGCGGGGCGGGTTCGGTATTGCACGCGACGGGTGCGGGGCGGGAGCGGGTCTTGAAAATCAGACCCGTGCAGGACTCTGTTCTGGGGTAATAGATTTAAAGTTTAGGGCTATCACTAAGGGCAGCAACGCTGTAAATATTGACAAATAAATCCAGGAAAATGGCACAAAAGAAAACTGGTAGTGGCCTGGCTGGGTGTATAATTCCCGGCCTGACTTATTGTCCCAGTCCGGCCCTGTGTGTGAGTTGAACCATATCCTTTGTGTGTGACTTTGCTCTGCTCCTTCTTGCAAGAATAAATTAGTACCTGACTATTGATTCTCAACCCGGTGTCGAGTGATATTTTCCTAACAGTAACCATTAGCCAATCATCAACAAAGGTAACCCCCCTCCCCCCCTTATCACCTGAATCTCCTCCTAGAGCACCATTGTGTTCTTTTTACCACATATCTCTCATGCGGCTTTCACACCAGCGCTTTTCCCTTTCTAGCTCCGAGCTATAGCTTTTCTGGTTCAGCTCCGGTTTCCCTTTTCTGCTCCCGCTCTGTTCACACCGCCCAGACCCCGACTGGTGCAGCCGTTGCTGCGTCATGACTTCACCGTTTACATCGCTGATTTGCTCCCCAACGGTGCTCACAACAACAACAACAACAACAACAACAACAACAACAACAACAACGTGGGACTGCATCGGGTCGAGGATCGTGTTGCTTTTAATCACACGAAGTCAGATTAAATAAAATAACGACTTCTCCAAGCTTATACTTTTCTCCAGAGTGCCGTGGTTCATTCTTTATTAATGTGTTTCAGCGGCATTTACCGACCGCTGCAGTGGTGCTCTTCCACGGGAGTTTATTCTCCCGTTAGCTCCGGGTTAGCTAATACTTTAGAGCGGCCTCTCTAAAATATTCACTTTCTGACTGTCACACAAGCAGCTCATACATATCCCCAATTCCCCTTAAGTGAATGTGTGTCAGTCTGAATTGACGCTGTTTGGCATCACAACGCTGTTATTAAAGTTTCTCTGGTATAAAATGGGTGATGTTAGCATAGCAACCGAAGCTAAACGGACTACTTGCTATTGCTATCCTATTGTGGCATAAACCTTTTTCTATAGGCACATTTTACCTTTTTATTATGATTCTACTTGTGATAGTCGGACATGTCAACCTGGGCAGCCCATGTATTGATTCCATCCGATAGCTGCTATAATACAAAACAAAACGTCTGCCTCTCTCCACAATGATCAATAACAGCAAACGGATGGTCAAAGTAAGGTGCAAATAAACAGAATCACACGAAGCCTGGTTAGTGTTGCCTGACTTTATAAAGTGTGTGTTTTTTTATAAGTGTGTGGTTGCCTTCTAGTCACTTTGCTCAGCACTACTGCTTGTAGGCAGGCATGACGAGACTCTTCAGTCGACCCATGTTCAGGGGAGGTGGGTTTAGTTTCCTTCACGCCTCGACGTAAGAGAGAGCTCTTGCCTCTAGTCTAGACCGACAATTTTTTGGAGCTGGAAGTGAACCGGATTCCGGAGCTAAGAGACGGAGCCGCTGCGGTGTGAACAGGAAAAAACGGTACTTTTCAGGCTCCAGCTCCGAGCCGGAGCTGAAAACGTGTTGGTGTGAAAGGGGCATCAGAGGGGCGTGGGGAGGGGCTCCTTATTTTCATCTAAAGTAACAGACAGAGGATCAGCACTTTGGAAACCGGGCTGAAAAAGAGGGGATTATGGGTAATGCTGCAATGATCTGTTTGGTGTTTGGAGCCAATCAGATACATGTTTTGTATATATCTGAGACCTGTGATATATAGATGAAAAACAGTATGATAGGGCACCTTTAAATCCATCAAGGCAGTGTTTGTGTCCAGTAGAATGGAACAGACCTTCAAATATATCATGGAGGTGTTCAGACATGCGTGTGAGGCGGTCACCTGGGTATGAGGTCATGTGATCGGGACGCCAGCTTGGCCAGAGCGCTCATCAGAGTGGTGACGACTCTGGGGGCGGGGCAGTCTGCGCCGGTCAGGGGGGCGGAGGACGTGATCTCAAACAGCACCGCCTCCAACGCCTCGAAACAGGAAGTGATGAGCGTCACGGAGCAGCGGGAGTCACATGACACCGAGAGGTATTCTCCCAGCACCCACACCTGGAGGAACAACAAACGTTTTCTGAATGATGTGATATTTGACAAGATTATTATCACACAGGGAAGGGATGCTGAGGGAAAAGCTTGAGGTTTTTATCCAAAGATCTACAGAAATTAAATATTTTGAAGAGTTTGATCCTCTTCTCTGTAGCACGTTGACACACCGTTTTTTGCATTTTAAGAAATGATATGGTAACTAGGCATACACACCTAAAGAGTGAGAAAAATGTAATAAACAAATTGTAAAATTGATGAATAATATATATGATAAAGTTAACAAACGTTATAAGTCATAAATTTCATTTTACATTTTTTATAATTGTTATTGTCTTATATTTTGGTACATTGTAATCCATGTGTGTTGGTCTATAAAGCCTTTAGACAAATGTGTTTTCTGATATTGGGCTGTATGAATAAAAATAGATTTGATACATTACTTGTTTTATCTAACCGTAGGGTATTATGGATACCTCTCCCATTCTTCCCTTTTATGTCAAATATATGAACTGAATTTCACATGGTTATGGTTTTCATTCCATACAGTATTCATTTACAAGATCCTATCACCTAACCAGTTCCTTATCATTTGTTTCATCACTGCTACTCTACTAGGAATACGATGGATAGAATCTGTCTTTTAGTTTTTTCTCCTGGTGTTTTATTTCTCCGTGTATTTACCACATGAGTGTAGATTTCCTCCTTGCTGTACACGTTGGCCGTGGCTCCACAGAACTCCAGCAGCTCGTGGGACTGATCCATGACCAGAGAGGGGTGCAGCTTACACAGCCTCAGTAGGTGGGAGCTGAACACCCTGCAGACACACAGAGAGCAGGATATCACAATATTTAATATGTGTGTGTGTGTGTGTGTTAATGTTATGTATTCATAGTATGAGACCTTACCGTAGTGTCTTTCTTTTACAATTCAAATGCTTTCTGTAGCACTGAACCTTCAGTGTCAAATAACGTATAACCTTAAATCCATACTGATGCTTTTGTACAGATATGATTTGAAGGAAGAGAGGTGTGTGTGTGTGTGTGTGTGTGTGTGTGTGTGTGTGTGTGTGTGTGTGTGTGTGTGTGTGTGTGTGTGTGTGTGTGTGTGTGTGTGTGTGTGTGTGTGTGTGTGTGTGTGTGTGTGTGTGTACCTGTGTATCTCTTTGTTGTATTTGGGGATGTTGAGGAGGAGGCTGCTTCTCTCCAGCATCACCAGGATCAGGTGAGCTAAGAGCTTCTCATCTGCTACCTAAAGACAGACACACATTGTTTTAAGCCGACACTAAATATGCATTATCTTAATGTTCTGGAGAGTATTAGGGTCAGGCTCAAGAAAAATAAATTAGGAGGGAAACTACATTTTATTTTATTTGAATCTTTTTTATTCTTAGAATTTTTAATTGTTTTTTCTTTGTTCTTGAAATGTGTACTTTTTTCTAAAATGCAAAACAAGAAAAATAAAATCCTCCTCGGGTTTATTTTTTGTTATACCTGGCACCAATCAACTACGTAATCATTTCCCCCCTCTCTTTATCTGCACTATCTGCCGTTTATTTAAATAAGGTATTTCTGATTCTGAATTCTGAAAGTTCATCCTTTTCTTACCTTTCTTTTACAACTCATTTATTTAACATCATAGCGGGCTCTAATACTTTTCAACTGTTCTGTATGTGCAGTAGTTGAAGTTTCTTTACCGTAATAACAGTGTTGAAAAAAATGTGCAACAGCACAGGGACAATCTGGGCACACTGAACAACTCTCGGCCAATCAGCAGTCTCCACCAGCAGCTCATGGAGCGTGCTCAGTCGGTCGATTGTGTCTCCTGAGGAGGGAGAGAGAGAAGTGATTCAATAAGTCATGTTTTCAAAAATAAAGACACAAATTTAACAGTACTAAGTTAGCCTAGCTTAGCATAAAGAAAGGGTAAAACAGTAAGACAGCACCTTGAAAGATCAATAATGAACACAAAACATCAGGAAAGATATTTGGTTACCTGAGCCCGCTTCCCCTCTCAGCAGGAAGAGGAAAAGCCCTCTGAAAGACGAGCTTCGAAAGGCATCGAGTGACAGGAGGCCACGGCCACTCTGCTCAGAGATGGGCAAACAAGTTGACCTGCACGGACACATAAACAACAAAAAGAAATCAGTAAGACAGTGGTCAAAATAAGACCCTAGTTGATGTAGTGGTAGTCAGTCCATATTACATATTAGTGGTAGGAAGTACATGGACATATCTTAAGCAGTTTAGAAAAACTATTTTTAAGCTAGCATCTCATTAGGAGTCATTTCAAAGCCTTCGTTTTTAAGCTTTTATCGTTGGTTTTCACACTGGTTGTTTATTTTATTTGATTACACTACACTGCTCAATACTGGATTCTGATTGGTCCTTTTTGGAACATTCAGCAATCTGTTATTTCTCGACAGCAGTCCGTTGCTAAGGACCCTGTGATCAATGGACCATGTGCAGTCATATCAATCCGCAGAAAGAAGTCTGGTCAATTTAACGTCAGCTGTGGCGAATGTGAAGCACTCTAAGCTGCATGTGTGTATACTAGGTGCTGTATATATATATCTGTATTCATACAGTTTTGATCTAAAGTGTCTGTGTGCACCTGACTTGCAGCACCAGCGTGGCGGACAGACAGGGCAGGTCCAGCAGAGTGTGCAGCAGCTCCACTGCAGTACCAGCCGTCACCAGAGAGGGCAGCAGGTCCACAAAATCATCCACCACCGCCGGGCTGTCCCACGCCAAGAACTGCAGGAACACACAGGAAGCTTGAGTATCCATCACTTCTCTTCACCATCCTCCAGTAGGTGTGTGTGTGTGTGTGTGTGTGTAGAGAGTACAGCAGTGTTTGTGTTCACCTTCAGCAGGTTAGGGAAGGAGTGTGTGTAGAGTGTACAACAGTGTGTGTGTTCACCTTCAGCAGGTTAGGGAAGGAGTGTGTGTAGAGTGTACAGCAGTGTGTGTGTTCACCTTCAGCAGGTTAGGGAAGGAGTGTGTGTACTGCGGCACTCGGAGCTGCAGACTCTCGAGGTTCAGTCGGAGGAAGCGCAGGAGCTCGTGAGCGAGGAAGGGGTCGTTGAAGAGTTCGGCGGGAAAACGACCGAACACCAGCGCCCACACCGACCCACAGTCCACTGCAGCCATCTCGCCTACACATTAAAGTACAGGGTCAGCGTTTTAAAGAAGAGACTACAGGGGACCAGAGTAACAGAAGACTAATGTAGATTATTAACCTTGAAGTTATAATCTTTGCTGAAATGTTATGTTTTCATAGTGTAAAATGTGGCATTATCGTTGTGTCTTTCTTTACAAATGCTTTCTGTAGTACTGAACCGTCAGTGTGAAATAACTTATAACCCTAAGTCCATACTGATGCTTTTGTACAGATGTGATGTGAAGAAAGAGAGACATGTGTGTGTGTGTGTAAAAGTGTGTGTGTAGATGTGTACACACACCGTGGTTGAGGTAGAACTGGGCGATGGGCAGCAGCACCCGAGCGAACGACAGATCTGAGCTCAGCCGACCGAAGAGCGCCTTGATGCACGGAAACGCTCGGAAGACCAGCGAGGCGTCTTCCTCACACACACAGTCCAGGATACACACCGCCTCCACCAGACACTGAGGGGGGGGGGGGGGGGGACGACACAGAGAGGCATCAGGACAACATCTGGATTACATTATTGCTTTGTTTCAAGTAAGAAGTTTCCTAAATGTCCCACAATAACGTTTTGCTCTCAGATGGCCCTGATAAGATACCTAAAAATGCTAATAAAAATCCCCCACAATGCCATAGAAGAAAATGTGAATTTCTGAGATTAAAATTGGTTATATTTCCTGAACTACTTTTGACTTAATGAATTTATGACTAATTGGTTGGTTGGTATTTTAATATCAAGTTTAATATCAGTAATATCCAAGTTTCTCTATTCTCGTAAATGTAGGACTTTAATCTTGGAATTTTTTTCTTATAAATATTATGGTCTAAGTATGTTCTGATAGTGCTTATAAATGACACACAGGCTCACCGCTTTCTGCAGGTCTGCATCTGACTTTTTGTGCGCCTCTATGAAAAAAATAAATATAAATACATTTCAAACGTACACAAAGTCAATTATAATGTACAGATACACAATCATAGAAAATGAATGCAATGTCATTTCTAAATCTTAAGATACACACACACACACACACACACACACACACACACACACACACACACACACACACACACACACACACACACACACACACACACACACACACACACACACACACACACACACACACACACACACACACACACACACACACACACACACACACACACACACACACACACACACACACACACACACACACACACACACACACACACACACACACACACACACACACACACACACACACACACACACACACACACACACACTCACTGCGGTCGCTCTGCTCGATGAGGCGCTGGCAGTACTGGAAGGATTTCTCTCTCAGACGCTCCTTCGGAGGCAGCAGGCGGCTGGAGGAGGAAGTCGCAGAAACCATGGAAACCACGGATCCATCCACCTCCGAACGGTCATCTGGGAGGTCAGGAGGGAGAGGTCAAGATTATTATTATTATTAGTATATATTATAATAACCACACTCCTCACGATGGATTATTTATTGGAGAGGATTTTCTTCATGGAGAACTCGAGCAATGCCCGATTTACAGAAGAGAAAAACAATCAATCAAGAGGCCATTTTTCATTTGAGCCGCAAGAAGCAGCCAGGAATGACCTGCTGCTGTGTGACTGAGAAACAAGATTTGTAATAACGACAAAAACGTTGTAGCTGTACAAGAAAACTCTTTAGATTACGTCAGATTAGATATACTGATTTCATCTAAAATTCCTAAATTAAAAAATAATAACGATATACAGTTATTATCATAAGTGTTCAAAGTATTGCAGAGTTGCATATTTGCACAGATTATACAGCGTAAGTAAAGTAATAAAAATCAATGTCAGACATTTTTAAGATCAGCGTTTTAGTAATTTGTCACAGAAGTTCATTCCTGATGACACTCGCGATGAGATTGAAGGAAAGGAAAAAGGTGAGCAAACACCAGTGAGAGAGACGTTAAGAAGTCACACATTTAGGATTCCTGGAGAGTTGGTTTGTTAGATCAGCTGTGAGTCAGGATCATTTCAGAGTGCTGAAAGTGCAGCTGTGAGGAAGAGTTGTTCACAGCGTCTGAGATGCACGCGCATGCAGATGGAGGCTCACCAACGGACATGTCTTACCATTAGAGAAGGAGTGGGAGTGGGAGAGGGAGAGGCTGAGCTGCAGCCTGTGAGCTGGAGGTGAAACAGAGCAGGTCATCTGAGGCGGACATGTTTAGGCTGGATATGTGAGGCTGATGCTGCCTCTAGGGCTGCAGGGTTTGAAAGGAATGTGGCCGATACTGAGACTAAGATATAGTGGGTATTTTTTTTCTAATTATCATCAAAACAATTTTTTTTAAATAGTCATGGTGTGATGGAGGGCAGAAAGCATATCAAATAAATGTCCTGCTATTTATTAATTTTGGTTTGTAGTCAAAAACCTCAAATGTTACAGCTAAATCATTACAAACCTTATGATATATACGTTAACATTTTTTAATTAATAAATAAATAAAAATAACTAGATCCCATAAAAATGACCCTATTTAATAATTTTAAAGATGAACTAAAGACCACAACAGCCTGTTTTTATTTTCTTGAATACGTATTTTTGGTTAACTGAACTAATCAAAGTCAATATAGATTGTGTGTGATTAACATATGTTTTTGTAATTAAAGTGTTGAGAAATAACACTTTTCAAATTTAATTCAGTCCCTCTCTTTTCCGTATTTTAACACCAATTATGGAATAACGGTGTGACTTTACTTTGGTTTTATAGAGCTTTCTACAAAAAGTGGTAGTTGGCCTAGAAAGGTATTTCCTATCTTTCATTGAGAAATGTTTTTGGACGCTTTCTAAAAGGACATGAAGTGAGCTACTGAAGTAACTTAATGACATGAAGCGATGAGTATCTGTAGCGTGCAAATGTTGTGATTGCTGTGGAGGTCCTACCAGTGTCCGCTGTGCCGTTGCCGTTAGAAACCGAGTGGTAGGTGAGCAGCCAGTGGCGCAGCGCGGAGAAGGAGAAGACGTTCATCCACTGGTCCTCCGTGAAGCTCTGCCCCACACACAGCACCGTGAAGAAGTCCCCCGACACCGTGCCGTCCAGCTCGGCTATCGGCACCGGCTGAGAGCAAACACACAATATTTGTGTCTCAATATAATATTTGTATTGAGAAGAAGCATACAAGTGTAAGCAATAGTACAGACTACAACACATAGAATACACGATACGTTTGAATACACTGTAATATAAACTCACTTCTAAAACTAAATATATGAACTTATATCATTCAGGAGAATTCTCAAGTACATTTCAAAAGGTTGCTAAAAAATCATCTCAGTATTAGAAAGTAAAATTGAACTGTGTCTTTGGTTGTGTATGTATTATTATGTACAATTATTTGTATTTTTTTGTTTGGCCTTATGACGGCTAAAATTAGATGACCATTTTAGTGTTCACTTCATATAGCACTCGAAATTGTATGAAATTATGAGCTGTTTAGTTTTGTTGTGAGGACCCCAGGACGAAAAGCCAATGCTCATGCTAGTGCTAATGGGGATCCTAATAAAGAATAGAATAATACTTTATACATAGAATATACCATTTTTGTTATATTAAAATGTAAATACAATGACGTACAGTTGAGTGTACTATCTCTCTTTGCTTGCGTACCTGACGTGACCTCGGCCCTGTGAAGAACCCTCCAGAGGAAGCCCCGCCTCCCTGAAGGATGCTCGCATAACGCAGCCAATCAACAAGCTTTTTACTCAGGAGGGTCACGTGATCTGAAGGTGAGGTGGGACGAAAGACAAAGGATGCTGGTTCTTAGGATCACTGATTAGACGCCTAGCTTTATTTAAAGGTCCCCTATTATACCTTGGTTGCTGATTGGCTAATGGTTACACAAGCCAAAAAATCATTATGACATCATAAAGTTGCCAAAATCTGATCAGCTCATTTTCAGACAGGTTTTTATATAAATGTATACATTTTTTCTTGAAACTTTCAGAGTCTCTTTTCACAGAGGGGAAACATGTTGATGTAGAAGAGACATGAAGAAGAGGGGACACATGTTGATGTAGAAGAGACATGAAGAAGAGGGGACACATGTTGATGTAGAAGAGACATGAAGAAGAGGGGACACATGTTGATGTAGAAGAGACATGGAGAAGAGGGGACACATGTTGATGTAGAGGAGACATGAAGAAGAGGGGACACATGTTGATGTAGAAGAGACATGTAGAAGAGGGGACACATGTTGATGTAGAGGAGACATGAAGAAGAGGGGACACATGTAGATGTAGAAGAGACATGAAGAAGAGGGGACACATGTTAATGTAGAAGAGACATGAAGAAGAGGGGACACATGTTGATGTAGAAGAGACATGAAGAAGAGGGGACACATGTTGATGTAGAAGAGACATGAAGAAGAGGGGACACATGTTGATGTAGAAGAGACATGAAGAAGAGGGGACACATGTTGATATAGAAGAGACATGAAGAAGAGGGGACACATGTTGATGTAGAAGAGACATGAAGAAGAGGGGACACATGTTGATATAGAAGAGACATGAAGAAGAGGGGACACATGTTGATGTAGAAGAGACATGAAGAAGAGGGGACACATGTTGATGTAGAAGAGACATGAAGAAGAGGGGACACATGTTGATGTAGAAGAGACATGAAGAAGAGGGGACACATGTTGATGTAGAAGAGACATGAAGAAGAGGGGACACATGTTGATGTAGAAGAGACATGAAGAAGAGGGGACACATGTTGATGTAGAAGAGATATGAAGAAGAGGGGACACATGTTAATGTATAAGAGACATGGAGAAGAGGGGACACATGTTGATGTAGAAAAGACATGAAGAAGAGGGGACACATGTTGATGTAGAAGAGACATGAAGAAGAGGGGACACATGTTGATGTAGAAAAGACATGAAGAAGAGGGGACACATGTTGATGTAGAAGAGACATGAAGAAGAGGGGACACATGTTGATGTAGAAGAGACATGAAGAAGAGGGGACACATGTTGATGTAGAAGAGACATGAAGAAGAGGGGACACATGTTGATGTAGAAGAGACATGAAGAAGAGGGGACACATGTTGATGTAGAAGAGATATGAAGAAGAGGGGACACATGTTGATGTAGAAGAGATATGAAGAAGAGGGGACACATGTTAATGTATAAGAGACATGGAGAAGAGGGGACACATGTTGATGTAGAAGAGACATGAAGAAGAGGGGACACATGTTGATGTAGAAGAGATATGAAGAAGAGGGGACACATGTTAATGTATAAGAGACATGGAGAAGAGGGGACACATGTTGATGTAGAAGAGACATGAAGAAGAGGGGACACATGTTGATGTAGAAGAGACATGAAGAAGAGGGGACACATGTTGATGTAGAAGAGACATGGAGAAGAGGGGACACATGTTGATGTAGAGGAGACATGAAGAAGAGGGGACACATGTTGATGTAGAAGAGACATGTAGAAGAGGGGACACATGTTGATGTAGAGGAGACATGAAGAAGAGGGGACACATGTAGATGTAGAAGAGACATGAAGAAGAGGGGACACATGTTAATGTAGAAGAGACATGAAGAAGAGGGGACACATGTTGATGTAGAAGAGACATGAAGAAGAGGGGACACATGTTGATGTAGAAGAGACATGAAGAAGAGGGGACACATGTTGATGTAGAAGAGACATGAAGAAGAGGGGACACATGTTGATATAGAAGAGACATGAAGAAGAGGGGACACATGTTGATGTAGAAGAGACATGAAGAAGAGGGGACACATGTTGATATAGAAGAGACATGAAGAAGAGGGGACACATGTTGATGTAGAAGAGACATGAAGAAGAGGGGACACATGTTGATGTAGAAGAGACATGAAGAAGAGGGGACACATGTTGATGTAGAAGAGACATGAAGAAGAGGGGACACATGTTGATGTAGAAGAGACATGAAGAAGAGGGGACACATGTTGATGTAGAAGAGACATGAAGAAGAGGGGACACATGTTGATGTAGAAGAGATATGAAGAAGAGGGGACACATGTTAATGTATAAGAGACATGGAGAAGAGGGGACACATGTTGATGTAGAAAAGACATGAAGAAGAGGGGACACATGTTGATGTAGAAGAGACATGAAGAAGAGGGGACACATGTTGATGTAGAAAAGACATGAAGAAGAGGGGACACATGTTGATGTAGAAGAGACATGAAGAAGAGGGGACACATGTTGATGTAGAAGAGACATGAAGAAGAGGGGACACATGTTGATGTAGAAGAGACATGAAGAAGAGGGGACACATGTTGATGTAGAAGAGACATGAAGAAGAGGGGACACATGTTGATGTAGAAGAGATATGAAGAAGAGGGGACACATGTTGATGTAGAAGAGATATGAAGAAGAGGGGACACATGTTAATGTATAAGAGACATGGAGAAGAGGGGACACATGTTGATGTAGAAGAGACATGAAGAAGAGGGGACACATGTTGATGTAGAAGAGATATGAAGAAGAGGGGACACATGTTAATGTATAAGAGACATGGAGAAGAGGGGACACATGTTGATGTAGAAGAGACATGAAGAAGAGGGGACACATGTTGATGTAGAAGAGACATGAAGAAGAGGGGACACATGTTGATGTAGAAAAGACATGAAGAAGAGGGGACACATGTTGATGTAGAAGAGACATGAAGAAGAGGGGACACATGTTGATGTAGAAGAGACATGAAGAAGAGGGGACACATGTTGATGTAGAAGAGACATGAAGAAGAGGGGACACATGTTGATGTAGAAGAGACATGAAGAAGAGGGGACACATGTTGATGTAGAAGAGACATGAAGAAGAGGGGACACATGTTGATGTAGAAGAGACATGAAGAAGATGGGACACATGTTGATGTAGAAGAGACATGAAGAAGATGGGACACATGTTGATGTAGAAGAGACATGAAGAAGAGGGGACACATGTTGATGTAGAAGAGACATGAAGAAGAGGGGACACATGTTGATGTAGAAGAGACATGAAGAAGAGGGGACACATGTTGATGTAGAAGAGACATGAAGAAGAGGGGACACATGTTGATGTAGAAGAGACATGAAGAAGAGGGGACACATGTTGATGTAGAAGAGATATGAAGAAGAGGGGACACATGTTAATGTATAAGAGACATGGAGAAGAGGGGACACATGTTGATGTAGAAGAGACATGAAGAAGAGGGGACACATGTTGATGTAGAGGAGACATGGAGAAGAGGGGACACATGTTGATGTAGTGGAGACATGGAGAAGAGGGGACACATGTTGATGTAGTGGAGATATGAAGAAGGGGATTTTGCATAATAGGTCCCCTTTAAAAACAGCGGAAGACACTGTGTGTTACCTTCAGTGAGGCACTCGGGGTTGTGTGTGAGGATGGTGTTGAGGATGGGCAGAGTGTGTGAGAGCGAGTTGGTCGGCCCCTCTGATTGACGGCTCTCCAGACCCCGAAGGAGCTGAGTGCAGAGAGACGACACGTCTGCCCTGGATCCTGCCTGTTGGGGTTTAAGTTGAAACATAAATCTTTGAATAGTGTGTGTGTGAGTGTTTTCAATGCCACCAGACATATTTATTCTAAAAAGTTGACGTTCACACACAAAGAAAAACAACTATTGAACATTTACCTGTCTTAACCTATACGAGTCTTTCGTGTTCAAGGATTTTGACATTATTTAGAAAGCCTCCTAGATTCTTAAATATGTCTCAAAGTAACTATGAGTGAAGCTGACCTGTGTTTTTATGCTGCTGCAACACAACAATGTCCCAAATTGGGATCAATAAAGTACTTCTTATCTTATCTTATATCCTCTCACTCTTTAGACACATACTCTTTAACATGTATTATGTCTCTTATAGTATTTTAAACAAGATCATCTTTAATTAAAATCACCAGTGGGTCTTTGTCTCTATTGTGTTTTATTCTAATGAGTGTTTAGGTATCTGATCCACAGTCCCTGCTCACCTGTGAGAGCAGCAGGGCGGCAGCATGGCTGTTCAGCTGGACGATGTTCTCCTGGCTGTAGTTCCCTGAGTGAGCAGCAGGTGGCAGCGTCTCTCTGAGCACCGCTGAGCTCAGCACCTGAAACTGCTCGGCGGGGGAGGAGAGGAGCGACTGAAGCCTCTTCTGAAGCTCTGGAGGCAACCTTTAAAACAAAGAAAACCTCACACTGAATATGAGAGTTTGGTGAAGCTGCTGTGAAGAAGACAAAAACAGAACCAGAATGTGATGATAAACAACTGCGTATTAGGGTCATAAAAAATATACATTTGGGAGTCGGGACCAAGGTTGTAAACTTAGGATAAAGTAAATAATTAAGAACAACATTTTTTTTTTTTTAATGTTATAATTAATAATCAAAGAAAACAAAAATGATAGTAAATTATTGAGCTTTTATCAAGAAAATGTACGATTTAAATCTCAGTTAAATCTTGTAAACATACTAACTTCACAAATGTAAAACAAATGTAACCCCTTCCCCAAGCTAGTTAATATAGCTATTTTAATATTGGTTTTTTATTTTAATTTGAGAATAAATACAACAAAAAAATGATGTTATGAAAATAAAGCTCAGTGTTTCCTCTAGGATGGAGTCATAGCAGCGGTGCTAAGGCACGCGGGCCCAGCTAAATGTGAGCGCGGAGTGCGTTTAATTTTTTTGTGTGTGCGAAGTGCGCCCCGCCAACATGTTTCTATATGTCTGCCAGCACAAGACAGGCTCTTGAGGCTCTACAGATGTATTTTTGCTGAATCACCTTTATTGAACATATAGTAACACAAATACCACACATCCACATAACAAACAATCAAAATAAAATGTATGCAATTTAATTATTTTAACCTGCTTTATTTGGGGGTGGACCTCACCTCCTCTAGGGGGGTCCGGGGGCATGCACCCCCGGGAAGAGTTTTTTTTTTAAAATGTCAAAGTGAAATGCATCAATCTGGTGCACTTTGTGCCCAAAATAAATTGATGGATACAGCTCTCAACACTCATGTGAAAGGGAGCTGTATACTTTTAAATAATCCAAACATCTTTAGAATATGATCACAACCAATAACAAATCATTTAAACTGGTTTATTCTTATCTTATGTTACCTAGTTAGCATTCTTTCTTTTTATTTATGCATATTTTACTAATAACTCCCCTTTTAAACTGTTTTTTTTTTTAATGTCCTGTAGTACACACTGGAATGATTTCTTACCTTATTTTTTACAACTATATTAAATATTTCAAGGTGTGCTCTCTATAGCTCTCTGGCTCTCGCTCTCTCTCTCTCTGTCTCGCTCGCTCACAGAGGCTGTGTGGCCACAGATGATTATTTTGAATGTATTCAAAATGTTGTTTTTTTGGTACCTGGCTGGCGCCAAGTAGCAGCGGTGGCATACATTCAGCAGCGGCGCAGCACCGCTGCTGAATGTATATAGGGGAAACACTGAAGCTTCACATTGTGGCTGTTTTTGTTTTGGCAGGCAAGAACCTCACACAGAAACATGGGGGATCAGAGGAGAGTCAGAGGGAGGAAAAGGAAGTGAAAGAGGGTGACGTTGGATAATGATGGAGCAGGTTGAAAGGAATGAGGGAGGTGGATGGTGTCTGGGAGGTGCAGGCTGGATCTCTTACGTCCGGATGTACTTGTTGGCAGAGAGGATGAGGTGCAGCCTCTGCAGCGAGTCCACCGTCTCGTAACCCAGCTCCTTCCCATGGAGCAGCTTCACCAGCCGGCTGTAGAACTTCTGCAGCTCAGAGTCCTGGATCTCCCTGAAAAACACACAGCACACCTACTTTTGTCTTTTCCAAGCCCTTCATACCTCTGTCTAAAATATGTCACAATCTGGCTGATTGACATCATATTAATCGACTAGCTGATCTGTCCATAGATACAAATTATAATAATAAATAAAGCTTTATTTGAACAGCACTTCTCATACAGCAGGTGCAGCTCAAAGTTATATCACAACATCATTAAAAGACCAACTAAACGGGGTCGTCGCTAATAACAAGCTACAATTTTGTTATCTTGAGGTCTCGTTGAAAATGTCAACTTTAGGTTGTTAACCTGTAAAAAGTAACAACAATACCTTATGTTGTCTAAATAAATGACCAATAAAAACACAACATTCTTGTTAATAAGAACTATTGTTAGCCCTCCGAATGGATATAAACAGATGTAAAAGTAACGCAAAAATGAACGTTAACAATAAAAGCAACAAAGCATATTAAGGTTTTGACAGTTTACCTAGCTTCAGCCTAGTTAGCTTAGCAGCGGAAATGCTAACTGGAAGTGTGTAAACCAGCTGAAGAGAAGGGTTGAACATGAAGGATAAAGTTCTTCTTTTTAAGTTTCATTACCTTGCTTGTTTAATTAAACTCTCTGAGCCGTGAGAGTACATGATGACAGAAAGATGAGCATTCCTCCTGTCAGCAGCGGAAGGTAAACAGTCCGCTCCGAAACGAGTCCTGACAGGAATCACATGACCAGCACTTTAGTTCCGCTTTCACTACGGAAGAGTTATGGAGCTGCTCTGGCTTCACATTTAGAAACAAAATAATTGCAATAACTAATATATTTAATTTTCTTTTACCCCACTGTCTTATATAAGCCCATTTTAATGCTGCTTTTTATACTAGAGTATTTAGTCTTACATGTTTTTCTTATTTATAAAGTCAAACATAAGTCAATTTGTACAATTCATTTTCGATACCTTAAACTTCTAAATGTCAGATGTAAGCTAATATTTTACAGATAATCCCCTGTTTACTTCTTAACTAATCCCTGTACTTTGTAATTACATTATTTAATATACACTTAAAAATCATGCATTGAAATGTAAAACTATTTTTCATGTTTTCTTTTTAATGTCACATCAGTAAACTTTACCCTGCTGAAAAAAACAGCTAAGTTGACCAGCCTGACCAGCCGGTAGATATTAGGCTGGATGGTTGGTTGGTTTAGAGGGGTTTTGGACACTTTGCTGGTGGCTGGTTTAACTGGTGCATCAGCTAAACCAGCCACCAGCTAAACCAGCCATCCTGGCCAGCTAAAAAAAACAGCATCAGCATCCATCCATCACCAGCTTATGTTTAATAATAATATTACATATATCATGCTGGAAGCTTACCAGGATTCCAGGTGACCAGCAAACATTGTTTAAATACTGGTATGATTATTTAAACCAAACATAAATATATTACAAAGATTCATTGTGTCATGTATTCTGGTATCTACCAAAAATAAAGACATTGTATAGTGTTCACAACATTATTTTAATTTAATAAATAGCAATAAATAGCTAATTAATATAATACAAATAGACAGTAACAATACAATAATTATACAAATAACAACCAACCTGCAAATCAACCTATACATCAAAATAAATACATTATCTAAAACAGGTGCATTTAATTTAAAATAAAAGTAATACATAGAATTCAATATCTAAATGGTAACAAAAACAGTAACATATAACAGTAACATGAACAAAAAAAGTGTTTTTTGTTTTTCCTTGTTCATGTCCATAATGTTTCCCGTTGTGTAGCGTCCTGCGTTTCTGTCTGCTGAAGCCACTTCTTCAAGCAAACTGAAAAGAAATGTACAGATATAAGTACACTGTAAAAAGAAAACTTGACATTTACGTTAACATTTGGGCTGCTGTGGTTGCCAGAACTTGACCGTTAAAGTATGGTAAAATACATTACAAATTGCAGTTGGTTGGCATCTAGACGTTACAGTCAGCAATTGCTTATGGTTATTTACAATGGCAAAAAACAATAGAGCTAGTGTACACGGTGCAGCTGTATTATCTGGGGAATAGAAGAATCGGATCAGGATTCGTTATTGGCAGACAATCAATATCAAATGAATCGGATCATTATTAGCATCAGCATTTGATCACCTTTGTCGACTTGCAGCCTAAATACAAAGATAACTCCACTCCTCTCCTACCACTCTTACCTCTAATAGGCCTTGGTAGAACTAGTGTCACAGTCATAGGGTCCAGCACTGACTGAAGACATGTGGAACAGAGTCATAGGGTCCAGCACTGACTGAAGACATGTGGAACAGAGTAATAGGGTCCAGAACTGACTGAAGACATGTGGATCCGAGTCATAGGGTTCAGGACTGACTGAAGACATGTGGAACAGAGTAATAGGGTCCAGAACTGACTGAAGACATGTGGATCCGAGTCATAGGGTTCAGGACTGACTGAAGACATGTGGAACAGAGTAATAGGGTCCAGAACTGACTGAAGACATGTGGAACAGAGTCATAGGGTCCAGGACTGACTAAAGACATGTGGAACAGAGTCATAGGGTCCAGAACTGACTGAAGACATGTGGATCCGAGTCATAGGGTTCAGGACTGACTAAAGACATGTGGATCCGAGTCATAGGGTCCAGGACTGACTGAAGACATGTGGATCCGAGTCATAGGGTCCAGGACTGACTGAAGACATGTGGAACAGAGTCATTGGGTCCAAAACTGACTGAAGACATGTGGAACAGAGTCATAGGGTCCAGGACTGACTGAAGACATGTGGAACAGAGTCTTGGGGTCCAGGACTGACAGAAGACATGTGGATCAGAGTCATGGGGTCCAGGACTGACTGAAGACATGTGGATCCGAGTCATAGGGTCCAGGACTGACTGAAGACATGTGGAACAGAGTCATAGGGTCCAGGACTGACTGAACACATGTGGAACAGAGTCACAGGGTCCAGGACTGACTGAAGACATGTGGAACAGAGTCATAGGGTCCAGGACTGACTGAAGACATGTGGAACAGAGTCATAGGGTCCAGGACTGACTGAAGACATGTGGAACAGAGGACACGCATGGTTCCATGAACAGGAAACTGGAACAGGTGTTTTCATCTTTTCTGCCTGAAGATTCACAAGTTCTTGATCAGGTGTTTGATGTGGGCTGGCATGATCCTTTCTGCAATGATAAATAAAGAAAACAAAGAAAACATTATTAATAATAGTAATGATGGTAACAACAATAATATTAGTATAACTATGCTGGTTTAGCTGGCCAGGTCTGTCTTGAACCAGCTTGTCCAGCCTGGTAAACCAACTAAACCAGCTAAAAACAGCAACCATCTTATGCTGGTCTATGCTGTTTTTTTCAGCAAACTAGAACTACAAAATTAGAGCAAACTAGAACAAGAAAAATGTTATAGTAAACGTATTCAGAAAATTACCCCAGTGTTTCATACCAGTAGGCTATATCTGGGGCAATACCTGATTCTGACACCATTTGAACGAATTCAATGTGTATAAGAACTAAGACTGAATGGATATTGTTTTTGTAGATTTTCAAGGCCACCGTACCTGATGACAGACAGGTCACACACACTCCGCCACCCCCCCCCCCCCCCTCTCTCTCTCTCTCTCTCTCTCTCTCTCTCTCTCTCTCCTCTCTGCTGTCAGCGTGTTGTTTCTCTCTCTCTCTCTCTCTCTCTCTCTCACTCTCACACCTCTCTGCTGTCAGCGTGTTGTTTTTTCTCTCTCTCTCTCTCCCTCCTTCAGTCTTCTCTCTCTCTGTCAGGACCACTGCTCACACACACACTCTTCACTTTTCACTCTCATAGTCTCCTATCTTTTCGGATAAATGGAGACAACCTGAGCCTTCTGAATGAACCAACCGGTTTAAAAACCAAAAATAACAAACACCACACCTTGAGCAAAGTTCGGACAACTTCCCCGCTGCATCTCAGGTATGTGAACATAAACTCAGTATATCGCTCTTTTCTACACATGCAAGTGTCGATCCGATTAGAAATGACGAAATATTTGAAGTGGCCAAATGGGTTTATAAAGTGCGACAGTTAAATGGAAAAAGAAGCAGGGAAGTGAAATTACACCTCGTATCACAGCCTGTGATCGTGTGTCATCTGCAATATCCTGTTATTACAGCATACATAGAGTTTCAGGTTAACTGACAGCACTAGTGGAAAAAGTATTGAGATAATGTTAAAAATGCTCCATTACAAGTCAAAGTCTGCATTCAAAATCTTACTGAAGTAATATCAGCAACAATTTAAAGTACAAAGTAAAAGTATTGGTTTTGCAGGAAAATTATGTATTTTCATAAATATGACATTATTAGATTGTTAGTATTTTTGCATCAGGTAGCATTTAAGTGTTGTAGTTCTGTTATAAAATCTGTTGAGGTTTTGGACTGTCTTTCTAAATTTGTTATTGAATATTGGATATTTTAACCTTTTTGTTGCAGTTATTTCACTGGTTTAATATTAAGAGATGCATTATGGTCAACGTTTATCACATGTTTTTAATGCAAAATCTTAATCTGAAAAGAAACTAAAATTCATTATATGCGTTTAAAATGTGTTGGAGTACCAGAATAAAGAAGCATTTAATGGAAATACTCATGCAAATAATTTCAAATGTTACTTAAAAACACTCGGAACTTGATGTACGAGGTTTCTCTATAGCCATTTACTCCAAGTTTGTTTCAAATAAGCTGTTCAAATTGATACTCGGAAGCAACCACAGAGTAAATCCACTGTGCAATCCCTTCGGCACAGACTCTCTGTTTATCTGAGCGTAGTTTATTTAGCAGATCATGTTGTTCATGCAGGTTGCCTTCACTGACATCTTCTTGGCCTGTAATTAAGGAAGCTATTAGATTTGGCAACACAATAGTTGACCTTCTCTCATCATCATCAAACATGGTTGGGAGTCCAGCGGCAGGTGCAGGAGACAATGGGATCCACAGAGCGGGGAATCAGGATGTGATTTCATTCTGATTATTTATTATTATTGCGTTGATTTTAAAAATGTACTTACTGGAATATGTTGTTGTCATGAGGAAATACATGCTTTCTTTAAGAAGTATGCAGATACAGATGCTACAGTGTACGTAGATATGGCGATGAAAATTACGTTCCAAGCTCCAACAATGCAACATAATGTATATAAAGGGCATAAAACAATAAAACAAATACAACAATAAATAGTGCAAGAAGTGCATTAACTTGTTAAATCTAATATTATTTAGCACAAAAAAAAAGATAAGATATACTTTATTAATCCCAAATTGGGAAATGTTTTTGTTACAGCAGCATACAAAACAACAAGGCATTGCATTATCAATTCATAATAAAAAATAGGATCATATGATTCATGTAATGCAACTTTTAAATAACTGGAATATAAAATACATTAAAAGTAGGGTCAACCATTTGTTCCTGTATGATATTAAAGTAAGCTGATGTGTCCATGTTATAAAAATAAATATGTCAATACTATTTCCTATATAGATCAGTTTAATCCGTCTTTTTTGATGTGATTTCATTCTGCTTGGCTGCATTGATTTCAACTTTTAAAAATAAATGCCCTTTTGATATAGGGTGTAAAACGATAATATGTTTCCTCAGTTCAGTCAGACAACTCACGTGTTTCTTTAACATGTTTATTAGAAGCAGCATATAGTTCAGTTTGGCGTCTGGCTCGGGTATCATCACTCCACAGATATACAAAGCACGATGAGTGATGATTAAATAACTAACCCCCCCGAGCCTACAGGTGGAAGCTGGGGTGGAAGCTGGGGTGGTGGTGGGGCAGGCGAGCAGCAGCGACGTAGAGGTAGCTGCACTAATAGCATCAGCAAGCATAGAGAGAGATCTGGCAGGTTAAATAGTTATGCTATGTTAATGATTAGGTGGCAAGTAAGTTATATATAGCACCTTTCAACACAAGGCAATTCAAAGTGCTTTACAAAAATGAAAAGATTAAAATAGTGCAGCGGAAACACAATACTAATGGCATTTAAAAACAGTCATATAAAAGCAAAGAGATTAAAATAAACAAAAAACAAGCTAATCTATAAAATACATGAGTAAAAGTTACAGTGCAGTTTGAGATATCAGTCGTTCAATTAAAAGCAGCGGCAAAAAGGAAAGTCTTCAGCCTGGATTATAGTCAGAGTTGCAGCTGCAGGTTTCTGGGAGTTTGTTCCAGATATTTGGAGCATAATAACTGAACGCTGCTTCTCCATGTTTAGTTCTGACTCTGGGGACAGAAAGTTGACCAGTCCCTGAAGACCTGAGAGATCTGGATGGTTCATAATTTAGCAGGAGGTCAGAAATGTATTTTGGGCCTAAACCATTCAAAGCTTTATGATATACCTGCAAAATGGAGTTAAAAAAGTAAAGCAGAATGAACAAACTGAATATCACTGAAGTACTTTTTCAGTGTTTTCAATATTCCAATATATAATCAGAGGTGGGAAGTAGTGGAGTACAAATACTTCGTTACTGTACTTAAGTACATTTCTCTGGTATCAGTACACAACTTTTTACTTTGACTTTTTACATGGTGAACCCAAATAGCTGTACTTTCTACTTCTTACATTTTCCAAAAAGGCTGGTTCCTTTAGTTTGAATTTGTGTTTGGTGCCGTGATCATTATTATTTAGAGTCATTGCGTGCCTATTGATTTGAACACGATCCGTGTATCCATCATTTCCTGGTCTTCTCTAAAGAAGAGGGACCAATGAAAACGTTGTCATGTTGCCGTTGTTCAGCATGGAAACATTCATTAGCTAACAATGACATTATTGTTCTATTAATATAAAGGGAGGTCAGGTACTCTTTAAAACAGCTGGTCGTTATGGGTACTTTTTACTTACACTGAACAAAAATATAAACGTAACACTTTTGTTTTTGCTCCCATTTTTCATGAGATGAACTCAAAGATCTAAAACATTTTCTATATACACAAAATAACCATTCTCTTAAATATTGTTCACAAATCTGAAAAAATCTGTGATAGTGATCACTTCTCCTTTGCCGAGATAATCCATCACACAATAAATAAAATAAATAAATATAATGAAAGGCCACTATGAAACGTGCATTTTTGCTTTATTGGGGGGGTCTGGGGGGGTCCGAAAACCAGTCAGCATCTGGTGTGAGGGTTAGGATTAGGGTTAGGGTTAGGGTTAGGATTAGGGTTAGGGTTAGGGTTAGGGTAATGTTGTGAATCGAGTGGCTCATGGTGGTGGTGGGGTTATGGTATGGGCAGGCGTATGTTATGGACGATGAACACAGGCCACTCGATTCACAACATTACCCTAACCCTAACCCTCACACCAGATACTGACTGGTTTTCGGACCCCCCCAATAAAGCAAAACTGCACGTTTCAGAGTGGCCTTTTATTGTGGCCAGCCTAAGGCACACCTGTGCAATAATCATGCTGTCTAATCAGCATCTTGATATGCCACACCTGTGAGGTGGGATGGATTATCTCGGCAAAGGAGAAGTGCTCACTATCACAGATTTTTTCAGATTTGTGAACAATATTTGAGAGAAATGGTTATTTTGTGTATATAGAAAATGTTTTGGATCTTTGAGTTCATCTCGTGAAAAATGGGAGCAAAAACAAAAGTGTTGCGTTTATATTTTTGTTCAGTGTAAGTACATTTCAAAGCCCATACTTCTTTGCTTTTACTTGAGTAAAGAAGTTTAGTCAGTACTTCTACTTTCACCAGAGTATGTTTAAACAGTATCTGTACTTCTACTTGAGTAAAGGATGTGTGTACTTTTGCCATCTCTGTAGTGTTGAATTTTAAGTAAAAGTTTAACTTCAGATGCTGAACAAATGTAGCATTCTTTCAGTAGACTAACATATGTTTAAAGAATATTAAGCAGAAAATGCTCCATAGGATGATACAATTCAGGATGTAAATGCCGTCTATTCATAAATGTCCTTACTGGAAAATAAAACCCATCATAACCACCATTTTTTCTGTATGCAAATAAAGTAAAGACTGTGTTTATTGTGTAAATTATACAGCTGCATATCTCAGCTTTTATAAGAGCCGATCTGTCCTTCCTCTCTCTGCATGGACAGAGCCCCGGATCACATTTCTATAAGCTTCAGCTATTCTGCCGCACAATGGAGCCTCTATGATGGTTGGTACACCTGAACCAATCATATCTGACCATCAGTGCAACCACCAGCCAATCCCACCCCAACTTTCAACCTTCAATTCATTCGTTCACACAAACAGTTTAAAACACAACCTTAAGATATAATGGAGAGGAAATGGGACACCCTGACAAACTATCCGCAGCGTTAGAATAGGGGCCCAGACACTAAAAGTATTTACAATATATATCACTAACATCTAGAATTAGAAAGAATGAATGCATTGTACAGAAACTTTACAAGATACACAAATATTTCATGCCTCTCCTGTGACATGTTTCCATGCTTTAATGTTCCAAAAAGCTCTTTATTTTTCTCATACCGCCTCAACTGCAGCACCTCGTTTTACCCTCTGTCTGAAACCAGAGCCCAGTCTGCTCTGATTGGTTAGCTGGCTGGCTCTGTTGTGATTGGTCAACCTCTTAGAGATGTCCCGCCCCCCCCTCACGTAGTACAAAAGGGCGTTCACACCGCAGTACTTTTCCCACTTTAGTTCTGATATAGTTCAGAAATGTCGCGTTCACACCAAAAAGAGCCGGAACTAAAATTTGTTGATGAGAACCTTTTTACCCCCTTTTCCGTCCCTGCTAGAGAGCAGGTACTTTCGTGGGAGAAAAAGGTTCCTATGCCATTTTATTATCCTCGCATTAGCATTATTAGCATTAGCCCAGCGCACAAACGCAGAGAGACTAACTTATGGCAACACAAAAGAAAACATGGGAGCGGTGGAGATGAGGAGGTGTCGGCATTCTGGGGATTTACTCGGAAGGCTTCAGTAGAAGCTGCTGGGAGTCCCAGCAGCTTCTACTGAAGCCAGTCCCCAACTCCGGGGACTTCGGGCGGCAGTATACGCCGTGAAGTTGTTGCACCGTGAAGTTTTTGCGGCCTGCCAGTAAACCCAAAGCAGAGGAAGAAGAAGAAGTGATGTCAGCGGCTTAATTTGCCTAATCCTCCCCCAGGGACTTATTTCGGTGTGAACTAAAGAGTTCTGATGAACAGCGCATGTGTTTGGAAATGGTGTCCCTGGGAGTCAAATCTTTAGGATTTTAGCCTATGCAGACCATTTACATGCACTGAAACCCGTATAACACACATCAGGAAAGGGAAACTCCCAAAAAGCTTGATAGATTCTCTTTAAAGTACAGAGTATTACAAATTAAACGCATTTCAGAGCAAAGTAACTTTGACATTTTTGGTAAACAACAGCTGAATTAATCACTTTTTTAAGTATATTTCAGTCATTTGAGGTCACTAACATTAACATGAGAGTCTTTATAAGATCATTGACCCTTATCTCCTTCCCAAATCAAATATTTACCTCCCTGAAAGATGTGATCATTGATGTGCTGCAGATATTTAGAACATCGTCAATAGTTAGCTGGTTTGCACATAAATTGTAACTCATCAACTTTCTCTGTGTGTGAGCGACCCACTAACACCCTTAGCTGTGTGTGTGTGTGTGTGTGTGTGTGTGTGTGTGTGTGTGTGTGTGTGTGTGTGTGTGTGTGTGCAGGGGCGCCGCCAGGGATTTTGGGCCCCTTGAAAAGATATCACATTGGGCCCCACCAGCAGGCACAGGCCACGCCAACCAAGCACAATTGCTGTAACCACACCTCCAGAACCCAACCGACTCATTTATGCTTTATATAACTCTACCTGTACAGGCTTGTTGCATCTATCTTGTATCCAATACTAACTGCACAATATTTACTGACACTGAGCGGTGAAAATATAACACTGTGCAGACGTGCAACATTCTGCTGCAGTAGAATTCACTATTTGATATAACACTAACACTCCTGACAATAGACCTCAATAGTCATCTTTTTCAACATTTTTGAATGGAACATTCATAAATCAAAATAAATATAACTTAAATATTCATGACCTCTTAAATTAAAATAAAGTGAACATTAACACCAATATTATCATTTATAAAATGCTATAACAAAAAAAATAACATAAGCAGCAGATTTTGTAATTAAATATACATACCAACTACAAAATAAGCGGGTATTAAAGTTTAAATGGACAACAAAACGGAAATGAAAAGGCCTGATGGTGTTGCTAAATCAGAGCGTATGACCTGTTCTCAGTCTTTTTCTCATCATCCATCTTCTGTGTGATCCAATATCGTTACCATTGCCTTGCCCTTTAACAGTTATTACGAGCCCTGGCTCAGCCTTACTCACCAAGAGCCCAGCGCCTAGCCTTCTTGCAGGCAAAGTCACTGATCAAGTCCTTGAAGTCCAGCTTATAGCCAACTGGCTTTCAATGGACAGCATGGCAAGACTGCAAAGCATTATGGGGGGACAGGGCTGCGGAGCCTAAAGATGGATCTGTTGATCCTGGCACCAGAGGGAGGGACAACTGATTTAGTATGAATAGCTGCTAAAAATGTACCTGCATTTATTCAATGTCAGCTAAAAGAGCCGTGAAATGAAAAACCTCAGCATTTTCTGTGAAGATATCAACAGTACTTAATGTCATCAAAACATTACAATTATTATTTACAATGGACTACGCTTAGCTAACAGACTAATTTCCACCACTCATGGACCACACCCACCTTTTCTTTTCAAAAACTGGGTGACATACTGTCGCCCTTTAGTCCCTCCCTCTTGCCTTTCTCTCCTTTCTTTTCTTTTTTGAAAGCCTTACTTTGTTAGTCGTTGATACATGACACACACGTAAGTACTAGCATCACTCCTTACCTGCTCTCATTCTCACTCTGCCAGAAAGTGCGGTGCAGCAAAGCGTTTGGAGGCAGGACCAAACCATTACATGTAAATAGAGGGGGGTGTACAGAGGCTTTGGATGGTTAACCTTTGGAAGAAAAAAAGTTAAATGAATCGTAAGTTTAGTGGTTACATTATCAATTTAACGTTATATTAATGTTAATTATTGATGATTGATGAAAAGTTACTTAAACATTTTTTCTTAATGTTCTAAAAATGTTTGGGGCCCCTGTCAGTCATGGACACTTAGAATCGTCCTAACTTTTCACCCCCTTACGGCGCCCCTGTGTGGGTGTAGAACATAGTTGTGGTTGTCTAAGAATATAATAATCCTGCTGGGACTCAATAAATTGTCAGACAAGTCCATACAAATGTGGTATTACAAAATAAAACTAAATAAGAATCTTCTACTGAAATGTGTTTCGTACTGTAACTCCACTCGAATCATTTGGACTTGTCGAAGTAAGTCAATGAAATGAATAGAGTTGTCACAAGAAAATCTGTGTTAACACCTTAAGTCCATAACAAGACATTTAGATAAGCTGGGATAATACTATCAGCATTAAGAGGAACATCAATGGAAACAAGGACCATTTCCACTAAACCCTGAGGATGTTTGTTCACCAACAGAAAGTAGCAAACGTTTAAATCTAAAAACAATAACACAAAACCTATTGCCTCTTTTTAAGAAGGCTTGATTAACTGTTGCGTTAAAGGTGTAGATTAAATGTAGACCGAGAAATGAAAAGCAATAATAACATGGAGGGACTGTGGCTTGTGTCTCTGTTGCAATTAGTAGTAAACCAATTATGCTGCTAAATAACTACCATTATTGTATTTTATGGGACTTTTACTTCACATGTATACATCAATATATACATTCTTATATAAATATGCATTATGGTGTAACTAAACCTAATTTCCCCATGTGATTATTTATAGATATTCTCTTTTATTCTGAGCGAAGTCTGTCCGTTAATGAACTAAGTCAATCATTTAACAATACAAAAACAGGAAGTAGAACAGGAATCCATTAATATACTATATTAATTAAACATTACTTTAAATATGTGCACTTAGCATGGTAACTAATGTTGATATTAATGGTGTTTTTAAGGAGACACACAGTTTAAATACGGGTTGCGAGGTTGTTTCCTTTATTTCTAACACCCTGCTCATTGCATCAGTCCTGCGAGTCAGTATGTACTGTAGCTGTGTCTGATTTTTTAAAAGTCTGTAGACGCCCCTAAAGAAAGGGGAAAATACAAGTTCAAATGTGAGGACATGCACTGTAAAAAACACAACTCCCTCGACCACAATACTATAATGAAAAGTGTCTGAGTGCAAGGACTGAAGCAGAATAGAGGAAGAGAGATTGTACTCGCATCTGGTTTGAAAAGGAGGAAGCAAGGATGAGCTTTCTCGGTAATGAAGTCAAAAATAAGAGAAGAGAGAAGAGGAAACCTGTATGTGGTTACTGAAGGGGTCCGTGTGTGTGTGTGTGTGTGTGTGTGTGTGTGTGTGTGTGTGTGTGTGTGTGTGTGTGTGTGTGTGTGTGTTGAGTGTGTGTGCATGCACTGTGTACTTCTGCAGGGTGTGTGTTGGTGTGAGCGCTTGCGGTTTTCATCATCTGCTGTGACTGTGGCAGGGGTTTAACACACACTGTAGACAGAAGTGTCGAGGGGTGAGATATTTCTGTCTGCGTTTGAAAAGCAGCTTGTCCTTGATGTCGATGTCTGACTGTCGGATGGTCGAAACATTCAAAGATGTATCATAAAATATGGAGAAAAGTCATGAAGTGAGCTGAATTTATCTGGAGGTTTGGTTGAGATTTAGTGAGAGTTTAACCATGTGTCTGTTTTTGCACAGATTCAAAGGCTCTATTGTCAGTGTAGTTTCGTCAAGGAACATCTAAAAGAGGCCCAATCACGCTTTGGGGTGTGTGCATGTGTATGGTCTGCAAAAGATAAGTCCCCCCCCCAAAAAAAGCCTCTCTACATCTCTAAGCGGTTGACCAATCACAACAGAGCCGGCCAGCTAACCAATCAGAGCAGACTGGGCTCTGGTTTCAGACAGAGGGTGAAAAGAGGTGCTGCAGCCCAGGCAGTATGAGAAGAATAAAGAGCTTTTTGAACATTAAAGCATGGAGACATGTCCCAGTAGAGACACTACATACTGATATACAGCTGAGCATCAGCAGGAGAGGACTCTTTAAAGTAGAGACACTACTGTACATACTAATATACAGCTGAACATCAGCAGGAGAGGACTCTTTAAAGTAGAGACACTACATACTGATATACACCTGAACATCAGCAGGAGAGGACTCTTTAAAGTAGAGACACTAAATACTGATATACACCTGAACATCAGCAGGAGAGGACTCTTTAAAGTAGAGACACTACATACTGATATACACCTGAACATCAGCAGGAGAGGACTCTTTAAAGTAGAGACACTACATACTGATATACACCTGAACATCAGCAGGAGAGGACTCTTTAAAGTAGAGTCACTATATACTGATATACACCTGAAAATGAACTTAATATAATATGTCTTCCTTATGTCTCAGACTCATCTAGCCATGCAAAATACAAATAAAAAAGAATTAAATAAATAAATAAAATAGTGCAAGAGAATTTTTGAAAGTGAAAGTCAAAAAGATAAATTAAGAACAGCATGTACGGTACTTAATGAAACTTAAATAATATGCAGTGGAATAAAATACTGCTTATTGAGTGATATTACAGTAAATATGAAGGAGATGGAAACAAATGAAGGAAGTGAAGAGATTAACAGTGTGTTAGTCTGAACAAGTGAACATTTCCACGTGAGCGGTGCCAATGACAGTCGCATGCAAACATGTAATTCATTGTGTTTGTTTACATAAGTCATGGCATGAGATAGCGTTGATTTGCATAACTGTAGGCTGCAAGTCACAAAGCGGGATTGTGGGATTGTAGGATAGAACCTAGGAAACCAGGTGGCATGCAAATCCTGGAGACGCACAGACAGTGTGTGTGTTTGCGTGTGTGTGGGTGTATATGTGTGAATGATACAATAAGAGAGAGGAAATCAAGTGGGAGTGGGAGGACGATAAATATAGAAATATATAAAAAAAGGAGAGGGAAATGGAAAGACGTCAGTTGGTTAAAGTTGATGTTGTTTATAAGAGAAACCGCAGAAGTGGGGATTGTGTGATGTGCAGAGCCGTACGCTGGTGTGTGTGCTGTTGTGTGTGTAGTGGTGTGTGTGTAGTGGTGTGTGTGTGTTGGTGTGTGTGCTGTTGTGTGTGTAGTGGTGTGTGTGTGTTGGTGTGTGTGCTGTTGTGTGTGTAGTGGTGTGTGTGTGTTGGTGTGTGTGCTGGTGTGTGTGCTGGTGTGTGTGTAGTGGTGTGTGTCTTGGTGTGCTTCATAAAGCCTTACATGCTTCTTCTGCAGATAATAATTAATGGGTGTCATATCATAAGAGGAATCTCATTTCTAGTTAAATGCTATCTCTACGGAAGCCCTTATCTGACGGTTAAAGAGACAAATGTGATGGAAACATAACCTTAATAATTATTTATAAAATATGACTTAGTAATAGAACATAGTGACTTACATTCTTCAATAAACTGACTCGTTCTTTCTAAAGATTGCTTAATTGTTTATGAATAAAATTGAATCACTTTTTTCAAAACAATGACCCAGAATTGAAAAATATCGACTTATTTATCTCACAAATAACAACTGACTTAGTGTAAAATAAACTACTTAATTGTTTTAGAAAATGACTTCAACATATTTGTAATAGTGACCTGCTTTCCCATGAAGGATGAGCCCTTAGGAATAGCATAGCTCCAAAAAATAAATCATGACAGATTGTTTAGGGGCCGATGTTGATTTCGTTTTGATCTCCCTTAGTCTTGCAGACAACTAACCTCATGTGACATAAGATTTGATTGTGGTTCCTGCAAAAATGACGTCTTTGTTTCTGCTTTCTTCACATTTTGTACCAGAGAGATACAAAATGTGAGCAAATTCTCAAGCAACATTTACCTTTAATGCTCGAGTGTAATGCAGCCATGCTGTCTGTTTTGAGTACAATACAATGCCATCAGGGGGGTCCAAACCTTTTTCACTGAGCGCCACATCCAGAAAAAGATATGAAGGGCTGGGCCGCTCACTTATCAGTTAAGTTATAAGTTGTAGGAAAATTGTGATTGATACTTGAATATGCTTTAAGAAAAAAACAGCCTCCATCACATGCTCATCATAAGAGGAAATATGAAGGGTCTATTTCAGGCTTGTTATGTAAATAAGTTATTGGGCTTTTTCTCATCAACTTAGATTTGTTAGAAAGTGTTTTAAGCTTGAATTTATTTGGAAAGTGGGATGACATGAGTACTTTGTATTATATTTGTACATATATATTTAGGAAGCACAAGTTTCATTTTTGGGCCATATTTCCATTACACTATTTGAATTAGCTGAGGGCCGATTCAAAATGGCCTGCGGGCCGCATTTGGTCATTTCTTTTGGACACCCCTGTCATAGATGGACACACACATTGACTTGTACTACCTTTCAGAGTGTGAGAGATGGAGAACGGGACGTACGGCGATGCGGAGGCGCTGTGGGAGAAGGCGCACTGTAAACGGTACGAGTTGTGTCGCACCATCTCCCCGGCCAAGCTGACCCCGTACCTCCGGCAGTGCAAAGTCCTGGACGAGCAGGACGAGGACGAGATCCTGAACTCCATGCTGCTGATCTCCAAAGCAAACCGCACAAGTAGGTAGAGGTGTGTGTGTGTGTGTGTGTGTGTGTGTGTGTATGTGTGTGTGTGTGTGTGTGTGTGTGTGTGTGTGTGTGTGTGTGTGTGTGTGTGTGTGTGTGTGTGTCTGTGTGTGTGTGTGTGTTTTCATTGTACTGTTTCCTGATTGCATAATGTTATCCTGTGGGCCTGTCATTTACTTGGCTGTGTTTCCTCATGTGTCTTCAGCAAATATGTTATACCACTGAGCCAACATGACTAATGTTTTAAAAAAAAACTAATTTGTGACTTTATGACGCAAGACCTCTTATGGTTGCAGTGATTCATCATTTTGTTTTTTGTGACCAATTTTTTTGTCACCTCAACCAGATGACACATATATAGCTATTTTAGCAAAACAATTCATAACCCACACATTGTTTCCTATAACAAGATTTCACCCTTGCAAAACTAAGGTGTGCATATATCTACAATCATATTTTACACATGGATAAATCCAGGTCAGCATCTCCTTGGCTTTTAAAGGCTCTAGTGTTTATTCTTTAGCATTGTTTACAGATGCATTGCTAGGCTAGGCAATACAAAGAAAATCCTATATTTCCAGGTCACATTTTTTGACCTTCTTCGTGACTCAAGAATTTACATTTCTAGCAAATTTGGTCAAAATGTTAGATGCATCACCTGCAGATTAATACCAAACTAAGGTCGGGGTGACATGGAGACAAAAATCAAATAGCATGATATTTTGATCAAATACCTCGATAACGATATGGCGTTAATATTGGAAAGTTGACTGTTGGTGCTTTCACAAAGATTTATACAAGAGATAAAATAATAATAATGTAGATATAATTAAAACATCGGGTAGATTCCAGTTTAATTTCACAGTAACGACATAATGTTGATATATTGCCCAACCCTATTCAATACCTATGTAATCATCCACTACATTAGGGCACCATACAAGATAAATAATTGTCATTTTCTTTCCTTTTATGTCTGTAAGGTAGCTGGGAGGATCTGCACTCTACTGATTGAGCTTTTGTAGTTTATTTAATATCATGTTGTGTTTCATGCAATAGCTTTCTCCCTCTCTCAGCCAGAGATCGTGTGCATTTGTGTTTCTGTGTGTTGAATTTCAATCATGTCCATCAATCCTATCCTATCAGGCCGTCTCCTCGACATCCTGCACAATAAAGGAGAGCGGGGCTATGTGGCCTTTCTGGAAAGTCTCGAGTTTTATTACCCTGAAATGTACAAGCTGGTCACGGGGAAGGATCCCACGCGGCGCTTCTCCACCATCGTAGGTGAGACACACGCCTCTGGGTGCAGACAAACTGCACATTTGCCCAAAGTAACGCAATGAGGAACAAGGAAATACAGCCTAACCTACAAACATTTTTTATTGATCTTGTTCTGCTGGTTTTAAAAAGAACTTGACATGTATCCAAATCGATTTCAGTTGAATTGGCAGGGTTACTTCTTATGCTGTGTCGTAAGTACTAGTTACCTGTAATCGGTAACGTAATCTGAGTATCAAAATATGAACTTAATATAACCTTCTGTTACTTTTGGATTAACTCAATATCAAATGCAATGCAAATAAATATAAGAGAACATAAGATGTTTTTTAGTTAAGTGTATGTAACAATGCAACTTTAGAAAAGAAGAAACCAAGATATTTCATATAAAAAATGTAGTAAAGGTAATAGTTTACAAATGCTGTTCAAGCTTAATACATCAAAAGCACAGACTTTATTTTTGTTGAATGAATCAGGTGTCCACCTACTGCATTAAAAAAGACATGGATTTAAAATAAAGAAGAATGAAAGGAGCCTAAATATAAACCATAATGAAAAGTAATTCAGTACGTCTACTTATAATATATCGATATTTATTATAAAATGTATTGTACCACTGTGATCTTTTTTTAAATGTAGCAGTCATCTGATTACTTTAAAAAATATATAATTGTAATGGAATAGTTTTTTTTTGTATCCTGATGACGTAATCTCGTTACATACAATCCGTTACTCCTCAAGTCTGATTACGCCATGTAGAGTAGATAATGTAAAAATATGTTTATACCATAGTGTGATGTCTCTTTTTCTACTCCTTTGCTTCTCCCCTGTCCCCTCGCTGCAGTCGAGGAGGGTCAAGAGGGTCTGACCCAGTTCCTGATGGAAGAAGTGATGAAGCTGCAGCAGCAATCCAAAGTGAAGACCCTGCAGCAGGTTGAGCTCAGCAGGAAGAACTGCACCCTGGAGGACGAGCAGAAGAAGCTCCGGCTGACCAATCAGGAGCTCCAGGCCGTCCAACTGAGTAAAAAATACTTCTTATTTGTTCGAAAAATATCACTCGTCACCGGCTTGAGCTTCAATACTCAGGATCCATGTATTCAATATCCTCTCAAGAATGGAAGTAGTCATCACATACAGAGCATCAAGTAGTTCCTGAACAGTGTCCTTCACATGCTGATATCCAAGAGAGGGAGTTACACAGTCACAAGATGGAGGAATAGAAATCAGTATTCAATGTTTACTTCAGATTAGCTCCACGTCAGAAATGATCATGCTTGTGATATCTCGGCACGACAGGTTGTTAATCACATAGCTATCATATGTCTAAAACAGGCCTGACTCTCTTCTAGGTAATCATACATCCTGTCATGTACTCAGCTACGTAGGGCCTTTGTTATCATGTGCTACTCTGATATTTAAAGTTCAGTATTTTCCCAACATTATTTTATTTTAATATGTTCTGATCACTCAGTGGAACATCACAGCGGTCTGTAGAGCCAAACTATTCAGTAGAAATACCGCAATAGTGTTTCAAATGGTTGATCATTGATTCCAAACCATACTGAAAGTGCTACCCCACCACATTGCTTTTTTCTTTTACCATGCTCTCTGCACGGCAGTTGGGTTTTGCAAGCTTGTCAATATCATTGTCTACAATAGCCTATTCAGTAAACTAGGACACTGAGGTTTTAATGTTTCACCATGTCCTGTGTTGTTGGAACAAGTTTTAGATATAATGTTGAAATTCTCTGGAAATAGTTTTGTTGCCAAAATCAACGTCTCTTATCGTAAATTCTGGTCTGGGTGCATTTGAGAAATCTTAGACACTGTTTAAACTTGGTTTTAAATGTGTTGCGGTGATCGAAGTGGTCAGACAAGACACATCTCCTTTCAAAATGTCTCATGCGTCTGTTCAGATTTCGTTACTGCCTTTGTCACTTTAGCTTAAAGTGCTCAGTCTTTACATCAGTCTGTATGTATGTCTTGTGATGTTATGGCACAAGAACCATTGTCATTGGAGCTATTAGTAGCCTTCTGTTAGCTACTGGTTGACGTGCTTCGCTAGTTGTTAGCCTACCATACGCTACGTCCTGCTCTGTGCTTTATTGAAAACAGAATTTTCAGACATGTCCTTCTGTTGTAGCATAAACATAATGTTATTTGCTTCATTGTGCATGGACATGAACACATTCAATTTAGGCTTTCCACTGATAACAAAACACACAATATTAAAAGCTACATTTTTGCACTTATAGCAGTAAAAAAATGTTTGCCTATCTGGGGGTCAAAAACCACTGAGCAACTGCTACTTTCTTACATTTTAATAACACTAGCTAACTAACTAACACTACTAGCACTTGCAACACAGTCTCACAGCATTTCGTGCGAGTGGACAAGTCACGAAATTAATCTATTGATTCGTGTTCACCAACACGATTTTCGCATTTTTTTTCGTGTCACACAGAACGATTTTAAAAGCAGTGTAAATAATAACAAATTTGAAGGAAAAAGAGATTTAAAAAAAATACAGATTTCAGTATTCTGACACAGAAAGATTTTAGAAGCAATGTATTTCTATTGGTAGTATGTTTCGTGCCTGCACCAAATCATAACAAATTAGAAGGAAAAAAATATATAGATTTCAGTATTCTGAGGCTCTGAGAAAAAAAATTTCCCCGAAGACGGCAAAAAAACTCCGACATATAATATACAATTTAAAATAAAAGGGTTAGGGTTAGGCTTAGGGTAAGATATTGAGTAAAAAAATGTTTTTATGAACCACACAGCTTCTGGTCAAAAAGACGTGGTGCAGGCACGAAATATACTACCAATAGAAATACATTGCTTTTAAAATCGTTCTGTGTTGGTGAACACAAATCAATGGATTAAATTAATTTTGTGGCTATAACAAAAAATGCTGTGAGACTGGGTTGGCACTGGATAGCGTGAAGAGCCTTGTTAAGTGAAGGAATCAAGTTTAACAAGTTTAGTTTCTCTAGTTGTGTTTATCTACAGAAGCTAGTTTGTGGATTTAGAATGACTTTTTTGTTATTTTAGCTAACACAAGCTAAATGGTAAAATCGGAAAGCAGTTTGTCAGATTAACGATTTAAGCTAGATAGAGGGAAGGTGGAAAAACTGCCACGAAAAGTGACACTATTGTTTGTCTAAGAATAACATGTTCATGGATTTCGCAATTATTGCTTAACACCCTCATGTCTACTGTATTAATGACTCAACATGTGTTTTCCAGGGAACAATAAGTTGAGAGAGGAAAGAAACAACTACAGTGACGAGCTACTGAGAGTGAAGGATGAAAACTATAAACTGGCCATGAGGTACGCCACGCTGAGCGAGGAGAAGAACATGGCGGTGATGAGGAGCCGCGACCTGCAGCTAGTGGTACTGATGAACGTGTGAATGCATGGAAACATTGTCATTGCATTATGTTCTCGCAAACTTGTACGCACACACAACGAGTTTGAGGACATTAAAGGTCACCTATTGCGCAAAATCCACTTGCTCATGTCTCTTCTACATCAACATGTGTCCCCTCTTCTTCATGTCTCTTCTACATCAACATGTGTCCCCTCTTCTTCATGTCTTTTCTATATCAACATGTGTCCCCTCTTCTTCATGTCTCTTCTACATCAACATGTGTCCCCTCTTCTTCATGTCTCTTCTACATCAACATGTGTCCCCTCTTCTTCATGTCTCTTCTACATCAACATGTGTCCCCTCTTCTCCATGTCTCCTCTACATCAACATGTGTCCCTTCTTCTTCATGTCTCTTCTACATCAACATGTGTCCCCTCTTCTCCATGTCTTTTCTACATCAACATGTGTCCCCTCTTCTTCATGTCTCCTCTACATCAACATGTGTCCCCTCTTCTTCATGTCTCCTCTACATCAACATGTGTCCCCTCTTCTTCATGTCTTTTCTACATCAACATGTGCCCCTCTTCTTCATGTCTCTTCTACATCAACATGTGTCCCCTCTTCTTCATGTCTCCTCTACATCAACATGTGTCCCCTCTTCTTCATGTCTCTTCTACATCAACATGTGTCCCCTCTTCTTCATGTCTCCTCTACATCAACATGTGTCCCCTCTTCTTCATGTCTCTTCTACATCAACATGTGTCCCCACTTCTTCATGTCTCTTCTACATCAACATGTGTCCCCTCTGTGGAAAGAGACTCTGAAAGTTTCAGGAACAAAGATTCTCTCTCTTTTTGATCCATTTCTATAAAAACCTGTCTGAAAATGAGCCGATCAGATTTTGGCCACTTTATGATGTCATAACGATGTGTTGGCTTGGTAACCATTAGCCAATCACAACCAAGGTACCCCCCACCTTATCACCTGAATCTCCTCCTAGCGCACCATTGTGTTCTTTGTAACCAAATCTCTCTCAGAGGGGCGTGGGGAGGGGCTCCTTATTTTCATCTAAAGTAACAGACAGAGAATCAGCACTTTGGAAACAGGGCTGAAACAGAGGGGGTTATGGGTAATGCTGCAATGATCTGTTTGGTGTTTGGAGCCAAACACTTCAGTGACATGTTTGTATCTGAGACCTATAATATATTGATGAAAAACAGTATAATAGGGGACCTTTAAGAAGGACTTAGTAGCTCTATTTATTCTACATCCTTACTGTGTTTATAGGTTGATCAGTTGAAGCACAGGCTGAACAAGGTGGAGGAAGAGTGTAAAATGGAGAGGAGGCAGAGTCTCAAGCTGAAGAACGACATCGAGAACCGGCCGAAGAGAGAGCAGATCTTTGAGCTGGAGAGAGAAAACGAAATGCTCAAGATCAAACTACAGGAGCTGCAGTCCATCATACAGGTACGACCTGCTGTCATGCACACAAACACACCAAATTGAAAAACAGTAAACTAAATTGTTCAGTGGAACAGTATCAGGTGGGGGAATTATTTTATACCTCAGTCTATGCTTTTGCCAAACCAAAATCATCGTAGGGCTGCTCGATTATGGCAAAAATCATAATCTCGATTATTTGGGTCAATAATTGTAATTGCGATTATTAAATGCGATTATTCATTGACTTTGAAAACATCTATTTATTGGAGATAAAAAAATGTGAACAGAATGTTTTTAACAGCTGATTACCCTGAACTTTAAGTATAATTCCACTGAAAAAAAAAAAAAAGTATTAAAAAAAAAAAAAAAAAAAAGTAATAATAATACAAAGATAATCGTTTTATTTCGATTACGTTGTTTTCGTAATCGTTGCTAGCCATAATCGTAATCGCGATTAAAATACGATTAACTGAGCAGCCCTAAATCATTGTGCTGCTTACTGAGATCAAAATCTGTTCATGTTCATGACAGATTGAATCTGTTTGTACGTCTATAAATAGGATCTTGTGTGTAACAGCATGTCCAACTTGTGAGCACACTTCTTGAACACAACTACCAAAGGATGCAAAATGACTGAGTGTAAACTAACTATAAAATTGTCCGTAACATAATAATGATGAAGTTGTTCTTAATACACAGCCGTTGCCGCTCCCTGCATCAGACAAGGCCATCCTTGACATTTTGGAGCACGACAGACAGGAAGCCCTGGAGGACAGACAGGATCTGGTCAACCGCCTCTACAATCTGCACGAAGAAGTGAGACAGGCAGAGGAACTACGAGATAAGGTAACTAACACACAAACAAGCTGTGTACAGTTACTCAAGTATTGAAGTTTAAAACAATTCTGAAGTACTTGTATTTGTAAGTTTTCCTGTTTTATGTTTAGTTTATTTAAAACCAAAAAGGGGTCGGAAGAAGTTTACACTTATTTAATCCGACCCCTTTTCCCATTTCTCTTTCTACTTTTGCTTCACTACTTTTCCGAGGATGGTTATTTTTTTCCAATCCATTATATAAGTTTTAGATTGTTATAGTGGGAATCAATATGGGGAACAAACAAAGGTTACCAAAAAAAGACCTTTCAAACCCATGACCAGAGGCTCTCTCTCTGACACTCATGAGGCCATCTGTGAAAAACACCCCATGCAAAAAACAACAACCATATCATCCGTTTCTCTTTGTAACCTGGTCTTTCCTCTTTCTCTTGGTTCTCTTCCTGTAACAGCATGTTACGTCCCCTTCTAGGGTAGAGGAGATCAACATACACCAGTATGGAATTGGTCAAGTTATAAGTGTTTATTTAGACAACAGGTGAACAATAGGGTAGGCGAACAGCCAGGCACAAACAAAAGTGGCCAAAAAGGCGCAGGTTTAGCTAAAGAGCAAACAAAGGAGGACTCTAACAAAGGGAGGCTGATCAAATAAGAATAAAGGTTTACAAACAAAACCTACCAACAAAAGGAGACTGTAACAAAACACAGCTATCGTGTAGTAGGACAACAGTTCAGCGTAAAGCTAACACATCACCACTAATCACAATAATGATAACAACGACCACACAAGGTACACAGTTAACAACGTTAAGACAGTTGCGAGAGGCGTCTGTTCACAAAGAGCCTCCCGAATGATGGCAGTCGACCGGCTTTATAGTCCTCCCCCGGAAGGTGTGCGGTGGTTGTGCGCGGGGATTGGCACGCGGCGGGCCCGTCAGCTCCAATCACCGTCTTCGGGGTGGACCAGAGGATGGGCAGCCAATGAAATCAGGGCCACTGCACAGTTCATTTACATATCACACAGAACAGAGTTAATAGGACCGGTCAGCGGCCGTAACTCAGCCTAATGATGACTTTACTTGTGGTGTGTGTGTGTGCCTAAATCTGTTTACAAAGTCACGTGTGGGGACTCGCTTCCCTTATGGGGACAAAATGGAGGTCCCCATGAGGGGAATCATTAATTTTAGGGCGAAGACTTGGTAAGGTTTAGGGTTAGGCATGTGTTGGTTATGGTTAAGGTTAGGATAAGGCTCCAGGAAATGCATTTAAGTCAATGTAATGTTACGTCCCCACTAAGGTCTAGGGGACCTGGAGACAATAACACACAACAACCAATAATTATGAGGGAGTCAGCGTAAAGTTTGACAAAAGGTTTATTCCTTGAACAACCTTACTGAACAGAAGTACTCTTTGTGTGTGGAGGAGGAGTCAAAGGAGATTGTGCCAAACAAAAGAAATAAGCATAACAAAACCAGGCCTATCTCTACATCTATCCTTTGAAACCAAAACTCAAACAAAGACCCTCACTGACTAAACTACTCAGAACTGGACAAAACAGAATACAGGGGTGGCAACAACCCGCTAACCTAGTGTGTCTTAACATTAGTTACCTACGTGATGAGACATGTACAGGGTACCCCAGACTTCACCCCCAGACTTCTCTCTCACTCACACACACACACACACACACACACACACACACACACACACACACACACACACACACACACACACACACACACACACACACACACACACACACACACACACACACACACACACACACACACACACACACACACACACACACACACACACAGATTTTCTTGTGACAACTCTATTCATTTCATTAACTTACTTCGACAAGTCCAAATGATTCGAGTGGAGTTTACGAAACACATTTCAGTAGAAGTTCTCTTTTATTTTGTGATACCACTTTATTGTGTCCCAGCAGGTTCATTAGGCGCACACACACACACACACACACACACACACACACACACACACACACACACACACACACACACACACACACACACACACACACACACACACACACACACACACACACACACACACACACACACACACACACACACACACACACACACACACACACACACACACACACACACACACACACACACACACACACACACACACACACACACACACACACACACACACACACACACACACACACACACACACACACACACACACACACACACACACACACACACACACACACACACACACACACACACACACACACACACACACACACACACACACACACACACACAAGAATGACTTTCTTAACAAGGCAGTCAATTGCAGGCTCCTCCATCAGCAACAGGCCCATGGTGAGAGAGAGCGAGAACACTTCCTGGGTGCCTCCTTTATGGTCGGCCCTGGCTGCTGATAGGCCAGCTGAGGGTGAGAGGATCCAATCAGCCGTCAGACTCAGGTGCACAGGCAGATACCGATCAGCTGCTGATTAGCTGTGCAGAAGACAGGGAGAAGAGATGTATACATGGTGTGTGTGTGTGTGTGTGTGTGTGTGTGTGTGTGTGTGTGTGTGTGTGTGTGTGTGTGTGTGTGTGTGTGTGTGTGTGTGTGTGTGTGTGTGTGTGTGTGTGTGTGTGGTGGTTGTCTAAGAATCTAATGAACCTGCTGGGACACAATAAAGTGGTATCACAAAATAAAAGAGAACTTCAACTGAAATGTGTTTCGTAAACTCCACTCGAATCATTTGGACTTGTCGAAGTAAGTTAATGAAATGAATAGAGTTGTCACAAGAAAATCTGTGTGTGTGTGTGTGTGTGTGTGTGTGTAGTACCTGGAGGAGAAGGAGGATCTGGAGCTGAAGTCGTCCACGCTACAGAAGGATTGTGAGATGTATCGCAACCGTATGGACACCATCACTGTGCAGCTGGACGAGGTGGAGAAGGAGAGGGACCAGGTGAAAACACACACATGCAGACTTGCAAATATCCCCCATATAACAACTCAATCAATATCAATAAATACATGGTTTGTATGGAATAACCGCGTAGTCAAGCCTAGTGTTGTTTACAACTGTGTGAATTAGAGGAGCTTCATACAAATATGAAACTGAACATTTGCATAATATGTCCTCTTTAAAAACGAAATATATGTGTATATATATTTAAAAAAGAGCAATCAGATTGAGGAAATAATTTGATATTCTCATCTAGTTAAAAACTTCCTGAATTTAAAATAATCTGATCCTCCTCAGTTGGTCACGGACTGAACCTGCCACTGTTTATATATCAGTGAAATATATGTGACATGTATACCAGATCATTTGCTGCTACAGTTCCTTGTTCTTATGTTACGTGTGTGTGATGAAACATCTGTCTTAGGGCTGCACCATATTCGAAAAAACTGACATTGTGATTCCCCCCCCCCCCTGCGATATATATTGCGATATGAAAACATACAGGAATTTAAGAAAAGACAGTTTTTTTGTCCGGAAACCATCCTTTCTTGAACTGTAATGCTATACAATTGGTATTTTTTTAACTATATTTAACCGGATGAAGGATTTTAGTCACGGACGTCTGGATCTTGAGTTATCAGAGCAACAAGCTAAGCTAGCTCGGTTAGCAGCACCGAACTGGAGAAACACATGAAACGACTTTATTCAGTGTTGTCACCTTTAATCACCGGGTCCGTTTGCTTTGGAGATTTGATTGTGATTGGTGGTTTGCTGTCACTCACTCAAGTACCCCTGACATGAGAGCCGCGCACGTTTACCTTTTGTAGCAAGCAGCAAAATAATTGTAACATGACGTGTTTGAGTTAATTTGCCTGCTTAACATCGCAAGTCCTAAAAAAATAAAATAAAATAAAAACACACGTCCACGCGATGTGAATATCGCGATTATCGTCACAACACGATATATCGTGCAGTCCTAATCTGTCTACGTGTCATTTTCTACCGTTTTTTTTAGACACTATGCTTCGCTTTATCCCCTGAATACTTGCATTGATATCTTGATCGCTTTGCTACATTGCTCTGATTTCATCACGAAAGGATTGAAAGATTTTCTGTTGTTGTTTCTGTTGTTGTTCTAACTTCCACTCCTCCATTGCTACAGGCGTTTCGAGCCAGAGACGAGGCCCAGCACCATTTCTCCCAGAGCCTCATCGACAAGGACAAATATCGTAAACAGATCAGAGAGCTGGAGGAGAGGAGCGACGAACTCCAGATCGAGATCGTACGCAAAGAAGCCCGTCTGGTCACTCTGGAGTCTCGCTTACGACGGCTGGCCAAGGACATCGTTTTGGACCAGGTGAGACCCGGCGGAGAATAATAAATGCATCACTGGAACTTGCAATATTTCCGTTTTGTGAATATTTCAATGCCATTTTTTATTTCTTTTTGCAGAGTCTGCCGAGGGACATGCCTCCGACCATTATTTCTCAGGCGGGGGATTATAAACCCAGCCAATCAGAGTGGTCGAGCGATGAATCCCATGAGGGGAAGTTTCAATTGGAGGAGCCTCGTCTGAAACGCAGACCCAACCTAAAAGCAGTCAGTCACTACACATTATTCACACCTTACTTCTTTAAAAAATAATTATTGGACATTATAGCAGACACCATAACCTGTTTTGAGCCACCTACTTCAGACACAGCTAAGTGGTAACGATGTTCTTACTTATGACCAAAACACACATTTAGCTACTAACTCGCTTACTGTTTCACATTTTAATCGTAGATATTCCCTTTATTATGATATAAAACAGAGAAAAGCAGGATATCCCCTCCTGCCATTTAATGCATAAAATAAATACCTTAGCTGATTATAAAAAATAATAAAGACCTATAATTTTTTTGCGGATAATTTCATCAAAAGGTCGCCTAATCGTTTCAGCTCTAGCTTGTAAACAGATGATATCGTTATATTTTTAAGAAGCGTACTTTTTTTTTAACATTAATTTTCATGTTTTCTTTATATTTTAGAACAGAGTAAAGTCTCCAGTCTGTTTTCACAGAGAAGTCAACTATGAGAACTCTCAATCTGCAGGTAACACATGATCCTAAAGTTCATTCATAAATGTGTTTCTACTCCACCATAACAGTAATGTTTGTTTACTCAAGTTTATTTACATTTCTCTCCACCTTTCAGCTCAGTTAGCCAACGGAGGAGATTTCCTGGATATCCAGATACGAAACTATAACTCAAACAGCGTGTCCCTCCCTGCGTCCCCCTCGTATCCTCCCTTCTCAGCCGCCTCCCTCTCCTGCTCCCCGTCCCCTTCTCCTGTCACCGTCAGTATGGACCAGTTCAACAGACCAAACATGGTGAGCTTTGCAGACATCACTATAGTCCTATATCATAGGTTAAAGAGGCCCTAAAATACTATTTGGGGGTTTTCCTTTTCCTGTAGTGTGTTATATAGGTTTTTTGTACAAGTAAATAGTCTGCAAAGGTCCTGAAACGCCTGCATTGGACTCCTTGGTTTTCTCCCGTAACCCAATGACATCACTATCTGTCACTTGCGCTTCTATTGGCTAGCGCTCCAACACATTGTACATGATAGATTAAGGGGCGGGACATCTCTAAGTGGTTGACCAATGACAACAGAGCCGGCCAGCTAACCAATCAGAGCAGAATGGGCTCTGGTTTCAGACAGAGGGTGAAAAGAAATGCTGCAGCACAGGCAGTATGAGAGAAATAAAGAGCTTTTTGAACATTAAAGCATGGAGACATGTCACAGAAGAGACACTACATACTAATATGAACCTGAAAATGAGTGTAATAGAACTTTTTCAAAGTCCATTTGACTTCTCAGTCTCAGATTGGATTTTCTGCTTTGTTCACTTGTTAAATCTCCAGCAGCGTTACCGCAACCAGAGCATCCAGTCCACGCTGCCTGAGCCTCCGGAGAAAGCATCGCTCTATCGCCGAGAGAGGGAGAAGGAAAACGACTTCAACCCCCGCAGGTAGCCACACAGGATCATCAGCTAATCTATGCTGTTTAATAAATATAGATACTTATGTGCAACTCTTATTTCATCCTTTTTATAAATCTGTGCTGGTTTGTACTTCATTTCCTGTTATGAATGGCTTCAAATATACTGATGCTTGTTCTCTTTTAGCCTCTCGGACTTTGATAGTGACACCATGGAGTTTGGTAAAGAATACTTTTACACATGACCCAATATCACACTAATGACATTTATGTACTGAGTGACACTTTTGTATTAACTTTCTGTCTCTCCATCCCTTCCTTAGAGGACGAAGCACCGTCTGTCCACTCGTCTTCCTCGTCCCATCAGTCAGAAGGGATGGACTCGTACGACCTGGAGCAGGTCAACACAATATTCAGGAAACTCTCTCTGGAGCGGTACAGTACAAACAATCATACAGTTATACATGTATTCAACTACTCACACCATCTTCTTCTTTGTTCTTTGTGTTCTTGTTGTTCTCCTTCTTCATCATGTTCTTCTTCTTCATCTTCTTCCAGGCCGTTTCGTCCGTCTCTCTCTTCCTTCTCGAGGATCAGTGGTTCTCTGAAGCCGGTGCAGGAGTTATCTCTACCCGGCGACAACCTGCTGAAGGACATCGTTTTGGTCGGTGGAAACGACAGCGGGATATTCATCTCACATGTCCAGTTGGACTCCATCGCGGAGAAGGCGGGGCTCCGGGAGGGCCACCACATCCTGATGGTACGTAGATTACTCCTGCATTCAAAGATTCAAAGGTTTTATTCTCATATGCACAAAGCTACAGTGTAGCAATGGCAATGAAATTCTTCTGACCTGAGCTCCTCAACAATGCAACACATATAATAAAATACAAAAATAAAAAGTAGTGCAAAAAGTCTATATACATGTCAATAGAATATGGGATATGTACAAGAACAGAATATGAAGTTAAATAATGTAAATTAAGACAAAATGATTACACCACCAAGGTTCACACAGGGCTTTTAACAGGGTCGTTGTTAGATGGGTGTTTAAATTTTGGCACATTAAAACTGGCTGTACAAATGGAAAAGCACCAATGAGAACGTACAGTAGATTTTTAAATTAAGTGTACAAGTCTCAGAGGCCAAAGCTATATGTAAAAAATACATTTCTACCATCATTTATCGTTAAATGTTTCTATTCATTTTAGTTTTTCGTGTTTCCTGATTCAATTATTTGTTTATTTACTTCAAATTTAACGTCACGATTACCATTGCCAACATCTTGCAATTCATAATTTCATCAAAATTATGTTTAAAATATGCTTAAAAACTCTAAAAACAAACAAATATGTTCTTATTCCAGACATAACTGCACAGCTTCTTTCTCAGACAGAAACGTGAATGCTTTAATCTGTTATTTATTGATCTTTCTTGTGTTTGATTGGCGTATCAGCTTGAGGGATGCATACGTGACGAGGACCAAAGCATTTCATTGGACACCAGCACTCAGGAAGAAGCTCATTGGACGCTGCAACACTGCTCCGGACCCGTCAAGCTGCACTATCGAGCCAACTTTGACTGTAAGTGATGTTTTTTTTTCAGACTTGTGTTTGTGTAGTGTTCAATATACAGTGTATTAAAAGGTCACCTATTATGCAAAATCCACTTTTCTATGTCTTTTCTACATCACCATGTGTCCCCTCTTCTTCATGTCTCTTCTACATCAACATGTGTCCCCTCTTCTTCATGTCTCTTCTACATCAACATGTGTCCCCTCTGTGGAAAGAGACTCTGAAAGTTTCAGGAAAAAAGATTCTCTCTCTTTTTGTCCTGATCCATTTATATAAAAACCTGTCTGAAAGTGAGCTGATAAGATTTTGGCCACTTTATGATGTCATAACAATGTTTTGGCTTGTGTAACCATTAGCCAATCAGCAACCAAGGTACCCCCCCCCCCCCATTATCACCCGAATCTCCTCCTAGCGCACCATTGAATTCTTTGTAACCAAATCTCTCTCAGAGGGGCGTGGGGAGGGGCTCCTTATTTTCATCTAAAGTAACAGACAGAGAATCAGCACTTTTGAAACAGGGCTGAAACAGAGGGGATTATGGGATGCTGCAATGATCTGTTTGGTGTTTCAGCCAATCAGAGACAGGCTCTGTATATATCTGAGACCTATAATATATTGATGAAAAACAGTATAATAGGGGACCTTTAAATTCAAACGTGTGTGTTCTAGCCTACCGTCGCCTTCAGAGTAACCTGGCTGAAGGCCCGATGGTTTCCGGCGACTCGTTCTACATCCGGGTCAACCTCAGCATCTCGGGCCAGGCGGACAGCTGCTCTCTGAGCGTGCACTGTGACGAGGTGGTGCACGTGCTGAACACCCGGCACCTGGGCCGCTGCGAGTGGCTGTGCGCTCAGGTCGACCCGTACAGCGGCCTGGACCTGGCCGAGCGGGGAACCATACCCAGCAACTCACGGTATGGAGGAGGTCTCTCAAGTTCTCTTGTGGTTAAGCTTTTCAAGGCTTTTATTGTCATATGTACAACATAGCTACAGTGTAGTTATGAAAATGGAAATATTTGGTCACAGGCTCCTCCAACAGTGCAACACAATAGAAATAGAACAATAGAAAAAAGTAATGCAGTATTAAGAAAAGTTAAGTTACATTCTTCTTAATCTAAGAGGCATTCTGATATTTAAGGTCAACTTTGGGGTTTTTCTTAACTGGACCCTAAGTGATCTATTTTTTTCTTTTTTATAATTTTTTTTTTTTAACAGGATGAGTGAGGGTCAAATTACATTACCTTCAAGATTTCGTGACACCAAGAAATTAATTGGCAACACAATTTGACTTAAAGATAGGGTATGTAAGTTTGAGAAACCGGCAAATCCGCCACTTCCTCACAGAGCCCCTCCTCCAACACACACGAACGCACACATGACCAATGAGGGCACGAGATAAGTTTGTGCACAGATGGAAGGCTGACAGGCAGGTAGGCCATCCAGTTACTTTAGCCGGGTCGACTCAGATGATTGGTCGTGCTTTTTTTAATGGATTTTCTTTCAAAGCACTTCAGATATTCATTGCTATCGGGATGTTAAGAGCATTCCATGGAATATAACAAAAAGTGTATCTCGAGCCGGTTTCTCAAACTTACTACCCCACCTTTAAATGAGATAGTACCAATTGATACTTCATCCCCACTCGTCTTTTCAAAACAAACAAACACTGACCAAACCTCCCCTCACCCCTCCCACATGCCTCCCTTCCCAAAATGACAAAAAACAGACGCACAAACACGCACGCACAAACACACACACCCACACACACACACACACACACACACACACACACACACACACACACACACACACACACACACACACACACACACACACACATACCCATGACAAACACGCTTGAGATGTTTAAGTGTTCCCCAATGTGGGTGGTCCTGTGGCTCTTCTCCTCTGCAGAGCCTTGTAAATTGTGTTCCGTATTATGTTGAATTGTTCTTCCTCGCTACTGTCTATTGACCCTAAGTGCTTTATCAGGGAGCTCTTGAACTGTCTACAATGTAATCGCTGCAATATTAATCCACAAAGGTGCCTGTATTTGCATCTTAAAAGCTCACATTGTTGTTCATTTTGGAAGGACCCTTGCGAGAAAAAGATGTTGTTTTACTTTTTTGTTGTTGCGTGTAACAAGGTCTTGCTCAAGAAGTTCCGTTTTGAAATCACTCATTGCATCCATATTGTGGAAGTCCGCTGAAATACTGAGTATGGTTAAGCTGATTGCAACGATGGAAAATAAACAAGATCTGAAAATGATGCTTCTCCAAAAACAAGATCAAGTAAAGATGAAATCAAAACGTTTTCATTCCTAACAATCTGAGCGTGTCAGGGCCAAAAACAGCACTTCTGTTGTATGTCACCGTCTAACACCGAGAGTTAGATGAAACCTTTTGTTTCGTATTCAACGCATGTTACAAACCAAGATGGTGTAAACCATTGCAATGCTAAAATAATTGAGTATCAGACATCTGTTCTGCTCTAGTACAGTACAGGATCTTGAGCAAACGTAACAGATGAGCAACCATGCAAAGTTTAGGAGGGGTCTTTAGTGGTCTACACCTGCAGAATGTACAGTTTCACACACACACACACACACACACACACACACACACACACACACATGCACACACATGCACACACACACACACACGCACACACACACACACACACACACACACACACACACGCAAACACACACGCATGCACACACACATACGCACGCACACACACGCAAACACACACACACACACACACACACACACACACACGCAAACACACACGCATGCACACACACATACGCACGCACACACGCACAAACACACACACACACACACCTAAGAGTCTCAAACTCCCTCTCAATGATGTGTGTGTGTGTGTGTGTGTGTGTGCGTGCGTGCGTGTGTGCGTGTGCGTGTGCGTGTGTGTGTGTGTGAATGTAGGGCCCAGCAGCTGCTCCTGGTAAAGATCCAGAAGCTGGTGTGTCGAGGGGGAAAGGAAGAGAATGAAATCCAGCGCAACAGTAAGGTAAGAAATAACCTTTATTTAAGTAAAAACAATATACACATATATTTCAATATGTGGCATTCCGATCTCAAATGAGTTAATTCACAGACTAATTTACAGCCAGAAGAAGTGAGCCCGTTGTCTGATCCTAAAGCCATTCCACGAGTTTCTAGAGCCAGCATCTTCCTCACACAGATACTACAGGTACTGCAGTTGAGATATCAAAAAGGAAACACAGTTTCTTAAGGATCACATGTCTTGAACAATGAATAGTCTCACTGCTGTGTTCTATAATACTTGTCTGTGTCTGTTTTGATTTGCAGTTTGTGAGCAGGGTGGATATCAAGTATAAGCGAATGAACAGCAGTGAGAGAGTGAGGATCATCAACTGCTCAGGAAGCTCAACGGTACCCAGACAGGGTTATGAAGCGCTGAGACCAGAAGGTGAGTACAAACTGATCCAGGACTCAGCACGAGCAACGAAAAACACATATAAATGTTTTTTTAGATACACTCTACATACAGTACATAGACTCCCTTTTGGAGCCACCCCCAATTGGCCATTAAGGGCACTGCAATTGTTGTTACTTCCATATTGCTTTCATTTTTCACAGGGGAAAATTGGCACTTGTTTGAAATATATAGCTCGTAGACTTTAAGCCAGGCTACATTTTCTCTCTGTCGACCCTCATGTGTACCTCTTGTAGGAGCCATTTAGCTCTCATGACATTAGTAAGAAACAATGTCTGTTTAAATACAGAGGTTGCGCTGTTAAGTATAACAGTTTTTGACTTCAAACACACACACACACACACACACACACACACACACACACACACACACACACACACACACACACACACACACACACACACACACACACACACACACACACACACACACACACACACACACACACACACACAGAGGTAACTTTTCTGAAGATAAGTTATCGTGTTTCTGAGTGTCACATTTGTACGGGTACTGAAAAGCTGATTTGTGTTAAGGGGCAAACAGTCTTACAATAAATAAATGGACTTTATTTACACTGTAGCAGTAGGAGCCAAAATGCTACCTAGCCTGAGTTTATATTTGTATTATTATTTGTTTACGTTACTTTTATTTGTTTGTTGAGCACTTCCGGTAATTGTCACATGGGTGTGGTTTGTGTATATACTGTAGGTCACCTGTTTCATGTCGAGTGCGGATGACAGAGGGTCAACTTGTGCTGTCATTTTTTCTGTTGACAGTTTGGTCCCTATAGTTACTGCGTTTTGATTCTGTTTATTAAATATCGTCAAACTATCTTGCTTCAGTATGGACTTTCTCTTTGAAAACACGTCACAGCTTATGGCAAAGCTTAGCCTCTCGGCAACTCAAACTGAACTGGAAATTGAGCCGCCACAGTAGCTATGTACAAATGAAAATAAAAGCCTTGAATCTTGAGTCTTATTGTGTGTGTGTGTGTGTGTGTGCTAACAGACGCTGCGGACCCAGACAGCGAGTTGAGCCGGGGTCTGAACCTGATCCCCTACAGCCCCGTCACCCCCCAGCGGACCCAGAGGAGGAGGCCTGTCCTCTTCACCCCCACCGCTCTGGCAAAAACCATCATCCAGAAAATACTCAACAGTGGGGGAGCCATGGACTATCATACCTGCAAACCAGGTCAGTGTAAGATGGGAACAAACAGGCAAATGTACTGTAGAACATGTCATCTCAGTGTTTTCATCAGGAAGGTTTCCGTCTGGTTGGTGTATTCCCAATGTGTCCAACTATTGTGAGTCAAAGATGGCGGAGATAGTGGATAAGAAGAGTAGAAAAGGGGGGAGAAGAAAGCTATACTATAATATCTGCAAACCAGGTCAGTGTGTGATGGGAATAAACACGCACATTTCAAAGTCAAAAGTCAAACTTTATTGTCAATCTTTCAGTTTGTGTGTACAGACAGAGAGATCGAAATACCGTTTCCCACAATCCCCAATACAAAAGTACAAATATGTATATAATATGTGTATTCTATACACAATCAACTGAGACATTTATACACACATGCACACATTAAAAAATAACAGTCACTTCAATGTCTTTGGGAATGTACATTAGTGCAAGATTGTCCATAGCAGCGTCAAAAGTGTCTGGTGCTGGATTTGAGTGTCTGTGGGGAGTTATAGTCCAGTGTGGGCAGGGGGGAGAGGGGGGAGAGGGGACATTTACTCTGAAACATGTCATCTCAAAGTCTTCACAAGGAAGGTTTCCGTCTGGTTGGTGTATTCCCAATGTGTCCAACTATTGCGAGTCAAAGATCGGGCAGATAGTGGATAAGGAGTAGAAAGGGGGGGGGGATTTGGGTCAGGTATTTTGCTGCACTGTGTTAATGTTAAAAAGTGAAACCAGAGAGCAGGAAGAAAGATGGCCCAGTTGATAACTAGGATGATGCGAATGATGACATCAACACGCTGGGGTTTATAGCCTCATTTATCTTCATTTAGCGATACAGAGAGTAACACAGTGGGGTCGGACTAAATGCTGGGTCACAGTCTAACAAGACAATGGACTGTCATGTCTTGGTTTAGTTGAGATTCCCTCAAAAACTTCAGCCGTTTCTGTTCCTTCTGTATTACATGGGTTTTGACTATTAGAATACATTTAACAGTTTCTACTTTAAAAAGTTACTGATAACTTTCCATACTATTCTATTACCTTCTTGTCACGGCACAAGGACAGAACAACAACCAAAGTACGACTCAACAAAAGGTGCACAAATCAAGTCTAAATGTACCAAGTAGAACAAGGATATGTCGATTAAGCTTCTTAACATTCACATGAAATGAAATGTAGTCAAATGTAATGAAATGTACTTTTTAAATGTTGGCCATGAGAGGTTGTGCAATAGGTCGCCATTGTCAGTATGTGCGTCTGTGTATTGTGTTTGTTCAAACGGGGCATGACTGATGATATGTGCATGTCTCTTAATGTCCACTATGTTTGTATATGTACATGTATGCGGAACTGCAGGACGGATTCTAGAACAAATGTCCTTACGGGGACAATGAAGTATATCGTATCGTATGATACAAAAATCCAGTTTGTCTCCCCCCTGGTTTCAGACAGAGGGTGAAAAGAGGCGCCGCAGTACAGGCAGTATGAGACAAATAAAGAGCTTTCTGAACATGAAAGCATGGAGACATGTCCCAGTAGAGACACTAAGTACTGATATGAACCTGAAAATGAGCAGAATGTGTCCTCTTTAAGTAAAAGAAGGCATACTCAAAACCATGACACTTCTTTTGTTTAGACACCCTGTCGAAAGAAGAGTTTCATCTGAAGCAGAACGTGGAGCCCTTCATTCACTACAAAGAGAAACAAGCCACGTTTGAATGCATCACCCGAGAAAACATAGAGGCTGTCGCATCTAAGGTAGGCTGTTTGAGACAAATGTGTTTGTGTTTGTGTTTGTGTGAACACCATAGACTGTACGTCATGTCTCGTCTTCCTCCCACTGAAAAAAGATAACAGGTAGAGGAGCTGCCATTTTGAGATGTTGACACCAGCTAATCCCATGCCTAGCAAGAACAGCCAATGTTTAGATTAGCACTTTTGCCAATGCTGATGTTTTTCCTTTTTTGATGTTACTTATTTTCTTTTTCTGCCAGGGAAACAAACACATGCATTATTATAAAATAAATATGAACTGTCTTTCAGCCCTTCATCACACTGACTTTGAATGAGCACACATTCCTACGTTTTTTACAAAAGCCTCCTTAGCGTGCTATACAGTTGCCAATTAAAGACAAATATTTAAGTAGGCTGTCAAAGGGGACTTTCTCGTTGTTATAATACCACTATTTACTTTCTAAATCTGTGTTTATCTATATTTTCAATCATGCCACACACATGTCTCATTTCAATCAGGAGAGACGGTTTTGATGTAAGAATACATATTTATTGCAGAGATACACAAATTAATGTAATGGTGATTTTGACGATTAGGCCCCGTTCTGCAGGAAGTATCATTCGGGAGGGGAGAACCGATCCGATGAAACCCCCCAGGGTCTAGACCGGGGTGGTAAATAGATAGTTGGGTCGGTCTGAAGGGGAGGGGCTTAGCTTGACCCTGGTGGTGGTGAATGGATGGTTGGGTCGGTCTGAAGGGGAGGGGCTTAGCTTGACCCTGGTGGTGGTGAATGGATGGTTGGGTCGGTCTGAAGGGGAGGGGCTTAGCTTGACCCTGGTGGTGGTGAATGGATGGTTGGGTCGGTCTGAAGGGGAGGGGCTTAGCTTGACCCTGGTGGTGGTGAATGGATGGTTGGGTCGGTCTGAAGGGGTGGGGCTTAGCTTGACCCTGGATTCAGAGGGACGGGAGGTGAAAAGGGGTGGAGGAGGGTTGCGTAGAGTCACCTGAAATGACAGCTGTCAGAGGGGAGAGCAGATTTAAAAGGTTTGGCAGAGCGCTATGATTGGCTCTTGGGAATAGAGCGAAGTGATAAAAAAAAAACATTTTCTCCCACCAGGGGAAACACTGCCTGCTGGAGGCGGAGCTGAGCTGCGTAAAAGATCTCCTGCGAAGAGAAATCTACCCGATCATCATCTACGTCAAGATCTGTGATAAAAATGTCAAGAAGTTACGGTAAGCGCGACAAACCTCAGTCTTTGTCACATATTTACTCACAAGTCCAAACCACATCCTTTTTCCAAAGGCCAGCACGTCACTTCTTTCATGACACTTTACCTCCAAGGAGGAAAAGGTCCTCTTTGTTCAGCTCTTAAACTAAGAAATGATGTTAAACTGCAAAACCAGTAGGGAATTATTGTACTTTTAAGTAAAGTCAGAGGGAAATATTAATATTTATTTATATATATCTGCTCTAGATACTTTGATTTCAAACACAAAACATGATCAATCATCACAACTCATCATATGATCAGTGGCCAGTCTGGTTGCTTATAACTTACTTAGTTTTTTATTGATTAAGTTTTGCATGGATTTACTTGAAGGCATCATTTATTAGTAAGAATGATAAGGTCAAATATAGTAAACTGCCTCGCAACAAAGCAAGCGAACCAGTGGAGTCTTTGTGTACACATGATTATCTTTAGTGCATATGCAAATACCACTTCATCCCCTTGAAGACTTTATTGAGCATCTGAAAGAGTACATTTAGTACTTTTTAGTTGCATAATTAGCTTTCGATACTTGTGTTCTTTTACTTAAGTAGAATTTCAAATGAAGGACTTGCAACCGAATGTTTTTACACTGCGCTGTTGTCACGTTTTCTTAAGTAAAACCAGTGTTGTACAGAGATCATGTGCTCCAAACATTACCAACCGCTCACACCGCAGCGCTGCTTCCTTCCTGTTTCCTGTCCACACAGGAAGTTGCCTCTGCGCGTGGAGTCGGAGGAAGGGTTTGTGAAGTCGTGTCGGGCCAAAGTGAAGGAGCTGGAGGGCGTCCCGTGTCTGTACGGCAGCGTGGAGCCGGAGGCCTGGGCGGGACCCGACGACCTCATCAGGGTCATCAAGGAGCGCATCCTGGAGGAGCAGAAGAAGACCGTGTGGGTGGAGCAGGACCTGCTGTAGACACACACAGAAATACACAAAATAACACAAACACAGATACACAACAACTGTCTGTACACGACGATAGACATGTGTAGCTGAGCCCTATGGAAGCCCGTAGGGGACTTTATTCAAATTATGCTTTTAGACTGTTTTAGACTGTTTGTCTGACTGTTGTTTGTTTTACTCTGGTTTTTCTGTTAAGTGAACTTGGGTCCCCTGAAAGGCGTTATATACATTTAAGTTATTATTATAATTTTTATTAAACCTGAAAAATTAAATCACTTTTTTTTTTATTGGATTTTCTTTTTTTATGTAATTTGAAAATAATTCACTGTACAGTAAGTTAGGTTTAAAAGAAAAGAAGATATTTTAAATAGTTTCTTTCCATTTGAATTTAAATACAGCCATGAAACACCCATATGACTTTGTGAAAATGAAAATGCAAATTGGATTTTCATTTTCCTAATCACTAAAATAACCACCATATAATGCTTTTTTAGAATTTATATATTTATTTATAGAATTTAATTTTCCTTTTTCAGTTTGAATAAAGTCCCCTATGAGCTTCTATATAGAACCATAAAAACTCCCTTGTACATCGTGCTTGTATACATACATATTTATGCTCCGAAACGCACGTGTGAGCACTCGCACTGCAGTAGACTTCAAATAAATGCATTATATATTTTGTAAATGTGTGTCTTCTTTATCTTGATTTAGAATAAATAAATGGAAAACATTAAAAAGGGTTATTGTTTTAATTTAATGTGGAGAATTTAAAAGGGGAAGTGTCCAAAGTGCACTTGTGTGTTTCAATTTCAGTTACATCCGACTGAAATTTGATTATACTGTCCTCTGGTGGCAGATTTTATGCTTTCACACTTTAAAGGTTTAAGTCACTTCAAATTAAATCACATCAACCTTTTTGTTTTAGCCTATTTGCTTTGCATTGCTTGTCCTGAAACATGTACAGAAATAGGAGTGTTACATAACCTCATAAGTCGTTCGCATTTGAATACATTTAAACCTCACATTTACAAAAAAAAGGACAGAATGACTTCCCCCCACATTAGGCAACAGGAAACTATGACTCACAACAGTTTATCAATAATGTCTGAGCTTTAATTTTGTTAAAAAAAAAGCCAAGAGAGGCAAGGCAAGCAGATCTTTTTTAAATGCCGTTTTCTCCACACAGAGAGAAGATTCTCTCCTTTATCTTAACAACAACAAACAACAACAAACATAAAGATGCTATATAATAATGTTAAGGAGGGATGAGGGGTTGGCTTGAATAGAAGTCATCTTGACACCTTGCAACTTATTTAAAATAAACACATTATATTTAGGGGCACTAAATTGACCAACACAAGATTCGAAATAAACAATAAAAAATTGGAGGAAAGTTTGTTGAACATGTTTTGCATATTAAGGATCATGATCTTTATACATTAGTTTTATAAAATCATGAATTACCCCTTTATCTAGACCAGGGGTGTCAAACTCAAATACACAGTGGGTCAAAATAAAAAAATGGGTACTAGTCGAGGGCCGGACTGGATCAATGTTTATTGCAGACCTTATTGAAATGAACTTATTGCACATATTAAACCTGGAACTAACAAAACTTAAATGATTGCCTATAAAAAAAACATTAAACATTAAACGATCAGTTGTATTCATTTCTTATGGCTCTATCTGCAGCTTTTCCAGAGTCATTTCTTATGAGTACATTTTTCCACAGGCCAACAACAGCTTCAACAAAACTATTTCCCTCAAAGAAAAACCAAACATGCCCTGTTGTCTCAAGAAAAAAAGTGCAGAAGGAAACATCCATTAAACTCAGTGTGCTGCTCTGTGATCAGATACTTGGCGTCTCATCTTGGGTGCAAGGTCATCAATGTTTGGGCTCAGGCTCTGAGCTGAGGAGACCCTCAGGATGGAGTGAAGGTGTGCGTGCAATATACCGGCGGGCCAGATCTAATAGTAATTAGAAATTATCCTGCGGGCCGAAATTAAATCCACCAAGGGCCTGATTTGGCCCCGGGCCTTGAGTTTGACACGTGATCTAAAGACTACTCTTTACTTTTTGCATTGATCCTATTGATGTAAATACTGTATTTCATCCAAAAAACGTTTTATTTTAAGTTTTAAATAAGCTTTAAGTCAACTCAAATACTGAAAGTGTATTGACTTTTTAAACTCAGCTGTGAAATGTAATCAGTTTGTTCAAAACTCTTCTGGGTTTATCCAGCAGTATCATCCATAACTCACTGAACCGTATGGCTATAGTCACTTTGTTGATTTCTGCAGCTTATAAATCTATTTTTAGAAAGATGTCTTTTCAAAGCCATAACCACCAGATGGTTCAAATTGAGTGAAACGGGCTGGCCAGCGGGGGATTAAGAATAACCTGTTTGTGGTAGATAATCTCTGCATCTGGAAATACATGCATACAGCGATGTGAACACTCATAACGGCAACGCACTGCGTATCAGAAGCTATAAGCCTTACTTTAGTCAATACTAGATTTCTGCTCCGTGTGTTGAGACACAGGGCTAATATGTATACTCCTTTGACTATACTTTCACACTTTTGTATGGTACAATTTCATAGTCATTATCGTCAAATAATAAAATATATAAAAGTAAAAATGTAATATGATTATAAACATGATAAATATGTCCGTTATCTTTTTTAAATGATGTTGTGAAACAATTATCTTGATGGCACCTTCTCTTCCTTCTGTTAAGATTGCTTTCTTATCTGATGTGCTCATGCTGTGTTCATGCTGTGTTCATGCTGTGTGTGTGTGTGTGTGTGTGTGTGTGTGTGTGTGTGTGTGTGTGTGTGTGTGTGTGTGTGTGTGTGTGTGTGTGTGTGTGTGTGTGTGTGTGTGTGTGTGTGTGTTCAGAGTATAATTGATGCCAGGGTACAGAGTTATATTAGGCAAATAAGGAGAGGGGTGAAATTGTGACGCTGATTGGATGCAGATTATGATGATCTCTCTGTGTATGTAGTGTGTGTGTGTGTGTGTGTGTGTGTGTGTGTGTGTGTGTGTGTGTGTGTGTGTGTGTGTGTGTGTGTGTGTGTGTGTGTGTGTGTGTGTGTGTGTGTGCAAAATGAATCAGCTGCTCTGTAGGGGCTCCTTGCTGTGTTTGATGTCACAGGATGAAAAGAGTTCACAAGTAACAGGATTGTAACCGCCTGCTCAGCCTGAGGCCACAGAAATAGACGCAGATCCCCCACAGCAACATTTCCTAATTATAATTCCTTTAGTCTGATTTTTTCTCAGTGAAGATGACATTTGTTTTTGCAGGTATAGCAGGTTACTTTCAGCACGTTGCTCATATTGGAAGACAAGGGGAGAAAGGGAGGGGGAGGAGGAGGAGGAGGAGGAGGAGGGAGGGAGGGATTGGGAGTCTGTCTACATAAATCATCTCTGACTCTGAGACATGCTCTGTTGGAGCTGACCCAGAAAAGGGATTTTTTTCCCCCTCATGAGCTCACTCTGCAGAAACATGAAGTACCAACTCTCGCGATACTCTAATTGATCCCGCTCCATCTCCCTGGAAAAAACGGGCACTCGTCTCGCACCACAGGCAGCTGACGCGGCGCTGGGAGCTCACACAAAAAGAGGTGAGGAGGTTTTTTAACTTAAATACTAACAAGAAATATGAAAAGTAATTCAACATGCTGCCTATTTTAGTTGTTTTGCACGTTGCTCTTTGACTGTGCACTACTTTGATACACGGCTACATTAAACCCGCGGCTGCGCGTCAGGAATCTCGTTGTTTTCTTTGGATGCTCTGTATTATCTCCACGTAAATGTGACTAAAAAGCTCCACATGCAGAGAGCGTCGAACAGCCCGTTCCCGCGGTGCTGCTGCCCGTCAAAGCCGACATTGTGTCCGGGTCTGCTGCGGACCTGCCGGTGAGATTTATCTGTTCTGTCCGGTGAGCACAGCCTGCTGCTCGGCTGCTTTTTACCGCTTTTCCTGCTGTATGTTGAGGTGGAGATGAACAGAACAAGCATGGACGAGTTATGAGGGAAATAACAAAGGGAAAAACTGGTTATTGCAACAAGACTTGAATTATATTTGAGACTTGTTGACATGGTGTTGGCACTGCGAGTGTAGGAAAGATACCGAAAAAATAATGGAAACACGGAAAAATGGTTTAAAGGTTTATTTTCCTTTTACAATCGAATTTAAAAACTGCAACTGCTTTCCACATTGTATATTGTATAGTGTCCTCCTATGTTCATATTTTTAGCGGTAAGTTGGTCTAATATAGATTCAACATATTGTATTATATAGAGAGATCTTTCTACTGTTGATTTGTTTGGTTGTTTTTTATTCTATTTTTAACTCATCATGTTCAATGGCATGCTAACATGCTGCAGTCAACAGTCAGTTTTTTCAATTTGGGATTAGTACATCTAATCTAGTCTAATATCCCTTGATATTGATCATGGTTACTTATAATCAACTCATTCATATGTCAGTGCATTTTTACTCCAATGGTTGGTCGAGGTGTAGCATTTTTTACTTCTACAATGAGTATTACAGCTTTTTCAAATTTCTTATCACTATAAACTAGGGGTGTAACGGTATCCATATTCGTCCCTTACCGTCACGGTTCGGTGCATGCAGTCACACGACGAATACGCCTTTTTTTTTTACGAGTGGGAAAAAAGTCTGTCATTCAGGTCAGTATCCACTACTATACTATAATCCAGGGCGCGGTATTGCGCCTAAAAGCTGTTTGCCAGCCGCCCAACAAACAAACAAATGAAGAAGAAGAAGAAGAAAACACAACAAAACGAATAAAATACACGAAGAAGAAAAGTTAGTATTGCGAGTTCAGATAACACCTATGGATAACACAAAGGAGCTAGAACACCCACCTGCTTCTTTTAAATCAGCTGTGTGGGAACATTTCGGGTTCCCTGTGGACTACAATAACGGTAAAGTGCGAGTGGTGGATCGGACGAGGACGGTGTGCCGGTGTTGTGTCAAATGATGCACCCGCGTCGTGAAATGCAACCCTTGACACGGGAACGCGCATTTGAATGTATAGTCCGCTATTCTATGTTGTCTTTTTGATGGTTGGGTTGTCGAATCCTGGATTTTGCATTCATTCGTCACTTATTTTTCAGTTCATTTTTTATTTAATATACGTTTCTATTTAATTGTGACGTCCTGTCTGTATACTTGTGCTTGTACTTGTGCTTTACAATGTATTGTTTATTTGTACATCAAGTGCTTGAGGGTGGGATTAATAGAAACATTTGATTTTGGAGGGTGCTTTTTATGAACAGCCTGGTTGCCACGATATGCACCCCTTGCTATCTCTGACAATAAACGCGTCACATACATGAAACTTGCTTAATTTATTGGAACTAGTCCTACAACTATACCCTCCAAAGTGCTTGAGAGTGGGATTAGTAGAAGCATCTTTTTTTGCGGGGGTGCTTTTTACGGCAGGCTAGGGGGTGCATTTCACAACGGGGCCGGGGGTGGATAATTTGACACAACACCGGCGTTGTTCGACAGCGGTGCGGTATGCTAATGGTAACACAAGCCAAACATGCTAAATCTTTTGAGAAGGCATCACCAAGATTTGGCAATCAACGGAGCCCGGCAAAAGACAGCAGCAGTTCAACAGTTTATCCCCTCTGTTTTTCAGAAGCCAATAGACATGAAAGCCGAGAGACCAAAAATAAATAACAGAAGCTATTGGCATATGTTTTTCAACGGCTATGCTGCGCCCTTATGCAATAGTAGACTTAGAGAACAGAGTCGCTGTGGGTCATTGTGCAATCATTACCTGGGAGGAGTCATATTTCAAGGAAAATGATACTGAATTCATGCCAAAACAATCACCAAAGCCAAATGAGTCCACACCCCATGACAGGGTGAGAGTTTCATTGGAAGAACATTGAGAAAGAATTATGGTGCAAGAAGTGAAAAAAGCAGGAATGTACCACACACACACACACACACACACACACACAGTGTGTGCTACAGTAGCTGGAGCATTTGAAAACCTTTGATCACATACAGTACCAGTCAAAAGTTTGGACACACCTTCTCATCGAAGGTCGTTATTTATTTAGATTATTTTTTACATTGTAGATTAATACCGAAGACATCAAAAAACATAATATGGAATGAGGTGGTAAACATTAAGGTGTTAAACAAACCATTATATGGTTTGATGCACAATGTTGATTATTCTTTCAGAACTAGCAAAATACATGGGTAAAGGTTCTACTTGAGCCCAATTTGAATACCATAAAGAAAGTATTAAAGCCAGCTCATGCTAAATGTCAAGTTGTACATATTTCAAAACACGAAGTGTAATAACTGCAGTTTGCCTCCCGGTCAGAATGACAAAGCCCTCAGTGAAGCACAAGCCCAGGTTTTTCACTCATTTGTTAGTGTTTCTCAGTTACAAGGTTGTTGTTTTAATAAATCAGACACTGATGGTGCAAGGCTGTACTGTACCTCTTTATAGGCTTTTTGTCCCGGATGCCGATCAGGGGGTACTTGGCTGAGATCTTTTTCAAAGGGGGTACATTATTGAAAAAAGTTTGAGAACCACTGTAGTAGAGGACCCCAGCTTGTATTGATTGTGATTGAAACACTTTCTTATTTATTATTTTGTAATATTTTCAAGACATTCTTTTGAGTTTTACAGCTTATTGAACCTTTTTGTTTGACTTCAGCCATTATAGATAATATGGCCTTCTGAGTGTGTGTGTGGTACTGTTTGTGGTTTGTTTTTAACTGTGTAATAAAGTTAATTATTCAAAATGTTAGAGTTCTTTATTTTTTAACTGAAACTTGCACTACTGTTCAAAATAAATAAAAAACAGACCTGGAATTATGCATTTGGGACTTTTTTTTGCTTTTTCTTGTTGTACCGAAACGTGACCCCCAAACCGAGGTACATACCGAACCGTGAATTCTGTGAATTCTGTCTGTTGGCTGGAAAAAAGGCATCTGAATGCATCAACTTGCAACAGGCATTTTTATTGCTATTTTAAAAATAATGATTTTTGAAAGTAAATCTCAAAATAATAATATTGATTTAAGGTAAAGATGATGCAGTCTTTCCACTGAATTGTAAGTTCATGTGCAAACTAGTATGCAGTAAAACTACTCAATTAAAGTACTAGTTCATCTCAATTGTACAAAACTAGAGTAGTTTCTTTCCCTGCTTTTAATGAGTACTTAACTTTCAACGTACAGAACATTTCTACCCCTTAAAACGCCTGATTGAATGTTCGTTATGTCACAGCATCGAGCTCATTGGTGTGCAGAGAGGAAGAGGAGCGTAGTCTGCTGCCTCTGGAGAGGGGTATGATGATTTTCCATGTCAATGGTCTCCTCTCAGCTCCAGGAAAGAGGAAATAATATGAGGACTGTTGCACAGAGGCTCCGAATTTAGAAAAAGTGTCGGAATGGAAAAGCGACGCCCTGTGACTTTCACACTGCACAGAAAGCAGAAAACTGGAGATGAAGTGGGAATTAGGAAACATGGATTGGGGTTTGAGACAGGTAGAACTGGCCATTTATCTGCAGCTCGATAAACAAATAAGGCATTTTTCAGCAATGCATGAGCACAGTAAGCTTCAGTGTGTTTTCGTACATGCAGAGCGTATCTTTAGGTGTATAAAGTGGGGCCTTTATTACCTCAGCTTGGGTATTTTAGTGTGCCGATGCTGTACAGTAATCCATAGGAAGCCTGGATACAGCGGGATACTTGTGCAGTGCAGCAGTTATTACCTTGTGGTATGCAGAGCCCCCTGGCATGCAAACTTTTGACAAGAACTTGTGATTTTACTGCTGAGAGTGGGAGTAGAGTCGACTCAGAGAGGTGAAGGAGGTTCAGTAAAAATATTCAAAGCCAATACAATTTCAGACCTGCCCACGTATTGCTCCAGTTTTCAAGATGTTTTTATTAACAGAGAGCAAGAGCAACTCTCTGATATCAGCCTTTCCTTTGTTTTTGTTTTTGCATGATAATCTGCATGCTTTTGAAATCCTGCTTTCTACTATTTTGTTTTGTCTGCTCTCCAAAACACTATTGATTTGCACTCGGTAATTACTGAAACTGAAGCTGTCTGTTTAAAAAAAAAAATTACTCACTAAGTCTTACGGATTAATTGATGCCAAATGTTAAAATGTTTGCTTGGATTGCAGAACAAATGATTCTAGGAGGACTCTGAGTTAGTCGTGTGTTGTATAGGTTTTTGTGCATGTAAATGGGCTAAAATCATTTCAGTAACACAGTGGCATTCCAATGTTACACTTGCACTTCTATTGGCTAGCGCTCTAACACATTGTACGTGATAGGCTAAGGGGCGGGACATCTCTAAGCAGTTGACCAATCACAACAGAGCAGGCTAGCTAACCAATCAGAGTAGACTGGGCTCTGGTTTCAGACAGGGTGAAAAGACAGGCAGTATGAGAAATAAAGAGCTTTTTGAACATTAAAGCATGGAGACATGTCACAGTAGAGGCACTACAGACTAATATGAACCTGAAAATGAGCATTGTATGTTATCTTTAAATAAAGATGGAATAAATAACTCCCTTCTGTCTTCCTGCAGGCATGGAGCAGAGGTGAGAGTCGACCCATGGATGTCCAGTTTCCTGCAGTGCAGCAGCAGCATGATGATAACAAACCAGCCACAGACTCCATCTTTATATCTATTGCCATGGTGAGAGAGAGCTACTGGACTCTGTTGCTATGGTGACCCTGTAACAATCTGTTGCCCCGGTGACCGCATGAATAAAAGACCCAGGTAACTTACTCCAATCCGCCGCCGCCATGCTGTAGAGAGGCTCCCCCTGTGAAGTCTTACCAGTTGCTATGGTTATCCTGTAGCCAGTAACAGTCGCCATGGGAGATTATAAAGTGTAGTAGCCCACGTCACATGCCTATTCATTTGATTGTACACTGTATATGCCACCTAGACTGACCGTTTTATGTGTGTGTGTAAGCGGTGACTGCGTTGTGTTTGTGTTGTTCATGGATGAGACCAGAGCCAGCATACAGTCGAGGCGATCTCCATTTATTCACTGACAATTTACAACAAATCAGCATTAAATTAACTATCCCTCACACTGACTCCTCTCACGTGGGACATTTACAAAAAGGGAAGAGGAAACGTAAGGGACACAATATGAAGGGGAAGTCCCCACAAAAATAGTCTCCTAAATACAGTAAATACATTCTGGAGGTTCCGCCCACTTATTCTAGACCTAGGTATTGAACAATTAATTAATAAAATAAAGAACACAGAATTATTTAATACAAAACACAGAATTAGTTTGATTATACTAAATTATTTATAAATAAATATTTAACACTAAACACCAGTGCATATTTATTACAACTGTTACATGTATATATTTGAAAACATCAATATATATTCAACAGTCGCCATGGGAACTTCCAGGATGTTCCGCATCTTCGTGGTCCTGGGCTCGGTTTTCATGATCCTCCTCATCATCATTTACTGGGACGATGTGGGGGCCTCTCACCTGTACCTGCACACCCCCGTGTCCCCGGGCCCCAGGATCCCCCCGCCCCCTCCCCCCCGCCAGCAGCCTCACACCTCGCGGACGCCATCTTTCCTGTCCGACATCGACGCCTTCGTCAACCAGTTCCTGGAGCCGGGCACCGGAGAACCCACTGATCCCGCCCCCGCCGACTCTGGTAACCAATCAGAGAAGGCCGAGGAACGGTACATTCCGCGGAGGGAGTGGAAGATCCACCTGAGTCCTGTGGCAGCCGAGCTCCGAGAGAGACAGGTGGATATCTGAATTTATCATTATATATCCCAAAGATATTGAAGTGACTGTTATTCTGTATATATTGCTTTTATGTGTGCATATGTTTAAATGTGTCTGTTGGTTGTGTATATATACTGTAGGATATACGTATTTTATACATATTTGTATATATTTTTGTATTCGGGATTGTGGGAAATGGTATTTTGATCTGTCTTTACACACAAACGGAAAGATTGACAATAAAGTTGACTTTGATTTATAAAAATAATAATAATAATACATATCATTTTTAATAGCGCTTTTCCTGGTGCTCAAATAAGCTTTACATACAATCAGAAACAGAAACCGTTCAAAGAAAACAAAAAATATATAAACAGCACTCCTAATCCAAGTGCAAGTAAAGTGTGGTTGTTATTGTTGTTGTTGATTAGAGATTGAAAGCTAGAGTGAAAAAGTGAGTTTTGAGAGATTTATTTTGAATGATTCGAGAGTGTTGGCCTTTCAGGTGTGACTGGATTCATGGATCATTAAACAGGTTGGCTGTACCTCGGAGGTTTGGTGCACTCACTGTCTGCAAATAAGGGGGTCAGCAGTTCGATCCCTCCCCCTCCCACCAGCTGCAGTCAACATGTCAAAGTGTCCTCTGCAGGGTGTCCGCGAGGCCTTAAAAAGTATTAAAAGTTGATAAATCTATTTAGCGAAAATGAAGGCTATTAAAAAGTATTAAACGGCATTTTCCAAGGTATTACATTTTGTAGCTTGTTTTCAATAAGTATATAAATTGCCTGGTTATTGAGAACTTTGTGTGTTAGCAGAAGGATGTTGAAGTGTATTCGTTGACGGACAGGGAGCCAGTGCAGGTTTTGAAGGACGGGGGTGATGTGGTCTCTGGAGCGGGTGTGGGTGAGGAGGAGGCGGGCAGCGCAGTTCTGGATATATTGTAATTTAGAATTTTGGATGATGAGCCATACAGGATGCTGCTGCAGTAGTCCAGTCTTGAAGTGATGAATGCGTGGATGAGGGTTTCAGCAGCCGGGAAGGAGAGTGAGGGGCGGAGGCGGGCAATGTTTAAAAAAAAAAACTAATACAGTTAACTAAAATAAGGAAACTGAATAATTATAAAATTACTATATGCAAAATACATGTTGTCAAGTAAAAATGTAATATTCAATTGATTAAATAAATACAAAACAATGAATAGCTCCAACAGTACCGTAGTAGTAGATGTTTAATTATTAAAGTTGGCTGGGTTTATTGGATGCATTTGAATTGTTCACACTGCAGGGAAGGTTTAAAATCAGATTCATATTCCAGTGATGTACTATAATTAAGAGATAATATTTCAGTATTCATAAATAGTATTTAAGTATGCAGGTAAGTCAGCCTGCAGCTCGCTCACTGGCATACTTAAATATCAACAGAGCCATCATTAATTCCAGCTCCAGTCCAAATTATGGCCATGAAAAACAGCTGCAGCAGGAGGAATGAATACTCACCACTAATAATAAAAACCTTTCTGTGCCTCACCACCACCAGGAGCAGCGACGGAGATTACTTCAGGAGATGTGCGCTAACGACAGCGTTGTGTTTCCTGGCAAAAACCGCTCCTTTGACGACATTCCCAACAAGGAGCTGGATCACCTCATCGTGGACGACCGGCACGGCATCATCTACTGCTACGTTCCCAAGGTGCGCAAATGCCTGTGTGCTTTGCAAACATTTAATTTATACAACACACAAAAAGTATATTTGAAACTACAACTACACTTTGCACCCATAATTGATATTTTTTACGTTTGTACTGTATTTAGTAGGTAGTAGGCTATTATGGTGTTTTCTCATTTATTTTGTATTTTTGTATTTTGTTCTCTATCGATACTCTATCTTTCTATTGTTAATATTTGTATATTTACTGTTTATTTTTTTATTTGCAAATATCAGTGTTTCCTTGTTTATTCCGTTTTTATTCATTTCTATTTTATATGAGAATATATGTAAGCCTAAAGCTGAGGTAATGTCTATTAATTTATTTGTTTGCGTTATGCACAAGTCTATTGATGGGACTTTCTTTTGATTTAAATAATTTAGTTTACCTTTTTTTATAATAAATGTAGGGAATCTTTAACTGGAATTTGTTAAATTTTTACACGACCTAAAACACTTTCCGGACACGGTTGCCAGTTGGGGTTAGGGTTACCGAAAAGCTGACATAATACCACCTATTGCTTCCCACTTTCCGCCCACTCCCCTGTCCCTCTACTAACTGAGTATTTACGTCAGATGTTCCCCGTTCCTCTCTCAGGTGGCGTGCAGTAACTGGAAGCGCATCATGATCGTCCTGAGTGAGAGTCTGCTGCGGGATGGCGTTCCTCAGAGAGACCCGCTCTCCGTCCCGAAAGACCTGGTGCACAACAGCAGCATGCACTTCACCTTCAACAAGTTCTGGAAACGCTACGGCAAGTTCGCTAAGCACCTCATGAAGGTCTGTACAAATAATACACCTGATATCATGTTGTCGCACCTGCCAGCTTTCATTCATTCTGGGTGATCAGTTTTATTTTTAGAGTCGCGTTTTTTATTTTTACGTAATTTCAAAAAAGTTGTAAAAGTATAAAAATAAATTAAAAAAGTTCAAATATATTAATTGTTAGGGAATCATTTGCCCTTCTGTTTATTGCTGGTCAACATTTCCGTTAAAGTTTCAATCTTACGGACAAAATTAGAAAAGTGCCGGTCAAATTTGTTCTTTGTTATTTATTAAGCTTTAAAACGAATGAATAACGACTCTATATAATAATATAAGAATAAAACACGGAGGACGGAGTCTCTATTTTCCTCCCCCTCTCCTCACAGCCCGTCAGTATCCGTGGTCTCATGCTGCTCGCTGATCCAGTAATGAGTGACCCGACAGTAAAAGTAAACATATTTACAACTAGTTTAGGTAGTTTGAGAGGTAATTGAAATAGCTAAGGGTGATGATCTAACTTGAAGTGTGTGTTTTGTTCCGCTCATCGCTCATCACAGCGGGCGGAGCTGCAGGTTATCATGCAGAGCTGCGTGTATCAAATCTAGCTGGAAGCTCCTGCTGGGTGCACTGTCCTGCGAGATACCGGGACCCGGCTCGAAAAACTGGGGCTATTACGTCATCGTTATCAGGAAATGATCGTTACAGGACGTAGACACGGAGCCGTTTGCCCCCCCAGAGCGTTTCGTCCGCAGACCTACCCACCTTGGGACCCGTTATCGTTATCTGCGTTTCCCTGTCGGCCTCGTGTGGCCGGACCGTCTATCTGATAGAGAACTGTAGCGGATACGACCGTTATCGTCCTCGTGTGGCTGCAGCTTAAATGTGCCGGTGCTTCTCTGTTCCAATTTGCATAAGCAGAGGCTGTTGTCGGCTCCCACTTAAGTAGTATTAATGTGCCAGCAGAATAATCAATGTGTCTCTAAGAGAAGTGCTTTGTTGGAACTGCAGAGGTCAAGTAAACAAATGAAACCCAATCTGAACCACTGTGTTTCTGCGGCTACAGCAAAGAAAAGTCATTATTTACTAAAGGTCTCTCACCAAACAGTTTTGGTTTCTGTAAATGAATTGTTTTTATTTCAATGGCCTCCACCGTGTATTTATTTTTGTATAATAAGAAATTATCACTTTAACACAATTACACAACAAAATTAAATCAGGTTAAAAACAGTAAGACATAATTGAACACTCATTAAATCAGAAGAAAATAATTAATAAATAAACAAACATCATAATATTATCACAACAGCTTTCTTTTATTCATTCTTGGTGGTCAGTTGTATTTTTAGAGAAAGTGTATTTATATATTTAATATTTTTGGAGAGGAACTTTGGGATTTTAGACTTTGAAGACCATTTAAATGCACTCAAACGCACTACAGTAAAGAGAAGCTCCAAAAGGCCTAATAGGGCCCCTTTATGATTAAATCCCCTGCAGATGGAAACTAGCTATTAGCTCAAGTCTGGCATAATTCATCTCTTCTCTTTTCTGAGATTAATGTATTTGTATGCATGGTCCTTGTGGAATTAAATACATAATATATAAAAATGAATATATGTTATGCATTAATACAATTCTTATTCTTTTTGAAGGTGAAGCTGAAGAAGTACACCAAGTTCATCTTCGTTCGTGACCCCTTTGTGCGTCTCATCTCCGCCTACCGGAACAAATTTGAGCTGCCCAACGCAAATTTCTACCGGCGCTTCGCCCAGGTCATGCTGCGTCGCTACGCCAACCAGCCGACGCCTCCCGCCTCCGCGGACGAGGCGTTCGGCATGGGTATCCACCCGTCCTTCCCCAACTTCCTGCAGTACCTCCTGGACCCGCAGACGGAGAAGGAGATGCCCTTCAACGAGCACTGGAGGCAGGTGTACCGCCTCTGCCACCCGTGCCAGATCCAGTATGACTTCGTGGGCCATCTGGAGACGGCGGAGGAGGACGCCGAGCATCTGCTGCGCCAGCTGAAGGTGGACAACGTGGTGGAGTTCCCCACATCCCAAAGGAACTTCACGGCCAGCACCTTGGAGGCGGACTGGTTCAACACCGTGCCCCTGGAGACCCGCAAAGAACTGTACAAGCTGTACGAACCCGACTTCAGACTCTTTGGATACGACAAGCCGGACTCCATCCTCAATGAGTGACACACACACAGAACGTGCTTTTTTTAATGTGTGTTTATCCTTTTACTCCAACAACAGACACACCTCCCCTTCTTCTGGGTTTTGTGCCCCCAAGTCTTGTATGACCTTCACTGAATGTACACATTAGGGCTGCACAACTTAGAAGAAAAAGAGAATTGCTATTATTTTGACCAATATTACATTTTTGCGATCTGATTCACGATATTGGTGAGCGGATGAGTTAAGAAGTACGTAGGCCATTCAAAATGAGTTTGTTAGATGCGCTAGTTGTCATATCAATCATTTAATATTGTCCATGACGAAGTGAGATGCTTATGTAAAGCATGAAATGTGTTTAGAAATACATACCAATGACATTGGTCATTCTGTAGTAAACCATTTTGTAGGCCCGGATATCTCTGCAGCTTCACAAGACTTCAGCAAAAATTGTATTTAACACATATTTGGCCTTTTAACAAAAGTTGTTCTTCCTGCAATTTGAATATTGGACTAGTCCAAATTGCAATTTTGATTACATTTTGATGAATTGTGCAGCCCTAGTACACATGATCAAGGACACTCAGTGCTCTAAGGAAGCACATTAATGAGGTGGAGACAGGTTAATATCCATTGTTGTTTTTGTTTTTTAAATCATAAAGATAACAAGAAGCACACAATTAAGAAACACAGATATGGATTGTGGAAAACAGGATGTGTGTTTTTACATGTTGTACATTCAGTGTAGACCTTAACTCAAAACGTTGATGTCATGCAGCACCTGTAATTTGTGATATCATACGTAGCAAGATGTGATGTCACAGAGCCAAACTGTATTCGGTGCGACACCAACCCAGATGCAGGCGACAGGGAAATGTTTGCAGTTAGTTAAAACAAGGTGTTATTAGATTAGTTGTAAGTGTTAGTTGCACTAGTTGTCATCTTATTTATTACACTTTGTGCAATGCTTATGTGAGGCTTGAAAGGGATTTAATGTATGTTTTTAAAAATGCATACCAATGACTATCAACATGAAAACCTGGAGGAAATATGTTACAACTCAAAAACAGATTAGGACGGGATCAGACACAGCGCTTTTTGCAGTACTGTTGTTGATAAAGAACTTGAACTCAGAACAGTAAAGCACTGCACATGTTCTCTAGGGCTCTGGTTCACCCTAGTTGTTTAATCGTATGAATTAAGAGGCGGGGCTTCTGTGGTTGTGACATTGTTAGCATCCTAGCTCAATGAAGCTAACTTTGCTGACTGTTACCTCACTCAACCCATTTGTTAACCTGTTTAGCCAGTTAGCGTTGCTTGCTTGATAATTCATATAAGTTTCAGATTGGAGAAGCTCATTATATTAATAGAAATATTATATAATATTATAACTATTTTGCAGCTTGTTTTATTTAGCTATCTAGCTAAATGCAGCTAACTTAGCTATCTATTTGCTAACTCAACCCATTTGTTAAGCCGATACATCTTAGCCAGTTAGCATTGGCTATCAAAAGTGAACCGTTAGCATTGTTAAATTCAATCAATCCACAAGATGCTTCTTTGATAACTAATTTTAACTGGTTTTACTGGAAGCAATCTATATACTACTATGCCTGTCTATTAGGATAGGTAAGGTAACTAGCAAACAACTCGCTAACGAATTACATTAATTTTTTAAAGGTTAACATTTTTAGAGTTTGCTAGGCTCAGAGACAAATTAAGGCTAAGGCGGGGAATCCAGTGGAGGCGTAGCAACAACAACAATCATTTTTAATTGTAGGCTATGCTTTTATAAAAAAAAGGCAACGATGTGCACTGTGTGTTTTGAAACCTGCAAAAAGCACTCTGTCTGACCAGACCCTTAGAGGATGCTCATATGTTACCTTAACAACAATCCCTACTGCTTCTTCAGACCTGGTACAATAGTTTGAAGCGGAGAAGGGCATTCGATAATATCAATAGAAACATTTCAGACAACTCCTTAGCAGCTTGTTTTATTTACCAGTTTCAGCATGGCGTTATCTTATAAGCACAGCAGCTCCAGTTAATGTGTCTCAGCTTGTCTTACTTTGAGCCACTCAATTGGAGTTTCTACATTCTTTTAAAATCCTCCTAGCTGCATGAACACAGGTGAGCCTCTGTGTATTTAAAGGAAAACATTTCCAAAGGGAATATTTTTGTTTTAATGCTTGTTGTGTTGCTATGACTATTAGCATTTATGGACCTTTGTGTTTTAACGCACAAACTGCAGTTACTGACTTACATCGGGTAACCCTGGAGACTGCAGCTATTGTTGCCCCCCCCCATCTCCTCCAAATATGAACTTTTTTAAACTGTATGTTTTGTGGGCAGCATTTTCATGGGGCGCAGTATTGTGTAGCAAGGAGAAGAGCACATTACATGGCGACAAGAAGCAGTGTTTTTCAGTATTGTGCCATAAAATCAATCCAGGAGTCGGGTTGTTTGTAGATGAATGCCAGTATTAGAGTCAAGATCAATTAAATAGTGATCCGAGCATGGATCGGGCTGCATGTTTTATAACAGAACAGGTGGAAGATAAGATAGTGCCTTTGGTTGCAAAAGTTTACACAGCAAAAAAAAAAAAGAAGTATTTTTGTAGAAGGACTTTTTACTTTGAACACGATACAGTGAGATCTGTACGAAGCCACAAGGTATATTTGATATGTCAGGCCTTGTTTATCTTGTGGCTTCAAATAAAAGAATAGGAAAACAGCAGCAGAGCCCTTCAGCTGAAATGCTTTACCGTCTTTATGGGGGTTTGTATGATGTGAGAACTCTTTACAGTGTGCTTGTGTCTCTTGTGTTGCTTTGTGTGTCGTGTAACACGCAGGATTACTGTGTGCTTTGTACTGTATTTGATCATTCTGCACATGTACATGTTCACACACTTGACTCAGTGTTGTCTTACTGCCTTTTGCTTCACTTGTTTTGTACGGTGTGGGTATTTCTTACTCCTCAATGTCTCAGTTCATAGTGTTTTCTGGGTAAATTGGAATTATAAGGCATAAATGGCTGGTTTTCCCAAACATCTGTCATCATTGTTGTTTTCCATGTATGTCTAAGTGAACACACAGATTATCTATTTCAACACACACTCCCAACTCACCAGTGTTTGGATTGTCAGATTTTTTTGTTCCTTTCTTGTGTTTTTTTTTTGTTACTGTTCAATGTCAGAAACGTTGCTCTTGGCTGTATTTTCTTTAAAAAGTGCAAACACCGTGAAATTGAATAACTGTGTAAGGGATAGAAAGGATTTATTTATTGGCTGAATAAAACCTATGGAAGCTGCTTCTGTGAAAGGGGAATTCAGTCTTTATTAAGATTACAGTTTGAAAAGGTGGTATGTTTTTTGCCCGCAGCGACCGGACGCTTCAACAGCTTTCTTGCTTTGAACTGCTTAAAGGCCAAACCTCGTCCTACATTACCACCTGATGTCAGTTCTCAGCATAAAATGCAATCACACGTCCAAAAACTCAAATCTATTTTTGTGAATGATGTTTTTGTAACTCATATCAATACTTTACAAGAGTCTTTGTAGTCAGTGTTCCTCCTCTCATCTATGGGAAAAATCAAAGCATTCAGTTTCCTCCGTGTCATCTGTTCATTGTAAGAGAAATAAAGGATGTGGGGCATGATGGAACATGTATTTGTCTCTTTGTTTCACTATCCATTCTACCTCAGTAAACTAAACAATTCACGTGAGACAATATTGCCACAAAACCTCCTTTTAATATTTAATAATATTGTCTAAACACTACAAAGCAGAATAATCCCTTCATGAAAGCCTTGTGGAAATGGGGGAGGGGAATATCTCTTGTCAGGACAACAGGAAAGCAAAACTGCTCCAGTTCACGCCAGAAAAATGTGAACAGGAAATGTGGAGCAATCTTCTGGTTGTTTATTCCTAAACAATAACCCTGCCAACTAACTACAACCATACCGTCTTTATAGCAGTATAATGTGGATGATAAGTGAGACATCAAACAGTCATCAGAAAGTGGAAAGATAACGTATAAGCTACGACAGAAAGCACAGAACAAAAAGGGGAAGAAACATTTTATTACTGAACAACTCTCTGTGACATCCTCAAGGGGTCACTGTGCTCATTACAATCATTATCTTCTATTTATGAGACCTTTTTGGAGACAGTCCAGACAGACCGAGCCCTAAGAGGTCAACTTTATGCCTCACAGGTTTCCCACCCACCGGTTTCCACAGGTATTTGCATTGGTGGGCAAAGATATTTTTTATCCACTCCATATTATTTCTGGGATAATTTTAATATACCTTTAATTTAGGCTGAACTGATTAGGGTTAGGATTAGGGTTCCACTCAACTATCAGAAATAACTTTTTACCCTTATGGTAAATTCAGACACACCAACAAAAACTTGAGTTAGCTCACTAGCATGCAGAAAATCTACCTAACAATGTTTTAAGACGGCTATCTTTGGCTTTAAGGGTATTAAATATGTCGTAAACAGCAATGTAAGCTTTCAAATAAACAGAAACACGGAAGTCTGTTTTGCTTGTTTTATTTTCAACGTTTTTACCGTAAGTGGGGTGTAAACTTCCCTCTAGTGGTCATAGTGGGGAACTGCATTCATGTTTGGCTAATAACATTTTAAACATTATACAGTTTTATGTATAAAACCACGTACATTAGTGTGATAACAATACACAAGAGTATTATAAATTTGGTAGCTTCATTAACACAGACCGTTTTTTTAGCACCACATGTCGAGTTACTGAAAAAAAGTGAAGAGGGATAACAAAAATTACCCTGAAGTCACAAACCCTGACATATTTATACTTTAAACAGCATATTCAGTTAATTTATTGACATTTTTATTTTAGCACCACGATGAAGCCTGCACTGAAAAATGGAAACATTGAGTTCAATTAAATGTATTATGTCAGATTACAAATAATTGTTGAAAAGCAATCAAATGTAAATAGGTTAAACTTAATATTATTGCTTTCAACTAACTTAATACAGTTATGTGTAATCTGTTGACATAATACATTTAATTAAAGACAACGTTTACAGTTTTTTAGTGATGTGAACCTCTATTTTAATCTCAATATAAACCTCAGAAGAAACCATTTTTCAGTGAGTCTGTGAAACTTCAATTAGTTTACTTTCCATCCACCTGAGCTCAACAGTCTCATGCTCGGCCTTTCTGCATTACCTCTCTTTTTTAGTTCCCCTCTGTGGTTCCTTTGATGAGGTATCCATTAAAAGTGATATAGACGTCTACATCATCGCTGTAAATGGCGTTCTCCCTCTCCCTCTTGTAGAGGCGCACCCACACCTCGTCATTCAGCTTCAGCTCCAACATCAGGCTCTGACTCTGCATGATGGAGCGGTCGCTGGGCTGGGTGTAAACGATCACCTTCTCCATGTCGTTGTGCATGATGTGCAGGTACGTCTCTTTGAAGTTCCACGTGTGGATGTTTAGGTTGAAGAAGTAGATCCCCGGGACGCGGCAAAGGAATTTCCCGTCAAACATGTTGAAGTGTTCGTCCTGGTTGACGAAGACCGTGTCGAAGACGAGTGCCTGGTAGGTCTCCAGGCTGTGGAGGGATTTGCGGCGGCCCACGGAGAAGGCAGAGTGCTGGACTTTGCAGGCGTCTCCTGGGACCCCCGCCGGACCCTTAGTGCCTTTCAAGCCCATTGTACCTCTGGAGCCTGGAGGGCCTTCAGGTCCACTTTTACCTGAAGTTCCTCGGTCGCCACGTTCTCCTTTGTCACCTAAACAGAGAGATTATAGTCAAACTACCGTCAGAAATAAAGAAGATGTTAACACAAAGTTACGTTTAATTTAAGAAAACGATTGATGTGTTTTAAGGCAAGTTTATTTCTACAGCACTTTTCAACACAAGGCAATTCAAAGTGCTTTACAAATACATTAAGAGCATAAAACACATTAGAAACATTGAAAAGCAAAGAAAATAAAACATGAATAACACAGGTACATGAATAAAAGTTACAGTGCAGTGTAAGATGCGAATAGTTCAAACGTAAGTAACTTGTTGGGTACTGAAGTTGAGTTGAAGAGTTCTTCACACTGTATGAACTGTTGAGATCATCTAGAGTGAGTCGATCGACAGACAAAAACGTTTTTGATCAGCAATTAAGCGTTAAAGTAATTTTGATTAAATTGTCAAACACACATGGAAAGAGAAGGGTGAGCCGGGCGGTATTAAGGCTGCAACCTCATTGCTGGATGCCAATAATCTCTACACCCTAAATTCCACTTGAAGAAAATATGTGGGAGTTAGCTTGATAAAGAAGATTCATTCAAGGAATTTTTCATGTCATAAAGATAACTTTTGGGTTTCGAAAGTCATTGCATAACTTGGAAAACCTGCAGCATTCTCTAAAATCTTCGAGAGTTTTCTGCTTATCAGCAAATACAGACTTTTAAAGAATCCTAAGATGTGGCCATATGGTGGTTAAAAGTGCATCAACCAAGACAAAAGGTGGTCTGACATGGAGTACCTTTGAGGATGGTCATGTTGATGTAGGTGTGGATCTCAGGCTTGTGGCTGAGCTGTGTGTCTGGGGAAGGAGGGTCTCCGCTGCCCTCTGGTGGCTCCAGGTGATCACAGCAGCGTCTGCAGGGGACAGGAGGAGAACCTGGGGGGGGCACCAGGGCCCCGAGGGAGGCGAGGGACAGAAGGACGAGGACACCCAGCATATCTGCGCCTAGAGTAAGAACAGAGAAGGGTATCAGATGACAACTGTACGATTAAACTTTAATGGTCAGATCAAGTCTGAAATTTGACTTGCATCACAGCAGCTCCATGTGTAACATCAACATAGACAAATATCAAGACACAATACATGAAAAACAAACAACAAACATTTAACATAACAGCACGATCAGTAAGAGAAAACAAGCTCAAAGAGTCTTTAGCGTATTTACTGTGAGGGTTGACTGGAGCACAAAAGGATGCTTCAGTCTCACTTTATTGAATCGAGGGACCCTGTATCCCCAATTAGATCAGGGGTCTCAAACTCAAGGCCCGGGGGCCAAATCCGGCCAGCGACTTCATTTTATGTGGCCCCGCAAGAGCTTGCAAAGAATATAATACGTTTATTATAAGGTTGCAGGCCGATTTACAGAAGCACGTTGCCCATAAACGACATGTCCCACAATGCATCTCGTTTTGTGACATGCACACTGAAGGGACCTGCATTTATTTGCCCTGGACTTCTGCTTTCAGACGTAGTTAATTACTGAGTTATTATCCTATCCGATAATAATCAAATTCAGAGGCAATAATGTAATATAATACATTATTTAATATATATTATATATTTATATAGTTACAACGGGCCTTTGAGTGCAACCTTTATGCGAATGTGGCCCGGGATAAAATTTAGTTTGACACCCCTGGATTAGATGGTAGTTCATATTCACTGTTCAGAACGTGACTGGAAGAGCCACAGCGTTTTCAACTAATCAGCTATAAATTAATCTACTTATTTATATAAATAGTTATCACTACAATAAACCATATTTCATTTTGTCTTAATGTACATATCATATTCTATTGACAGGCATAGACTTCTTGCACTATTTTTTATTGTATTTTATTATATATGTTGCATTGTTGGAGGAGCTCAGGTCAGACCAATTTCATTGCCATTTCTACACTGCAACTTTGAGCATATGACAATACAACTTTTGAATCTTGAATCTTCTCCTGGTGAATGTTGGGGATTTATTTCACTTGACCTATTGCAACTGGAGCTGAGTCAACGCTGCAGTGAACTTGACAATGTCAACGAACAATAGCATTGTGATGTTCAGCAGGTATATAGTTAACCATGTCTACGGTCTTAGTCTAAACCAGGCACAAACTAGAGCTGAGGTATTTGGACATCAACAAAGTATTGGATGGATTAACATTTGAATATCCTCTCTATAAACAGCCAGTAGTCTGTAGGAAGCAGGATTTTTGGCATCGGAAGCGTTCTGGATTAATTTTGTTTGGCAAGATGTATTAACCAATCAATTCTAAGACAGCTCTGGCTGAATACGGATAAACATTTGGTGTGGAGTGCAAAAGTGGTTGAAAGCATTGACCGAACTGCTTTGTTGGAACTTGTTGGCTATTGTTTGTTGAACATTAAGCTTTTGACTACCTTGTAAAATAGCTCCTTGCACTCCATTCTGGCACCTGAGGTCGCTGATCTGACTGTAAACAATAGACAGTGCGCTGAAAATAATTTACATCAGCTAGAACCCTCTCTCCCTTTCTCCCAGTGGCTGAGGGAAGGTCATAACATCTTCTGGAAACCACGAATGCCTTAAAAAAACTTCCCAGCAACCAATCCAACACTGTTTGCCAGGAGTCAGACGGGATATCTGGAATGTAGTTTGATGTGCTTTATGGAAACATGACTGCACCACGATATATCTGACAACAACCTTTCCATCAATGGCTTCAGGGTTGTTTGGACAAAGCTTGCATCAAATACTTTTCCATCAAAATCGTTCCATCAACAACGTTTCCATCAACGCTTCCATCAACGCTTCCATCAACGTTTCCATCAACGTTTCCATCAACGTTTCCATCAACGTTTCCATCAACGTTTTCATTAACGTTTCAAGGTTTCCATCAACGTTTTTCTGTTGATGTATTCCAATATCGTGCAACTGTCACAAAACCTAGATTCCCCCTGTGGTTAATAAAGTATTTTGATCGATTGATCGGTCAAATAGTTGATGAGTTATTTCAGATTCCACCAATGAAATCTGATTTTGATCTGATGATCAAAACTGCTAGAATTTCAAAAAATAACAGAATTATAAGGCAGATAAAGTGTTTGAGCTAAAACAGAAAAAAACTCTTTGCAGAATTCTTAAGCCTTTAGGGGTCTTGGTGAAGAAAGTGTTAAAAAGTTAAAAGGTCTGCATATTTGTAAGAGGAGGCAAAACCATGGGGATTCCCAAAAGCAACAAAACGGTGTTCAATTAGAGAGGAAGGAATTAGAGCAGGATGAGCTGTTGGGGATTTACTTATATCTTTTTATGAACCACTTATCTCATTGTGTTTAATTGTGGATTAAACACAACTTGAATATTTAATTCACCAATTGGGATTCATTCCGACTTTTGCCTTTTAATTATGTTAAATGTTTGTGAAATACAGTAAGAGGAAAACATACATCATGAGTTCACAAGAGAGAACGGGGAAAACCACCAGAAGCAAAGACGATTCAATTGAATTTAAGAAACATATGTACAAGACGTTGTTCAGCACCTTCTCAGGAAATAAGACCATGATGTGTCCTTGATGTCACTCCCAGAGCAGCGGAAAAAGAAAGAGGAATCTTCAACCCTGAGCCAAAGAAAGCATGTATCACCCCAAAGAAAATAAACATTGTGGAAAAACTAATAAAGTGAAGCATTTTTATAATTATGAGTTGGCCATGCTTTCACAGTGGCATTTCGGTGGCTGCTAAAATGAAAATCCATGGAGGGTTTCTGCACTCACTCACCAAAAGAGAATGTTTCCTCACTAATGCGCTTCTCATACAAATCCCCAAAGAAAAGAAAATGTCAAAATAATGGAGCGAGCATGCAAGGACCATAAATCACCTGAAATATTACCCCGCAGGCAGCCCATAATTTATCCCCAATTAGCTCAGAAAAGGTCAAAGGCTTATTTTATCCAGAGAAAGTCAGTGGAGTGGGGGGGGGGGGGGTTTATACAGAGAGCCAAGCTGAGTAGTTTTGAATGGAAAAGCAATGGCTGTGTGCCAGTGATCAGCCTGTAACTGGAACAGTGTGTCCATGCTGTGTTTATACAGCTGTATCCATACTGCCTGATTGTTGCATCCTCCATACAGGGGTGCACAACTCAGGAAAATACCACAAAACAGATACTCTAAACGTTAGGAAACGCTGTGACTGTTGCAGCATCGCTTTGATCTACAGACAACACAACTTGGACCAATTATATTCCCAATGGTATTCTGAAAATGGACCATTTTGTGGTCTTTACATTGATTTCCCAGTTTATTGGTTACAGATGTACACTCAGATACAGTCCAAATACTTTATTCTTCTGAAGGTTTTTTTAAACTGTTTGAAAAATGTTGATCATTTGGAGGATGGAGGAAATCAAATGACCACAAAAAGACCAGTGAAGACCACGGACTGACACAGAAACGACTACAAAAAGACAGAAAAACAACCAAAAAGAGACTATATATGGATATACAAAAGACTACAAGGACAATAAAATGACTACTTGGAGATGCAAAATGCCCAGAAAGATTTTGATCTTGACAAGAGATCAGGCCAATACAAAAAAAGAGGCAAAACAATATGAAAAAGTTCCACAGAGACACAAAAAAGAGCCACAAAACAACTACATCTACAGTAAGTGACCCAAAACAAACAAGACCCTGCAAAATGGCTTAGGCAGAATGGTTAGTAAAGAAACACAAAAATAACTTCTAATAGAGGCTAAGAAGAGACAATACACTACTACAAAGAGATGCAAAATGACCAGAAGAATATGCAATATTTTTACAAAGAGACACAAGATGGCTTTTGTATTGTACAAGTGCAAAAAGACACACACGGATGTAAAGCAACATAACATAGCTTCGTTGTTTGTTTGTGTATTTCTCAGTCTCTCACAGGGGCCCATCGACATATCCAATGGGCTCATTGACATATCCAATGGGCTCATTGACATATCCAATGGGCCCATCGACATATCCAATGGGCCCATTGACATATCCAATGGGCCCATCGACATATCCAATGGGCCCATCGACATATCCAATGGGCCCATTGACATATCCAATGGGCTCATTGACATATCCAATGGGCTCATTGACATATCCAATGGGCCCATCGACATATCCAATGGGCTCATTGACATATCCAATTGGCCCATTGTCTCAAAATCTGTCCAAACGTACTGTCATTATGTTCAGGGTTGCTAGGAAGCACAGTTTTGATAGCCTCCTATTGCAGTTTTATAAACTCTGATGCTGTGTGTGTTTATCACACTCACTAATAACACCGTTTCACAGCTTAATACAGCTTCATGTGCATATTACATTTACATATTATTGTTGGTCCTGATGTTGTGTAATCTGGAGTCACGCAGTGTAAATCTGCTGCTGTGTTGAACTGCTGTTGGGATATCCAGTGTGTTTCATATGGCTCCTAGCCTCCTACACTGACCAGGGGATATTACATAACGTAATGTTTTCCTGGAAAACCCCATCTGAACTGGAAACGGGTAAATGGAAAACACACAAAGTTTATTCTCTTATATTTAGACACTGTCCGGAGGGGGAGGGGCTTCTTTATGGGTTTTGGCGCTTTTGTTTTCTTATTGCAAATGTAGATATGCATTGTAAATCCAATTAGGATAGATCTTCATCTTTACCATAACGTTTGAAAAGTCCAAGTTAAGTAAACACCCAAAGGGGCTATAGACAGTGAGACAACTAATTAAATATGGTCTACATTTAGCAGATTACCTATAAACGCGGATTTGTTTCTATTGGTGGTTTCGTGCAGCCCGGTGAGGTTCAAGCGTTAAAAAAGTTGCAATCAGAAGTTCATCGTTTCATTTACTAACAACTCGCCCATTCAGCGATCATGCAGACTGATAACTGACACATTAATCTGAATGGATCTCACCTCGTTCACGGTCCTGCAGCTGCTTCAGTCCTCCGGAGGAGAGAGAGAGTCCTGAGTCAGCTGCTCTCCGCTGTGTGTCTCCCACAGATCCCTCCTAGTTTCATGCAGGCAACATAGTGTCTCTCCATTGATCTGGGATTACTGTTAGCAGATTTATAGTTGATTTATAGTTGATGCTTCTGTTAAAGCTACTATAAGGCAGTAGTTCAATCTGTGTTGTTTCGCCGCAGGTAAGTCGTGTACAGTGCCGTTTGTGCGATCATAACTCTGAGGACCACCCTGCAGGGTCTAATTACAAAGCCTCTAAACTACAGGTCCCCCCCCCCCAGGTCTGCACTTCCTCTCTGTTGAATTCCTCCATTCCTCTTTCCCTGCTGCTATCTGCTGCAGCTGCAGAAACACACAGAGAGAGAGGCAATAATCAACATTTCCAGACCTGGTGTAACCTTGTGCCTCACCTTAAAAAAGTGTGCCCTGATAAGACGGAAATGTCCAATTTAAATGAAAAACTTACAAACTAAAAATGTAGTTATAGTATTTACATAAAAGCTAGAGCGAAAACCTAAAATATTAGATGATGTCATGCTTGTAATATTCTGTTCTATGGACATGTAAGTGTGTATTGTATTGTATTGTAAGTCTTGTATTCACCAAGATGTTACAATGCTGTATTTACAGTGAGCTTAAAACAGTATGGTTTTAATGGAGAGTGTTCGAGTGTCTGTATTTTGGCTACACAGTTTAATAGTCTCATTATATATATTAGGAGCTGAGATTGAACTTCCAAGGGAAAAAACAAGGTACTTCAGTGGTTCATGTCAACTGGGATATAAATTGGTATGCTAGAGAAAAACAGGCCTAAAACAAAAATGTCTTACTCCAAAAAAATGAACAGCTGACGCCAAAGAGTGTGTTTCAGTGCAACCACAGACCGAAAAACTAAGAGACAGAAAAAGGACTGTAAAGAGAAACGAAAGACTGCACGGAGAATGAAATGACTAATTGGAGACGCATAATGCCCACAAAGATATGAAAAATGATCTAGCGAACACAAAGAGAGTTAAAACAACTACTAAGAGATGCGAAAAAGCAAACACAAAACAACCATAAAGAAATACAAACACTTCCAAGAGACGCCAAAAAGAGAATTATACAAGTGTTGAAAAAACTATAAGAGACACAAGATGACTCAGTAAAGATATATAAATAAACATCCACTCTCTCCTTGTTGAAGACATGTCGCAGTGGAGTCATAGCTGGTTGAGCTCCATCTCCTTTACGACCCCATGTTGGAGTTGTTTGCAGTCTGTCAGAGAACGAGAGGACACGAGGCAGGACTTGTGGACACGTGTACCTCGAGCACAGCTGTTGACCATTACAGGGTTGAGGTTTCATGTTCCGCGGTTACATCAGGAGAACATTCCTCTGGTTTTCCGGCCAATGTAAACTTTTAAGAGTCTCGCCTTTGACCACCTGACCTGCGATATCTCTGTAAATATTTACTAGCTGTTTTCATTACAAATCAGACGCTACTATTGGAGCTTATAACTCTTCCTCCTGTCTGACCCCTGTAGTCCTCCTCTACTGTTCTGACAGGTTGAATTTAATTTATAAGTCGTAAATCAGAGGTCTCATTTATCTCTCTGTTTGGTATCTGTTTTATAAGATCAAGCAGTATCCCACACCCATGACCTCAGAGTTATAAAAGGACTATTTTTTTCCTTACAGGTGAACCACTTGCTCTCCTGGGATTGGCGACTGATGACTAGATATTGGCGCTCGCTTGTGTCATAAAAGATGGAGATTTTGAAGGCCTGAAGAATAATTTTATTTGGACACAACAACCCTACATCCACTTTTCCAGAACACAAGACATATTGTTAGTGGCTGCCATGATTATGGGTCACTGCGTTCAAAGTTGAAAACCAGAAATGAGTTGAAATGCGAGCCTTCAAAACATTCCTGTGGCTCGGCGGAGGAAAAACCGCTAGAGGACGGACAGTTGGTTAGCATTTAAGCAGCTGACAAATCTACAAGGATTTGAAAGCTGAAAAAAGGATTTGATGAGATTTTAAAATTAGGTCTGCATCACCCTCTTTTATCAGGAACAGCTGATTTGAAACTAGAAACAGACATAGATGAATGGTTTCCAACTTTGATCTCTGTGTGACGTAAACTCTGAAAATGAAATAAAAACCATCCCTGAAATTAAAGATAATCCTTTCAGTCACAATACTATCAAACTAGTAGGATATAACGGTACCACTTCACAATAAGGCCCGTATAAAGGGTTTAGGAATAGTTTGTAACTCATTTATTAATTAGGTTGTGAACACTTTATAAATCCTTAATACGCAAGACATGAGATAAACAGGGCGACTGTGACCGGTTGCTTGCCAAATAGTGAGCCCACATTTATCTGTACTGCTAAGCCTTATTAGGAATGGTAGTAACTCATTAATAAATGGGAATGTGTTTTAAGCTTTATAAGGCTCCCTTTTGGCCACTATAAATGTTAGTAACTCATAAATAAATGGTCGTAAAGAGATGCCAAGAAAAATCAAGATGGAAGGGGGGGAATCAACTCAGTGAACAGCAAGGATGCTGGCTGATGAAGAAGACGAAGTAAGCTAAGTAGCCAATATAAGGCGGAGTCATCTAGCCAAATAGTGAGCCTGTGTTGATGTATGAAAACTATGTTAGAACTGGTTTATAAATGATTAATAAAGTGTTTACAACCTAATTCATAACCTACTTATAAAACCCTTTATGAATCCTTTATAAGGGTAGTCTCATTGTAAAGTGGTACTGATATAATAAAAGGAAACACATTCCACTGTATATGTTAAAACCCCTGACTTCCAATTTATTCAAATGTATTATTATCTCTTATCAGGGAGAAAATACTTTCACAAAGAGACAAATTCTTTAGCGACAATATTTATTTGTATTGAAGCCACAAGAGGCCAAATATTTGTTATCACATTCTTAAGGCGCGTTCACACCAAGTACTTTTCCCACAAAGGTTCCTGAGAACTCTTTAGTTCTCATGAACTAAGTACAGATCGCGTTCACACCGGAAATTAGTCCCTGGGGGTGGATTAGGCAAATGAAGCCGCTGACGTCACTTCTTCTTCTTCTGCTTTGGATTTACTGGCAGGCCGCAAACAACTTCACTTCGTATACTGCCGCCCAAAATCCCTGGCCGGAAGTCCCCGGAGTTAGGGACTGGCTTCAGTAGAAGCTGCTGGGACTCCCAGCAGCTTCTACTGAAGCTTTCCGAGTAAACGGCCAGAACGCCGACACCTCCTCATCTCCACAGCTCCCATGTTTTATTTTGAGTTGTCATAAATTAGTCTCTCCGCGTTTCTGCGCTGGGCTAATGCTAATAATGCAATGCGAAGATATTAAAATGGCGGCTTCACAAACATTTTTGGGAGTTTGACGGGGCGTGGTTTGCATTCCGCCCAGCCAATCAGACACAGGAACCTTTTTCTCCCACGAAAGTCCCTGCTCTCTAGCAGGGACTGAAAAGGGGGTAAAAAAGGTTCTCTAGAACTAATTTAGTTACTGGGACTTTTTGGTGTGAACGCAACTAAATCGTAGTTCTCAGGAACCTTTATGGGAAAAGTACTTGGTGGTATTGTCCCTATTTTAATTCTCTCAAATAGCCTCTATGCAAGGTCATACAGAAATGGACAGTTACTATCTTTATTATTATCATTACTATATATGTTATTATTATTTTTAACATGTTATTTTAATTATATATTTATTTGCTTTTTATCAAAACAAAAGAACATTTTCATTATTTGTATTTATTTATTATTTGAATATTGAATACGTTATTTTAATTATATTTTAATTTTGTATTGCTTTTTTTTACAAACTAAAACATGTTTGATCTTTTATTAATAATGTATTTATTTTCATTATTATTCTTTTTTTAAATCTATATTTGTTAAAGTTGTCTCTAGCAATGCAAAGGGCACTTCTTTTTTAATGTCTAATGTAATGGGGAACATCAATAACATGTACATTATATTAAATGAAACTGCATTTCACCTAAAAGAGAAGACTCACAGTAAGTCAAAGTGCATGTGAATCCAGAGGAGGATGTGCAGCTGTGTCTCTGTTTCCTAAAGAGGGTGAAACACGGTCATCCCGACCCCCCCCCCCCCCCCCCCCTCACTGTGGGTTACATCCACATCCAAAACAAGCCCTGAGGTTTTGTATCAGACTTTACAGGTTCTGCTTTTCATTCACTCTGTCTCTCTTTCTCTACATCTATTATTTGCCAAAGCTTCCTCTGAGATTGACAGACAGAACAAACAAGCTAAAGGAAATGAAACAGGCTGAGAAAACAAAGATTAAGATAATGTTCATTAAATCAGGGCGAATAATTGAAATGCTAGTTTTCTTTGTTTTACTGAAGACACAAGCAGATCCAAAAGGAAGAAGAGAAAGAAGTTATTTTTATCTTTTGTTCAGCTTTCTAATGTCCCCTAGTGGCAGAATGAACACAGTACATCTAAGATATTTGAGTCTATTGTGAGATAAATATGAGAATTGTCTTTCACAGTAACAACAACAGAGAGGAAGGAGATTGTATTACCTTGTACTCCATTGGTGAAAGTTCTGCACCGTTGCACAATTTTGGAAATATTTGTCTGAGTATTTGCACATCTAAAAATAACTTATTCCATTCCACTACAAATCAGAGGCATATATTTAACTTTTTCTTCAATTATATCTCTGACAGCTTCACTTTCAAGACAAGACAACATATCATCAACAAATGCATTAGAGTGTCTTATCGTATGTTAATTCAAAGCTATGTCAAACAAACTCCACCCTAAACTTTTGCGGCATTAAAGGGAAGGCATCAATGAGAGAAACACAAGAGATGTTTCTGAAATGGGCCATTCCTGCAGGACTTTTACTAAAGTATTTTACATTGTGTTATCACTGTTACTTCAGTCAAAGTGCTGAATACTACCAGCTCCACTGCCAAAGACAATGGGTTCATAGGGTTGTTGCCATGTATCTATTTTACTGTATTGTGATTTGTGTTGATTGTTAACCATATGAATAAGAGTACTGAGATATAATAATTACATAGAAGTAGAAATACAACAGTCTAGACATTTAGAAAGATATAGTAACATTTTAAATGTATTTGAAATTATTATATTTTGTTATATGCATTGATAGAATAATGTTTGTACGTATCAGTTTAAATGTTGCAGCTGATCAAGGAGGGGCTACTTTGAATACCTTTAAATACTGCAGTGTATCTTAATCTAAAAAAATGTGATATTTGGTTTAAAACATATTTTGTAACAATAATCTGAATCTGTAAAGTAGAAACTAAAGGTATTGAATACATGTAGTGGAGCACTTCAATATGTTCCTCTAAGTGTACAAATAATTTGGAAATACTTAAGTAAATTACAGGTAACTCATAAGTCTCACACCTTGACCATCTATGAACACATAATCATAACCCAGTATTTTAATGTTATTCTAAAATGGGCCATTACTAATTAATTATTGCTTTTTTAATTTGTGTTGCTTTTGGTAATTTAAGTATATTTTGATGCCTGTACTTTTTTACTTAAGTAAGAGTATTTTTACACATTGAAAAAACTGAAATGTTGACTTTAGCTAAATGTGTTATGTCAACCGATTTATTTTACACAACTGTATTAGGTTAGTCGAAAGTATTAATATTAAGTTTAAATAAAATATATTAGGTTCAACTTAATACTATTGCTTTTAACATACCTAATACAGTTATGTGAATTCTGTTGACATAATACTTTTAATTAAGGTCAACATTTCAGTTTTTTCAGTGCAAATTAGTTGCGCTACTTTTACAAGATAATTACTTTTGTAATCCCTGAAGTGGCTCGACATGTTCTGGGTATAATAAATAGGTTACGCTGTGACAAGGTAAGAAGAGTTGTACAAACCCAGATGAAAAGCAACATCTTGTTTGTTCCTGACGTGGCTAAATATCTCCAACTCTGTGAGGTGAGCGGAAGTCGCTGGTTGTGTCAAAGTTAAATGTCAAACCGCACTCTAATACACACACGCTCACTCTCACACACACCGCCAGGACCACCTGACAGGACATGTAAACACTTCACACACGTTACACACACGCTGTCTCTAACACTGTTTCTCACGTCACCCCCCACCCACACCCACACCCCCCCCCCACACACACACACACACACACACACACCCACCCACACACACACACACACACACACACACACACACACACACACACACACACACACACACACACACACACACACACACACACACACACACACACACACACACACACACACACACACACACACACACACACACACACACACACCCCTACAGGCCTCATTCCACAGCGACACAGGAAGTGAAAGGGTGACCCATTTCTACCAGAAGTTTATTTTGTTTGGTCTCTGCACACATGTCCCCGAGTGCAACGGAAATATACTGCATGTGTAGAGACAGCAGCAACGACTGACCTCAATGATTTAAAAAGCCATCTAATAAATATTATACACAATTATTTGTTGCACACACACAGTTACATACATATCGTCTACTTCTGTATCTTAATTACAACTAGAAAAAAACTACTTTTATCCCATAATTTTTCCATTCAGGTCAGTAATACAACATCAAATAGAGAGCAACAGTGGTGTAATGTAAAAAAGTATATTTACTCAGGTACTGTAGTAATTTAGAGGTACTTGTACTATACCCAGAAGTGGGAGAAGTACTCAGATCTTGTACTTCAGTAAAAGTAGAAGTTCCAGAGTGCAGGAATACTCTGTTACAGTAAAAGTCCTGCAATCAAATTCTCAAACTCAAATAAAAGTAGAAAAGTATGAGCGGCAAAATATACTTAAAGTACCAAAAGTAAAAGTAGCCATTGTGCAGATTGGTCCATTTCAGAATAATATATATGATATGTTTTATTTCTAAATATTGATGCATTAAAGTGTTATCAAAGCTGGTAAAGGTGCAGCTAGTTTTAATGACGTTGTATACTGCAGGGTAGCAGTAGTCCATTAATGCATCAATAATGTATTTAATATATATCTGTAGAACTGCAAATATGATTTTAAAATGAGCCATTATGCTTAATGAGTACTTTTGGTACTTTAAGTATAAGTTGAGACCAATACTTTTATAGTTTTACTTAAGTAGTTTTACTTAAAGGTGGGGTAGGTAATTCACTTCAGAAACACTTTTTGTTATATTCCATGGAATGCTCTTACATCCCGACAGCAATGAATATTTTAAATGCTTTGACAATAAATCCATAAAAGATTTCATCTGTGGAAGCCGTGGCGCTGTAAAAAGCACGACCAATCATCTGAGCCGGCCTGGCTAAAGTAACTGGATGGCCTACCTGCCTGTCAGCTTTCCATCTATGCACAAACTTATCTCGTGCCCTCATTGGTCATGTGCGCGTTCGTGTGTGTTGGAGGAGGGGCTCTGTAAGGAAGTCTGAAGGAAGGGGCAGATTTTTTTCGGTTGTGTATTTTCAAATTCTAGTGCACTCGAGCTGGTTTCTCCATTCTTACCTACCCTACCTTTAAGTATGATTTTCATTTTCTTGTATCAGAGTATTTTTTACAATTGAGATCACTACCGTTACTCAAGTAACAAATATCAATAATTCTTCCTCCACTGGCACTAACACAATTCTTTATTGTTAACTGAGGATATTCTGTTTGTGAAATAATGACAAATAGTGATTGATATAGTGATTGATTAGGGATTTCTTCAATTTATTAAGAAGCATGAAATCATTTATAAAGATATACAAACAAATTGGATAGACTGACAAACACTTCAGCGGCAAACCAGCTGCCATTTTGACCGTAAATAGATTAAAATAAATGATTTTATTGCATAAAGGTTGCTGTAGTTGGTCAGTTGTATGCCCTTAACGATCAGCTATAACAGACATCAATGTCTAAAGCCAGTTTGACTCTGATGCTCAGTAAAGTAAAATATAAGTATTAACATAATAAAAACACATCTAAACCACGTCTCACTGCTTTCAAAATCCCAGATCTGCCTGCAGGAATGAAGAATTTATATTTTGCGAGTCGTTTTGAAGAGATCTTAAAAACACATGTCTTTCTTAGACTTAAGTTAAAGTAATAAAAAGCAAACTAAAAAAGGGTATTTTTGTGTGTTTTAAGACATTTATAACTGATAGTAGCATTTAGTTTGAAGTCTACTTTCGTGCTTTGCTATGTGATACATATTTTAACACTTAGGCAAATAAAGCTAATTGAAATGCATAAAAATAAAATACTGTAACAGTCCCACAGTATTTTACACATTTAACATTACACCATAATACATGCATTACTGTATATATCAGCTATATAACTACACAGCAGTTTCTGTCAGTACAGTATTTGTACAAACATGATTTGTACTTGCTCTTATATATCTGGCTCCGTCCCTCAGTTGTTCATCTAACCAGGTATTTTCAGACTGTCTCTTAAAACTCTGTCTTCACTTGTATCAAATATACACTATATATGTGTTTATCTTATACCAATCTCATGTACAGCTATTGTTCAATAAGCAAAGCAAATTAAATATTGTCTTTTACAATTAAAGCAAAAGTGTGAAGCTCATTTCAACGGTGTCATTTTAAAGGGTTGCTTATTCAGACTTTACGAGCACAGGTCAAAACGTTGCTCATTATCTTGAGATTTTTTGAATTTACGTTGGGATAAAGCCTAACCATCATGGAAATTGTAAGAATGCACAATATATGCTCGCTTTCACATCAGATTAGAACAAACATCAGTCAAAGTTTTAAACAATTACACAGAGATTCTTCAAAATACATTTAAATCTCTACCTTTCATTTTTTTAATAAATATACTGCTACTTCGTTTTTTTATGATGGTCTACTTATCTGCTATTTGTTTTTTACTTATTGTGTTTTTTTAATACTTGTGACGTGGGCCTACTCAAACATGTACAGAAAGTCTATTCTCTTTGCTTTATCTACACTACACTTCTGCTGTTTTAATAATGTACATTTCCCCGCTGCGGGACAAATAAAGGAATTCTGATTCTGATTCTGAAAAGTGTTCAGATGGATTTATTGCTGAATGTTGTCTGCAGCTCTTTGAGGGTCATGTACCCGGTTCTGCATGGCTCGACAGGCATGGAGGAGGACCTGCTTATGGATCCCGCTGAAGGCCAGCTGCCGCCATCTCCTGCTGCAGGAACATCCTCCTGCTGGCTTTCGGGGGAAATCAGAGTCGGACTTGGAGGGGTCGTAGCAGCGAAGGGAGAGCACATCCACAAAGGAAGGTGGAGAGGGAGAGTAACAAGAGGAGGATGATCATCAAAAACCTCTTCATCTTCCTTTCCAAAACCGAATCCGGAGTCTGGGCTCTGCGGCTCTTTCTTTAAGCTCTCGTAGTTCGGAAAGGTATCAGGTGCAGAACAGAGGTTGAGGAGAAGATGGTTGTGGAAATCCTCCCTATAGGTGAAGTATGCCGGGTTGGGGTCAGTTCGAACGGAGCTGTTGCCGGAGGAGCTGGAGATGAAGTAGCCCATGTTGGAGAAGCAGGATGAAGAGGAGGAAGAGGAGTTATCAACGACCCCGCTGGAGCCTGAGATGGTGGAGGGGTGAGAGCTGCAGTGAAGCAGGGCGCTGGTCGAGGAGGGGGGAGGGGCGACATCCCAGCTCTCACACATCTCTAACGGGGAGATGGGGTCACGAGGCTGCGCCGTGAAGAAGGCCTCAGACACTGTCAGAGGGTTCAGCCAATTCTAGGGACGAATAAAGGCAAGTCTATTTATATAGCACCTTTCAACACAAGGCAATTCAAAGTGCTTTACAAAAATGAAAGACATTAAGGGCATTAAGAAACATATCATAAAATGGCATTTAAAAACACTTATTTAAAGGCAAAGACAATAACAAATATTAAAGTGACATTGCAGTGTGAGATACACACATCTGAAATGTTTAGGACTGACTCTCAATCATTGATCACTTTTTAGAAGAAATAGTTTTCTATGAACTCACTTTCTTTTACTTTCTTTGTTAACTTATCCTTTAATTATTTCAAGTGTTTCATACTAAGCGAACGTTACCTTTTAGTTTTCGCCGAAACTATTCTTTTTTTTTTAGTTAAGTTTACCTAATAAAGAGAGATTTAGTGTAGGAAATACACTTGAAGAAAGCCTATTTTTTTACAATTTCTAGTATACCGTATTGCATTTCAGAATCAGAATACCTTTATTAGTCCCACAGAGAGGAAATGTACATTGTTACAGCAGAAAAGAGCCAAAGACAGCTGAATGTTACCCAAGAAGCATGCATACAAAAGTATTAAAGATTACAAAAAAAAGTTACTCAATTTACAAAGGACACATCCTGTAACAGTTCTGAGGATTTAGCAGCCAGGTATATATTGCACAGTTATTAACGGCATATATATATATATATATATTGCTCATATTTGCACTGTTGTATATTGCATAATGCTATGTTTTAATGTTGTGTTGTGCCATTTGTTTTGGAAGAATCGCAGCTGTTCTTGAAGAAGGCAAAGACCATTATCCATTCAGGTGGACAACAAAATCAAGCTAATCTAATTTAATCAAATTTTGAGGAATCCAACCTATAATCGAATCTAATGTCCCTCTAATTTTACGTGAAGTTCTCTGTGGGTGTGAGTTTGTCTGATGGTGTTGGTTTGAATACAAGCTAAAGACAAACCACACCAGGTGGGTTTTGGGGTTAAAAGTAAAAAAAAGGTTCCAATCTTTGACGGATTGTTTCTGTAACTCTGACAGTCAGTATTCAGTTATAGCCTTTACTTCCTTTTAACCTGAACCAAATCTGCTAACTGAATTTAAGTAAGGGGTAATGCAACGGCTAAAAAGCCCTAATAGGAAAGGCTGTACTCTTTTATAATTCAACCTTGGTCAAGATGGAGTTATTGGGGTCCTTCTTGTTTGGCAGTATAAACGACAAGTAGAGCACAATAGCTGTATTGTGGTTACATTTGAGTATTTGCATCAGCTGATGTCGCTTCTTTAACATAACTGAATAATCTCAATACTTCTTACACCACTGGATAATTTGTTAGGCCTTCCATATGTATAAGGAAGTCAATAGCGAACATATAGTGAAAATAAAAGTGGTCCCAGGATTGAACCCTGAGGTACACCAATTGGGAGAGATGACAAAAGAGAACAACAAATCTTTCTGGTGTCTAAACCCGATGAGTTGGTTTTATTTTGTCTGTTTCTCAGCAGAGTTGTGGGAAAAGACTGGCCAGATTTTTGTGCAATTGGGAGAAGGGTTTAGCAAGATCCAATGAAAAACAAATTATGTCTTCGTAAAAATAACAGGTCTGGATACACATGTACTTTTTGAAAACATTGCCTTTTTGCGGAGAAATGTGCTTTTCTAATGTCCTTCCAGTTTTTACCTTTAGATTTCCTCCGTGGACAGAGTGGAGAGTGTGGAAGTATTTTGAAGGGTTTGGTAACGGCTTCCCTTTGAGGAGCCTAAAACGGCAAAAGGGTGCAATCATATTAGACTTACTGGATTCAAACACACACACACACACACACACACACACACACACACACACACACACACACACACACACACACACACACACACACACACACACACACACACACACACACACACACACACACACACACACACACACACACACACACACACACACACACACACACACACACACACACACACACACACACACACACACACACACACACATACTCACCCCCTGCTCGCACAACTCCTGTAAAGGAACACCGTTACAGTGATGAGACCCAGGATGAGGCACAAAATCACTCCCAGTATTATCAGTTGTGTCGTACTCAGAAGCCGTTCTGAAACAGAGAGCTGACATTACAAGGTGTAAATATGCAAGTAAATTATTTTGTATTCTCCTCAGCTCATAAGTTTTGTTTGTTTTTATGTGGTTTATTAGGGTTTGGTTTTTCCTGATTTATTTGTATTCCAGTAGTTCCACTTCACCTTTGTGTGTTTTTCACGCCACTTTTGATTGTCTGCCCCGATAAAGTTGACCTGTCCCTCGTTAGCCCTGCAGTCGCCTGACCTCCTGCTCACCCGTTACCGTTCACCGGCTCATGTCCAAACTAAACATAGTCCTACTCTAATGGAGTGGACTCAGTCTAGTCTCACTCACAGCTGAATGAGCCTCTTTTTTTAAGGCGGAGGACATAAATGCAGCTTTAGGACAAACTCCCCTCTCTCCAGTCGAGAGAGGAACCGTCCTTACTATTAGGTATAGTTTTGAATCAGCATATCTTAGACATCTCAGGATTCTTTTTAAATTATTATTTATTCTACAATTTCAATATTAGTAGAGACAATTTATAAATCCTAGTAGTGGGGGGAGGGCAGAAATCATAGCTTATACAGAAAATAGTCCGTTAGTCATCCAGTTGCAGGATAAGTGTAATTATAATAAAATCCATAAATCTTTACTGCTGTTTCCTTTACTTGTAAACCTCTTTTAAATCTTTGTATGAGCTGCTTGGTTTTTGCAACAGTCCCTGTAAAAACACTTTCTAAACTAGACCTGGAGAGGCCTTTATATGACCCTAAATAAAAAATAAAACAAATGCTCTAATACATTTGCTGTCCCTGTCCGCCTTCTGGACCTTTAATCTGCTTTTTTGCCTGGTTAAAGTGTCATCACTTAATCTGCTCGTCTGCATGTTGGTCCTCCTCGCCTACACAAACATCCATCAGACGTGATAATACTTTATTTTATTCATAATTTCTCATCATAACAACTTGTTTAATCCTGTCTTTTCTGACCCGTGTTCATCTTAAGTGGAAGATGTTGTGTGTGTGAAGGGTTCTTTAAAATATGTCATCATCAGTTTCATATGCAAGAAACTTTGTGTCTGATCTACTTCCGTCAATTGACTCACAGGTACACCAGTTTGCCAAACTACAGTTTAGAGCTTATTTTATCTGTGCTTTGTGAGGACTTTAATCTAAATAGATGACTTAATTTCTCAACAGGCCTGTAAGCTTTTAGATTAAAAAAAAGAAAGAAAACTGGACGTCTTTTTACCTCGATTCTGTGATGTTTCCACCTCGTTTGTCCAGGATGTTGTTGGACTCCAGTTGCTCCAGTTGCTCCAGTGGCTTTTAGAATCCTTGTATGATAAAATGGGTTTGACTCTCACCCTGACCTCACAATGACCCTTTAGTTTCCCAGCAGGAATCGATAGCTCTCGTACTTGTGTGGACAGAATAATGGCCTCCTGAAAGCATATCAAAACGTCAGCCCAATATCAAAAGAAGGGAAGCATATCAACAACCAGAAATGATTTGCCAAAGCAGCATCTGCGTTTACTTTAGTGTGAAACCAAGCACTGCCTTATTTGATGAACAGATCATTGAACTAAAAATAAATATAGGCCTGCAACATTAAGACCAAACTCTAGTGGAAGGGGAAGTGACATAATGTTAAACTTACGCAAAGCTAATGTTAGCAGTGCATCAACCTTTGCATCGCTTTGAAAAGTTAGTAACACCCCAGTTTGCGAGTAGGAAGAAGCCACAATATGTCAATAGAGAAAACAAACTCCCACAGGTTTTAGCCATACTGCTAGCATGGATGGCAATGTTGCTATTTTAGATTGAACCTTTAATCTAACACTTATGTCCTAACTATTATACTAAATTATTATTATTCTCGTTTTATTTTTGTGTAAAAGGCAAATGTATGCGTGTATAGTGTCGGCACTCACGTTCCATGTCTGGTGTTTCTGTTTGATCTGAGTTTGAAATCTTAAGGTGTTTAAGTACTTAGAGGGAAGACTGCCTGGACGCCACGATATAATCGTCTCATTGGCTGTGCTGTTGACATTAGGAACACCTGGAGGATGCATTTTTACTGTAGGAACACAAAATTGATGAACAATTATTACTACAGTTTGAAAGCCACACATATGGATTTAGTTTTAGACTTTTTAACATCATATCAGGATTTTTATGTCCGATTCTTAACCAGATTTGCAAAAGAACATTTAAGAAGCACCTAAAAAGGTCACTGAGGAAGTAAAAGCCACTCACTGTGCTGCACTGGTCTGTAGTCCGTGATTTTCTCCATCCTTGTGCCGTTACACTCCACACGGATGTAGGGCATGTTAGTTAAAGAGCTAAATTTCTGGAAGGACCCATCATTTGATCAGTTAGGAGCGTAGGAGCAAGACTGCTGATTATTGTTATCAATGCTAACCATAAATGAGATGTTAACATGTTCAAATGAATTATATTTTAGAGACTTACTTTCTTTTCAAAGACAAGATTGCAGCCTCGAGTAAAGTTAATGTGTTGTTTCAGCTTGCAGCTTCGACTAAATCACAAAAAATACAAAAATCAACACTCTTGTTAAAAATAAAAACCTACGAAAACACATTTTTCATCCATGAAATGTTGGCAAGCAGTAATGAGTAGAGTATATTCAACATCTTACATCATTTTTTCCTTGACTCCCAGTTTTTCGCCGATAAATGTTGACTCCTCACCAAGGACCCAGCAGTCCGCATGGGGGGTCGCTGCAGAGCTCTCCCATGTGCAGCTGATATTGTTGACGTAGTCATTTACACAAGAGAGTCCTTGAAACACAGAGAAACAACAAAAAGATAACTTCAGTGTTACTGGACTTGGAGGGGGGGAGTGTGTGGGAGAGAAACTCCCTCTGGAAGAAACCTTGGGATTATAGCGTTTGCAGAACATCTTAAAAAACCTATATAACACACTACAGGAGAAACTAACTAACATAGAAAATGTTTCAGTTACGTTTGTCTTTGGTTATACCTCTCAAGCCTTTGTGAAAGTTGGCTGCATGCACTGAAAACAGAACCACCAGTAAGAATAGGGACAGCAGGATCGTCATGGTGATGACCACAATATGACTGTAAACAGAGAGGAACAATGCAATATACTGAGAACCTAAATGAATAGTGATACACAGAAACATTTTGACATATGAATTAGGGATGTATGCAAAAGCAACACCTTTATCTAGTATATCTAGATACATGTGTGTGTGTGTGTGTGTGTGTGTGTGTGTGTGTGTGTGTGTGTGTGTGTGTGTGTGTGTGTGTGTGTGTGGTGTGTGTGTGTGTGTGTGTTTCTGTGTGTGTGTGTGTGTGTGTGTGTGTGTGTGTGTGTGTGTGTGTGTGTGTGTGTGTGTGTGTGTGTGTGTGTTTAAACTAGATTATTATAAAGGGGGGGGGTATGGTCATGTAGTAATTCAGCAGTGTAGAAACACCTCTATATTTATCGTTTATTAATGGAGGGAAACTCCTCTCTGGAACCGCATCAACCAGTCGTTATTGGTGAGTGATGAGCTGTTTTGAGGGTGAGAAAGCAATACTAGAGCCACACTGAGAATAAAACTCATCCTGAGAAGGCGGCAACTCACAGTTATAACTGAAACGTACTGGTTGCATTATTACAGAGAGTATAATAACTGCATTAACAGCGTCTTATTGGCCATACTGATGATTGCCAGGGAATCATTTCCATAGATGTTTACCTTTTGCCCTCTGACGCAGATGAGCAACCTTGGCATCTGTTATCTCCCTTAAGGAGGGGGCTTCTTTAGCCATTTGTTGTTGTTGGGCATCTCTCGGTCAAAGATAGTTTATTGTTATGAGGACATATGGAACAACTCCTTCTCGCGGCTTGATGAACCCAAGGTGTGAAATATTCGAGGCCATAAGCGTCAACTGAAAGTAATTCAGTGTCCCCAGCTGTTTAGTCTATCTAGTGAAGAATGTTGATTTCCCTCATCCAAACAAGTTTAAACCTCTACGAGAGGACGGTTTCTTCAGAATTGATTGTAGCATCTCATCCGTGTGGTCAGATCGTGGCCCTATGACTTGTCTTGTGAATTCTCCGGTCGAAGCTCCAAATAAACCACCAGTGTTTGACATCAAAGCTCCAGCTCTCCACCGTGTCTCTCTTTGAGTTCTGACTCCTATTGCTTCAGAAGTTTCCCCCACAATGATTATTAATTATTAGGGGTGTAACGGTATGCGTATTCGTACCGAAAATATTCGGTATGGGCCCTTCGGGTCGGTACACAAGTGTACCGAAGTGTACCGAACGAATATAACGTTACACGTAAAAAATTGAGAACGTGAAAAACCTTTTGGATGTAATCTAAGGTGCCGCGTTGCAGCGTTCAATGTAATTTGCTCACATTGGGTTCAACGCGTCATAGAGCGATCAAGTCGACCAGGGATGCGTTCAAATATAGTAAGTAGTTTGAGGAACTGTCGAAATTGCAAACGCAGATAAAGTTGAGCTCAAAAATCCTCCAGCATCATTGAAGTCTCCGGTTTCAACTAAATTTGGTTACGCGGCTGGCAATACATCAAACTTGCACACATTTGAAAAGGCATCACCCGAACGTGAATATCACCGGTACCACAAGAAAAATGACTGAAGTGCAAACCCAACTCCGACTAGCATTTAAGCATCCACCACTCGCAAAGTCCAGTGCCATGTTAGCAAAGCGCTACCTGGCTGTATCTGCTACCTCTGTCCCTAGCGAGAGGGTGTTCTCCACAGCAGGAGACATTGTTATTCCCAGCAGATCTGCCCTTTCAGCAACAATGTGGACAAGTTCATTGTTCTTTAAAAAAACATGAAAATACAATGACAAGCAAGTCATAATGTCAAACTGGCTGCTTAGGTACTATTACAGTACAGTTCAAGTGCAGATTATTTCAGTTCATCGAAATGCTGCACCTTAATGTTTATTTTATTATATTTTTTATTTATTTGAGTGAATACATTATTCACAGTTTAATAATAATTAAAAAAAAAAATATTATATTTTATGTGTTGTGATCATCTTTTCTGCTGTACCGAAAACGTACCATCGAACCGTGACCTAAAAACTGAGGTACGTACCGAACCGAAATGTTTTTGAACCGTTACAACCCTATTAATTATCATTCTTAATTTATTACATTACACTCAGCTAAAGCTTTTATTTAAAGCGACTTACAGTAAGTGCAATAAACGAGGAAGATACAAACGTCAAACAAATGGAAAATGTGTGTTTTTAACACCTAAACATTTCTCACAAGTCTGAGTCATTGTTCGTTTTAGCGTCAAAGCCTTAACCTAAAGTTACAGTAAATGAGTTAATGGAAAGTGCAGATGTTTTTGTAAAATCATGTGCAAGGGAAACACTTCTGTTCTGAGTAATAACAGAAGCTCAGGAACATTTTTGATGTAATTTAAAAAGTAACATATATGTAATTTAGAGTTTAAATGTTGGTCATGGGGGTTGTGCAATAGGTCACCATTGTCATTTCATTTCATTTCAATTAATTTCAAACCTTTATTTATCCAGATTGTCCCTTGAGATCATAGATCTCTTTTTCAAGGGAGAGCTGAAAAACCTGTCAGTAGGTCTGTATGTAGAAACTGAGTATGTACAAAAGTCACGTGTTAATATGTTAATATCTTCTATCGTGTAGTATGTACGATTTTATTTTTTTATTTGTGTAACTGCAGGACAGATACCAGAACACATTTTTACTACAATAAAGTATATTGTATCATATCATAAATGCATGTATAAAAACTAAATATAATCTAAATGGAATTGAATAAGAGACCAGTGCAAAACATCAAAAGAACAATCTATAAAGAATCTTGAATTATTGTCTGAAAAGTGATACAGTACCTCATGAGTCTCGGTCAGTTCGGTAGCAGGGGGTCCCCAAGAGGAATCACATCGTTGTCTCTCTGCTGGACCGAAGAGTTTAAAAGATTTCCTTTCTCTTCTGTCTTTCTACTCGCACATCACTATCTCACTCTCTTGTGAAATCTCTCCCTCCCTCTTTCTCTATCTCTTTCTGTCGCTCATCCCTCTGCCTCCTCATTCAGGCCCCTCTCTCTTCTTCAAAGTGCCCAGTGACACTTTCCACTTGTTACCACAGCTGGTGCCTTACAGGAAGCCTCATGAAGCTGTGATGGTGTGAGAGGACGGGGGGGGGGGGGGGGGAGGAGGAAGGGGGAGGACTTTTTTAAAACAAAGCTCCTCCTCCTCCTCCTGCAGCTACCTGGACGCCGTTAAAATAATAATTGCACTGAAAATAATAAAACGCACCACATCCTGTTTCAATCACAACGATAAGTGAGTTGTATGAAGGGGGAAACGGGCACTTTGTACTCTGGGGTGGTTTATGAAACTTAAAGTGAAGATTCAGAGAACTAAAAGCTGCCAGATCGAGAGCCATATGGGGTTAATTAAGATACCAAACACACACACAAAAGTTGCACAGCAGGAAAACCGCTTCTCTTATAGCCGCAACCACTGCAGACACATGTATTTATACTACAGATGTGGGTCTATAGAGAGAAAGAAAGGAGGTTAGAGTTAAAGCAGTAGATGTTTACTCAAAGGTCACCAAACATTTAATTTCTGTTTCTTCCTCTGATTAATATTGTGTAGGTCCTAGTATTTTGCTCTACGCCATTTTGCTAAAACACAATTTTAGTTTGCACTTGTTTATTTTTGAAATGTTTCCAAATGATAATGTAGCTACTAGTATGGAATTTGGGGAATGTAAGACTTAATATTCCATCAAAATGTTGAAAATAAGTCGGGAAATGCAGAGTGTTATGCTTGTTTTAATGCCTCCTGCCTAAAATGCCTTTATTGGAATCCTTAGTTTACTTCAAAAACATAGTAACATCACTAAGTAATACCGGAGCTTCTATTGGCTAGCGCTCGAACACATTGTACGTGATAGGCTAAGAGGCGGGACGTTTCTAATCAGTTGACCAATCACAACAGAGCCGGCCAGCTAACCAATCAGAGCAGATTGGGCTCTGGTTTCAGACAGAGGGTGAAAAGAGGTGCTGCAGCACAGGCAGTATGAGAAAAATAAAGAGCTTTTTGAACATTAAAGCATGGAGACCTGTCCCAGTGGAGACACTACATACAAATATGAACCTGAAAATAGGCGGAATATGTCCTCTAGTTTTTTATCCTACCATGGCCTACATGGTTCAACATTATATAATATATACTATTGCATGCTGCTTAGGCATTTTCAACAAATATTCATGCAAATGAATATCAATCAAACTATAATATAGAAAAAAGTAATTTTGCCAACAGAGAGAAGGAAACAGGATGGCGAAAAACATAAACAGTTTTAAGAGTATATTTTCACCCAGTGTTTTTTAGTCAAATGCCAATATGGGAGTGCAGTGTGTAGCACAGAATATAAGATCAATGTTTTAGTATCTACAAGTGTTCATCTCAGTCTTAAAGTTCAATGAAGGGCCATTGTGCAACACTCATCCGAGCTGTACTTATAGTGCCAAAAAAACCACAACGCATACACACCTTTAACACAAACTGTCGCAACACAATATGTTTGAATCCAGCAGTCAACACACGCCTGGTTGTGAGTGGGTTTCAGGCCTACAGTGGGCCAGAGGGTGATCAGATGCCTCCCCCACTAGTTCCTGCACATACTTAGGTGTCAGCATCAGCTTGCAGCGGTAACAGGAGAGAGGAGGGAAGGGTAGTGTGCAGACAAGGTGCAAGAAGAAGAAGGGCTTGCATCTCTTGCCTGAAGGTCAAAGTCCGCTGTGTTTGAGGCGCGAAGCTGCTGAGAAGGCCAAAGAGATGTTTGTGCTCGGAGAGCAGCAAGAAAACAGTCTCAATCCACAGACCACAATGACAGGGGGAGGGTTGGGTTAGAAGGTGAGAACAGAAACAAGTGAGGGCACACTCATAATAAAATGTTTTAAAAACATCAGTCTAATCATTTTAGGGAGGCGTTTTAGATAAATATAGCTAAATTAAAAATATTAAATCTGCTTTTTCTATTTAAGACTCATATAGTGGAGAAGGCACATCTAAAGTATGTTCAATTCCTGTAAGTAAAGGCCAGAGCTGACTAAGTTCAATATCCTGTGAGGTTTTACTGGTGGTTTCACATTGCTTTTAGCTTAGGGCTAATGTCAGCATGCTAACATGCTCAAAATGGCAAAGCTAACATACTGTAAGGAAAGGCAAGGCAAGTTTATTTATTTAGCACCTTTCAACACAAGGCAAAGTGCTTTACAAAAATGAAAGACATTAAGAGCATTAAGAAACATAGTATAAAATGATATCTAGAAACACTCATTTAAATCATTGATATAAAATTACATTTAAAAACACTCATTTAAAAGCAAAGATAATCAAAGTTACATTACATTACATTTAGCTGACGCTTTTATCCAAAGCGACTTACAATAAGTGCGTTCGACCAACAAGGTACAAACTTGAAGAAAACAGAATCATATAAGGTCATCAGGTTTCATAGAGCTAAAACATTTCAAGTGCTACTCAACTGGTGCTTTGTTAGTAATTATATCACTCGAAGTGGAGTCGAAAGAGATACAGTGCAGTTTAAAGGTGAGGTAGGTAAGTTTGAGAAACCGGCTCGAGATACACTTTTTGTTAATCCATGGAATGCTCTTAACATCCCGATAGCAATAAATATCTTAAGTGCTTTGACAAGAAATCCATAACAAAACGTCATGGAACGTCTGTGGAAGCCGTAGTACTGTAAAAAGCACGACCAATCATTTTAGCCGGCCCGGCTAAAATAACTGGATGGCCTACCTGCCTGTCAGCCTTCCATCTGTGCACAAACTTATCTCGTGCCCTCATTGGTCATGTGCGCGTGCGTGTGTGTTGGGGGAGGGGCTCTGTAAGGAAGTGGCAGTTTTTTTCCAGCTGTGTATTTTCAAATTCTAGCGCACTCTAAAATTACCTACCCCACCTTTAAAATATGAATATATCAATTAAAAGCAGCGGCAAAAATAAAAGTCTTCAGCCTGGATTTAAAAGTAATAATACTAAAAGTAATATGACTACACCTAGATTTCTGGCTTCATCTGTTGTTTTGAACATTGCACTTTTATAAGTTCTTGGCTCCAAAAACCATTACCTCCGTTTTATCTTTGTTTAATTGGAGAAAGTTCTGACACATCCAGTCAATGATTTGTTCAATGCACTTACTCAGTGTTTGAATTGGAGCATAGTCTCCTGGTGAAATGGTTATGTAAATGTGGGTGTCATCCGCATAGCTATGGTAACTTATTTTGTAGTTTTTCATTATCTGAGCCAGTGGTAGCATGTAGATGTTAAAGAGAAGAGGCCCCAAGATGGAGCCTTGAGGAACCCCACATGTCATATTTGTTAACTCAGATGTGTATTTACGCATAGAAACAAAGTTGTTTCTGTCCTTTAAGTAGGATTCAAACCAATTTAGAACTGTTGCCGAAAGTCTCACCCAGTTTTCCAGTTGGTCTAGTAATATGTTGTGGTCAACAGTGTCAAACGCAGCACTGAGATCTAATAATACTAACACTGAAGTTCTGCCACTGTCTGTGTTTAAGTGGATGTCATTGAAGACCTTTACAATATCAGTCTCAGTGCTGTGGTTTGGACGAAAGCCTGACTGGAACACATCGAAACAGTTATTTAAATGCAAGAAATTATTCAACTGTTGAAAAACTACTTGTTCAATGATTTTACCTAGAAATGGGAGGTTTGATATGGGCCTGTAGTCAGGGGCGGCGGGTACTGTAGGCTAGGGAAGGCTAAGCCTTCCCAAATATTTGTGTCACTGCATCCTGTTAAAATAAAAATATAATGTATAATGTTTGTGTCTTTGACATTAGCGCTGCTATGCAGCCACCTGTGCCCTGTTCGACGAAGCCAGTTCAACATACCCTGGATACGTTTCAGTTATCTTAACTAACCCTAACAAACGAGATCTCGCTAAGCAGTCATAAAACGCTGATTATCAACTCGGTAAATCAAGCCAGGGTTTCTCTCTCCAGCTGAAAGCGTTCACGTGAAAGGGGCGGGGTTAGCAACATTTGACCAATCACAAACAGGGACAAGTATACTGACAGCGCAGCGTCATACTTCATTAATGAAAAGTAAACTAATTGTCGTGGCTTCCTTCCTTGTATTTCCATCAAGCCACTAGACGCCTTAAACAGACAGTTCTGCTCGTTTCTTTCCTTAAATTACTCACAGTTTGAAGTGTTGCTTGGCCTCCGATGGTTTAGAAGATGTTGGGATTTGTTTACTCAAAATAACATAACAAACATTTGCACATGCAACAAAGAATATAGGCCTTTACAATATTCAAAAGAAATAGGCAAAACTCAAAGTAAAATAACAAAACAACTTAGGTATTCTTTCTGTCTTGATAATGCTTATAACTTAAAGGGTACTTGTACGGTAAGAGTACGGTACGTTACGGTAAAATAAGATAAGTACGTTTAAAAAAAAACTGTTCTTCGACGGCGTCTCTCAACAGGTTGCCCATCACTGTGGCTTTAGCACCGGTGCCATGGGAATTGTAGTCCTTTTATAGTGCGTTGACTACAGACGTCACACTTAGGAGGCCTTTCTTATCAAATCAAAATACTGGCTCTAACACTAATATTAGACAAATATGAACTTTAACCATCCATGACTTAAACATATAATCCAGGATACAAGCCACATAGTTGCACCTGCAAGGTGAATATAGAACAACTGGTTAAAAAATAAATAAACTACTGAGTGTTTGAAAGCGTACAACAGTTTTATGATATCACTGCCCCATCTAAGACAAGAGTGGATCTGACTTTAATTACATTTGAGTTGAGTGTTTCGTCAACCTGATGTGTTGCTTAAAATAATACTTCTGCATTCAGTTTGTGACAATGTGAGTGTTGCATGGCCAGATACGGCTCGAGAAGCTGACTCAGATAAGGAAATATATGATATATTATGATCGATGATCTGATTGATGATGTGATATGAATGATAAGTTTGACACGTCGGCATCTTCTCTGCATATGGCAGATTCAACTGTATTTCCTTTATCCTGTAATATGACTTGATAGATTTAAACTACGCACACTGAGCTCCGATTGGTCAGCGGGCGGTGCTTTCACTGAGTTGATCTCTTTTCTATACACGCCGGAGGCGGGCAGCGTCAGGTAAAAAAAGTTATTTAGCCTTCCCAAACCTGAGCCCGTCCACACAGCGGCGTGCGTTGAAGCTTGCCGGCGGGCGTGTCTGAAACTCGACCAACAACCAATAGAATGAATCTCCCGCCCCTGACACACAAGCAGCGGTTTGATTGGCTAGAGCTTGTACTGGCATATGATTCGATTGGCTGACGCTTCTGCCGAGGCTTCAAAAGTTGAACATTGCTCAACTTTTGCAGCGAGCCACGGCAGCAAAGCTCCGCGTCGCTTCCCGCAATGCAGTTCGGCGAAAAGTGACGTCACCCCATTCAAAGTGAATGGTGAAGCTTGCAACGCACGCCGCTGTGTGGACGGGCCGTCACGCGCTGCCTATGCCTGTAGTTGTTCATTACTGAAGCATCTAGATTATTCTTTTTTAAGAGCGGATTAATGACTGCCGTTTTTAGGGCCTGTGGAAAAACACCTGAGTGAAGAGATGTGTTTACTATAGGAAGTAGATCTGAGGCCATGCAATGAAAAATATATTTTAAAATCCTGTTGGAATAATATCAAGGCAGCAGGAGGAGGATTTCAGAAGTTGAATAATGTCCTCTAGGTTTTTATCATTAATCTGATGGAAATGTTCAAATCATTGAACAGAATAGCAACTCCACCCCCTTTCTTATGCATTCTTTCCTGACTCATAAAACTCAAGTTGGGAGGGGTTGATTTGATAAGAACAGCTGCACTGTTATTTTGTTCAATCCAAGTTTCCGTTAAAAACATAAAATCGAGATTGTGCTCAGTAATAAAATCATTGATTAAAACGTTTTTGCTGCCAAAGATCTGACATTTAATAAAGCTAGTTTAAGTTTGTTAAATACATTATCAGTCAGATTTGTTGTGACAAAGCTGTGGCTGACATGGAATCACTGCTAAATTTGATAAACTCACACAAACGTTGGAGTGCTTCCTGTTTCTAAGCTGATCCACCGCTCTCATTCTATTACCTATCAACACAGATATCGGCAAAGCTACTGGCAGGCAGGGCCCCGGCTTGTCCTGGAAAGAGTTGAGAGTGCCATACGCCCTTGAGCCTGGACCCAGCACATATCAGTTAGAGTTTGCTGCATTTAGTACACACACATTCTTATCAGGGTTCAGAGACCGTAGATGCTGTCTTGAAAGGGGGGGAAGTGGTTGACGTAGACACAGTGATGAAGACGGGGGAGTTGGTGCGCGTCTCTGCATCGGCGATTGTGGTGGGCCTCGTTGAGGGGCGGGGGTAAAGGACATGCTGCCATCCCTGCGTATCGCCTTCATCCGGTCATTGATCTCCAGGAAGGACTTGGTGCCAACCCTCTGTATCTCCTTCATGTGGTCGATCTCCAGGAGGGTGGGCGAGGGTGAAAGGGTGAACGGAGAGTAGAGAGAGCTGGGGGGTGAAGGAAGAGTATCCTCAAAGTTGATAGGGGGGGGTGAAGGGCGGTGGAGACTCCTCCATTTGTGTCATAGGTCAAGACATTCGTCAGGCGGGTGCAGTGATACTTCTTCAAGGTTTTCTGGATGATGTGTTGTGTCTTTTTCTTTGATTCCTCTTGTTGCTTGTCCTTGGCAGAGGGAACAGATTGATGACGTAGGCAGTTGAATATGTTAGAGACAAACAATTTCACTCCTGACTTGTTCAGGCAAACTCCATCTGCCTTAAAAAGATGTCTGCAGTCCCAGAAAAAGTTAAAATTGTCAATAAAATGGACAGAATGGTCAGTACAGGCAGTTGAAAGCCACGTGTTCAGTGCAAACAATCTGCTGAATCTCTCCACTCTTCTGACTGGCGGTAGAGGGCCACTGATGAACACCTCCGAATTTAGAGAGCTGACAGTTTCCAACAAACATTTAAAGTCTTCTTTCAGCACTTCTGACTGTTGTTTCACAACATCATTTGTTCCAATGTGCAGTACCACATTTTTCACAGTTGGATGTTCAGCCCCAATATGCAGGATCTTCTCAGCCAAGTCAGAGACCGTATCCTTGGGAAAACAGAGTACTTTGGTGTTGTTCTTACTACACAGACTTTTTACATCTCTAACAGCAGAGAGTTTCAGGCCCAGTCGTTAGCTTTCCCTCTAGCCTTTTATTTTTGGAGTAGCTATTGGTCCTTACCCTGCTGTGTGAAGAAGACAGGTTATCAGAAAGAGATCTCCGGTTCTGGGTCAGCGGAGCGTATCTGCTCTGGATTGGCACACTTGGTGGTTTAGGAGGATTATTTGTAGTTCTCCCTTTAGCAGCTGTCCACGGCTGTTTCCTAGTATGAATAGGGGTTGAAGAGGTGCTCTTCCTGGGTGATAACAATGCAGGCCAGCCGGTCGCATCACAGATTTCAGAGCGCTGGACTCTGCCTGTTATTCATCCTCCCAAATCCCATGGAAATGATTTACTCTTAGGCTTTGCACCCAGAGTTCCAGGGAGGACTACCACTTGTAGATTTATTACCCGGTACACAGCCCTCCTGTTGCTTGGAATCCTTGTAGCTGCTAACTAGCTGTGAGTTAGCATGCCTTTGTCCATTATTTTGCAACTCTGGTAAAGTGGTGTCATTCCAACCTAGTCCATTCACTTCCACGTTAACTTCCAACCGTTGCATTTTCATTTCCAACACGGCCATCTTCTGTAGAAGTTTGTGGAAGTAATCTGCAGAGAATGGATGCATTTTGCTGCCAACTAGCTTAAGCTAAGTAGCATGCATTACCAAGCTTTAGCTGTTTCTAGGCCACGCTACTGTAAGACTGAGGTCGTCGTAAAAATATTGAAATATGGCTGAAACCCTCCATCTATTTCCGAAGAATAACTGTCCAAGTGATAAGTTAAAGGTCCCATGTCATGCTTTTCTGGTTATGACCCGTAACCTTGTGTGTTATGTAGCCTACTTGTTTATGCATGTAAACGGTCTGCAGAGTCACAAACCCTCAAAGTACACCCTGTAGCGAGGAAAACTCTAACACAGAAAAGACCTGTCTATGCTGCCCCAGAATGCCTCGTTGGACATTTCTCTTTTTCCACTGTTTACTTCTTGGGTATAGTGACGTATTTCGGGTATAGTGACGTAACGTAACGGCTCCGCAGATTAGTCCAAATGGAACAATCCGCCGACCCGTTACGTTACGTCCGCGGAGCCGTTACGTTTGGACCAATCCGTGGACTTCCTCACACACACACACTCGGCAGGACGTTGCGAGGCTCGCTGCTGTGAGGAGCGGGACAGTGTGAGCATTTTTCTTCATGTCACACAGAACGATTTTAAAAGCAATGTATTTCTATTGGTTGTATGTTTCGTGCCTGCACCACGTCTTTTTGTCCGGTCGGGTCTTGGAATACCAGAAGCTGTGTGGTTCATAACAATATTTTCTTAATCAATATCAAGCCACGATTATTGTTTTTATTTTAAATTGTAAAATGTCAGAGTTTTTTGCCGTCCGCGAGGAAAGTGAATGGGGCTCAGAGACTCAGAATACTGAAATCTATATTTTTTGTCATCTTCTTAAACAAGCCGAGGTTGCTTAAACTAGACAGGTTAGCTTAAACCAGCTAACCTGTAGAACTAAATCCTGTTAAGCCAACACTTTTATTGGATGCTCAGTAAGAGTTAAAATGGTTTTAGTGTCCTACTGTTAAGCAGTGCATGAATAGCATAGTTTAACAGGGACATTAAAAATATGACATAGGCCTATTAAATGTCTAAATATTGAGGAAAATGTGGCTATATTTCAATTATTATTGTCACTTGACTACACCTAAAATCAGCTTTGCGAGTAGCACTGGTTTAACCAACCAGAAATATGTAGATCACTACTGATAAACTTCAAACAGTCTCCTAAACCTCCTCTCCATGTGTAGTGATTACTTCTGCAGATAAAGTATGATATAAACTGTATGTTGTAGGTCAGACTCAGTAGGCGAGGCAGCAGGTTGTGACAAAAAAGCAAGTTTCAGTGGTTTTTGTTGAAACCACCTCTATTCTGCTGCCTTACACACGGAGAGACAAGAAACCCATTCAACTGCTGCTAGCATAAGCGGTTTAGGTCGTTTAAATTGGAGTAAGGACTTTTGTGTGTTTTATAGCCTGCCTTTTGTTTTAAGAAAGTACTCAGCAATATCGTATTTTGAAGTAGAAAGACAAAAAAAGCTATATTTTCCTCAATAAATGCACAAACAAAATTGTTGCTAGCACGTTAACACCCAAATAATTACAGTTTGGGGGAGCCTAAACAAAAGGACTGCTGCTATGTCTTTTGCTGAACCAATTTTCTTTTTTGTGGTTTTTTATCTCTGATATAACCTGTCTCTTTTTGTTTATTGTTAAGCAACGAGATAACAACATGCATGGTTTCAATTCACACTTTATTTTAGCGTTTCGAAAGAAAACCCAAAGTGTGAATCACAACGGCGCAGTGTGTGTTGTGGTCTCAGGGTAGGAAGCAGGACCTCGTTTTGCGGGGGCCTTTTTTCTCATTTGCGTCAGCATCTCTTCGAGTTTCTGGTTCATGATTTTCTTTCTGTCCACTGGACTGCAGACGAGCCACAGACACGCATGTTACGAGCAAAGAAAAATATATTCTTCAGAACAAACATACAGAACAAACATACAGAATAAACACAACCAATTAAAGATAAATAAAGAAAGGGAAGAGGAAAGACGCTACCTACCCAGGTCGTCGGTTTTGTGGCCGTACCGGAGATGAGGGTGCGTAGGCCGAGCTGTCGGAGGGGAGCTAATGTAAGAGTCCTTTGAGAGGGATTTCCATGTTAAATTAGCACCTGAATTAGAGAGTTCAGTGTTTTAAATTGTGAAGAAAAGGTGTGAAAAATGAAATAGAATGACCTTAAAACTAACAGCCATGCATATGTATCTGTGATTGATTCTGCTCTTAGGCATAAATAATTGTAGCTAAATGCTAACGTCAGAAAGCTAACGTGTTCAATAAGCTAATATGCTGATGTTTGGTATGTTTATCATGTGTTTGACATGTTTGCATGCTAATTAGAACCAAACACAAAGTGTGCTGACGCTGACAGGAAGGTTAATGTTTTAAAGGTTGCAAATCAAAGTATGTGGACATTAAAAGTTCCGATGATAGTGTTTGTACTAATCTCAAATGGTGAAATATGTGATTGCTGAAGTTATTTAAAAGGCAAAAAACAAAAACAGCACAAGGATATACTAAAATAAATAGAGGCACTACCGCCATAAAATAATTGTAAAAAATCGAACCAAGAAAAACTGATCACTTAATTTAAATAAGTAAAAAAAGGTTATCGAAAACATTGGTTTAAATATCAGATTTCTAAAATCTATGGATATTCAGTATATTGTCATAGATTTTAAGAAGGGGGTGTATTATATTCCAGTAGTCAAGTTTTACCAACAACATTTGAGACCCAACTCTTGGAACACGAAGCCAGAAAGATTGGTAATTATTATTATTTGTAAAAGTCTGTTTTTTGTATACCTTTGTTGTAACACAATCACATACTGCACAGCCTAAAGGTTCACTAAAGTGAGTGAGAGAAAGTAAACATGTCATACAGTTTATATGGCATCATTCACGGCTGAATAATCCAGTTTATTAACAAAGATTATGATATTTTCTGACTGTAAAATGTCCTGATAGCCTTACAAATTATTGACAGCAGTTTTGAATAACAGACATATTGTGCTCCCACCCTCACCAATAGTTTTTTGTATATTGAAGGAGGCTTTTTATAGGATTAAAACATACTACGAAAGACTCACCAGGGATTTACACACCTGGGAATATGTTTGTGCGAAGACAGTGGCTCAAACTGTGATAGCTGCACGAAATAACTGATCCAGGATCAGCGTAGTGAGGCAGCGACAGGGACAGCACCTGAGGGCTTTCTGCTACCCCCCCCTAAAACACAGTATATTCAGAGGAAATCATAACTGACAACAGCACACACAGAAGCACAAAAAACCCCAATGAAAGACAAAAAAACATTATGTTCTCTCGCTGGTTTTGCGTCTTTTTGGACATTTGAGGTCACGCTGAGACGATAAACCGCACGGGAGACGAGGCAAAAACAAAAGGTGTTACATTTCTTAAGAATATCATGCAAGACACCTGAGAACATTGCATAAGGTTTTACCTCTGGACAAGACTATAAATACTAATAGAAAAAAACTGACATTTAAAAACACATTTATTTTTGCAAAAAGCTATTTGCTATTCACCTGTTGCTTTGATAACAATTAGTAGAAATCAAGGAAACATTTTTCGAAAATAATGTTTCTAAAGCAATGCAGGCTTAAATATTTGGTGAAAGTCTCTTTTTCAACAGACTTTCACCAAATAAAAAAAGGCCCTTTTATAAACCCTACCAAAGGATTTGCAAACACATTGTTCATTAGAGGTATTTAAGGGTATATGCAGGAATCCTGAAGTCAAATGTAATTCCTTTTAAAACCTTTTTAAAGACCCTTTCCATACATTTTAAGACCTCATCGCCACTACGAGTTCTAACCGGTTAAATTGGCGACACACTTTACCTCACACATTTACTTGATACAGTATTGATTGTCCTTCCTCCTTATCTTCCGACCATTTGGACGCAGACTTGCATTTCCCCATAACGATGTTGCTTAACAACCGGCGTAAACGGGCCTTCGCGCGCTATCAAGCAGTGAGCGTGAGATTTTCTGTTCAGATGACGTCAAATCCAACGGGATGCCATAAATAAACTACACAGAATCACACTACACAGCTACGCAATGATTACATTCAGGCAGACTGTAGAATACAACCTCTTTGGACCACTTATATACTTATTGAAAACAAGCTACAAAATGTAATACCTTGGAAAATGCCGTTTAATACTTTTGAATAGCCTTAATTATTAATTAAGGATAATTAATTTATCAACTTGTAATACTTTTTAAGACCCCGCGGACACCCTGTATTTGAAGTACATGCTGATATTTTAAAGGGGCCCCATCTAGGCCTACTTATTTTCTGGTTCATTTGTGTGCCTCTACTGCAGTGTTTCTCAAAGTGGGGGTGCAGAGACCAGGAGGAAAAATGAATATGAAGAAGAAAAAAAATGAACATTATTGATTCGAAAATAATATGATACAGTACAAGTACGTCTGGGTCTCTGTATTTCATTCAAGCTCGGCTCTGTCTGTGTGTGGATTGTGGAACGAGCTATTTTGTGTGCGAGCGAGAGAGAGCGCACCGGAGATCGTTGTTGTTAGCTTCTGGTGCTAGCGAGCTACGCTAATGGATATAAGGAGCTTTTTCAACAACAAGGTGGAGGAGAGTCCTCTCCTGTCAGACTGAGAGGCTCAGTGGAGCATTGTTTTATTATCACTGTTCTCCAAAGGGGGGGGCTGACAGAAAAAGTTTGAGAGCCACTGCTCTATTGTGACATGTTACCGTGTAATTCAAACAAAGCAGTTAACCATAAAACTGGAGGTGTGTTGAGACGAAATTAAAAAACACAATTATTTCTTTTATTCAACTTTATTTCACAATTGTATGCCATTTATTGTGTTCTTTGTCATAATACCACACACAAATGTCAACTGGCTAAAACAATATAAAACATAACTTCCACAATTTTTTTCAGTATTTATATTATATACATGCACTCATATATTTAGAGGCAAAACAATTCTCAGGCTTTTTCGCTTACTCTCTCAAGTGCACTTTCACTTCCTGTCGTCCTTTGCTGGTTGAGAGGCCATTCCAATGAGGATCCTTCAGCTTCTGACGCCTGATCCAATCATTTATACAGGGTTGTAGTTGATTTTGTGGGAGAACATAACCAAAAGTGACGCTTTTTGTAATTGATGGAGCGCCAAAATTAACACATTGACCGTTTTTGAAGCAGATGAGAAACTGGTGTTGAATGAGCAACACTGACTTCCAGTTGGATTTTACATCCTCCTGTAATGCTTCCCTTCTCTGAGCTGGACAGAGCGCCACTTCCTGCCAAAAATAATCACGGTTTTAGCTTACAACCAAGCGCCAGGATTGTCTTTTACCCGGCTTCGTATTTTTTTGTATGCTTTTCCGGAAACTCAGGTGATGGATATGTGATAGGAACGAGACAAGGGATCAGGAGAAAAATGGGAGGATTCACTTCCATTGTTCGTCTGAATGCTTTGTCCCAGTTCCCACCCGTAATCATGAAACACTATCTACGATACCTGGGGGTTTGATATTAAAAGAAAAGAAAAAAAAATTGGAAGTTTAACAATAAACGTAATCTCCACGTCCGCCACAAGCGAGATAACTACACACAGAGTGGCTTGGACATTTCTAAAGCTCTGTCGATACGATATTATGACTTTACAGAATGAATGGAGGCATGAGCAGGCTTTACAGCACTCATGATAAAACTGGAGATTATACAAGAGTTACAAATGACAAACGGCATGTTTGCAGAGGGCCATCAGCGATGCCTTAAAAATGCTTACATGTTGAGTTTTAAAAAGAGAAAAAAAAGAGGAGACCTAACAGGCTCTTGTCACCTGTTTAATAATGAGAGAATACTCAAAACTGAATTCTTATTGGAGTGGTCCGTCAGGTGTGTCACCTCCTTCAGTTCAGGCTGTGGGCGGCCGGCGCTCCTCTCTATGTGGGGGCGAACTTCTTGGCCTGTGCCCTTACCCTCTTCTCGTAGTCCATCCTGTTCTGACTGAAACACAAAGAGATGGAGACATTGTTCATTTCTAATGTACGCTGCTAATTTATATTATTAATTTACACGATAACATATCAGAGTACGGGCTTGGCATTATATCCATATCATCATAGTGCTCGTCTGCGCGTGAAAGCAAACTGGGAAGGAGTTTTAATCACTCGATGTTTCGCCGCACTATAGACATGAATGCACACAATATCAGCTGTTTTTTTTTTAATTCTGTACATATTTTACTCCATTCTATTTCTATGTAAATACTGCTATATTTTACTATATTTTTTAATGTTGTTATAGTTTTTGTTAAAACCGTTCTCTATCTGTTTTGAATTATTGTTTTACTTTAATGTATGCACACGACATCATGTCAAATTCCTCGTAAGTGTCAACCTACCTGGTGATAAACCGGTTTCTGATTCTTGACCCCACCACACACCTCTAGTGGGTCATGAGTGATGATTAGGAGGGATTATTTTTGGACGTGTCTATATCTAAGTCTTTAATATGCTCAAGTTAACTTTAAAATAACTTGAAGATAGACTTGACTTAAAGTTTCTGCATCCCTATTCCCCCTTGCTTAGTAAAACATGAATACAATGTGTTGTACTCAGCAAGAGCACACATCTCAAATGTTTGATTCCGGCTTAAATGATAGGCTACTGTGTGTAAGACGTCCTCAAAAGAGTCCCACTCACCAGTAAATTGTGTATGCCTCTGCTTGTGCTGGGTCTTGGATGTTGGGCTCATTCAGCAGCTCCTGGATCCCCAACAGGATCTGAAAACAAAGTCAACAATCCTCCGGTCAGCGTGTGATAGTGAGCTGGTGAAATGGAAACTACACAACCTGTGCATTCATTTCTTCACAGCAGTTACTCCAACTTGACAGTACACACAAACGCTTTGTCCAGACACTGAACCCTACAATTAGAAGACCTTACCCAGGAGGCAAAAGGAGCAGTCACACACTGCACAGCCTAAAGGTTCACAGGTTCAAACGTGAACAAACCAACTGTTTGTACAAGTTAAAGAGAGACAGAGTGTTCAGACCTGTTTGATGGTGATGGCGGGCCTCCAGTCTTTGTCCTCCTCCAGGATGGACAGACACACGGTGCCGGATGGGTAGACATTCGGGTGGAATATTGGGGGCTCAAACTTGCCTGAGAGGAAGTCAGTGAAAAGAAAGTAAAAATGTTAAAGCTTGAAGCAAGACTGACATGGGACAACTGAAGATTTCATACACAGTACAACATAGTCGTTGTAAAAAAACTGCTACTTTGTGATTTAATTCATCTCTAAAACACAAGACAATCTCCTATGTACTTTATTCGTGGCAAAACTTTGCAATTTTCCTGCTCTGATCGAATAATATCTTTGTTCAACATCTGAGCAGAATATCCTACACTTTGATAGGGACACGCATATCCTATTAGAACAGGGTATATGCAGGAATCCTGAAGTCAAATGTAATTCCTTTTAAGACCTTTTTTAAGACCCTTTCTATACATCTTAAGACCTCATCGCCACTTCGAGTTCTAACCGGTTACATTGGCGACACAGTATTGATTGTAAGATAGCACAACTGAACAGCTTGTGATAACTCCTTATCATAATTCAGATAGAACAAAGCACAAGAGAATGAATTGTGTGACTAACCCAATGCAAGGTTTATTAGAAAAAAAGAAACCATTAGAAAGTAGTAGGCCTATTTGATTTAGGCATTGTTCCCAAGAGATAAAACAAAAAACGTGCAGTCAGGGGAGGCACGGATTGGCCATCGGGAGTGTCGGGACGCCGCGGCCTTCTGGCTATTACTTAGCATGTGGGACCAGACAGCTTTGATCCCCATCGACAGAGGTGATTCTAGAGTCTGTGGGTCCCATCGAACCATCTTTCATCACCATCAGTGGCGCCCCAAAACACACTCCTCCTCCCTCCGCTAAATTGATTTATCAACTTTTAATACTTTTTAAGACCCCGCGGACACCCTGTAGAAACATAGCTCAATAAAGCTTTTATTAACTAACTTCTTAGCATACACTATACAAAAATATGCTTTTGAAATTGAAAGCACAAAAGCAGTGTCCAAATAGACATTCTGAATACAATGATATAATGCAAGTGTTGAAAAACTGCCATCTGTTGCTCAAGGTTCGTATTCAAACAAGACGGCAAGGTACAGACTTTCTGAAACTATGAAGCAGGTGTGGACTTATACTCACATTTGGGCGGAGAGGAAGGGTAGTCGTCTTTGAACAGCATTCTGAGTTTATAGAGTCCTCCCTCCCACAAAGTCTAATGAAGAAAACAAACAAAATAATAACTGCTTTAGTAAACATACAACGAAATAGAAACAACTGCAAAGGACTCAAGACACACGAATGACCCGAGGAACAATGGCCTAGTTCAGTCAAATCCATCTTGTGTCTTTGTATAACTGTAGCTAACACCTTGCACACTCAGCTGAAACAACTAAGAAACTAGGGAAAGTGTAATTTCCAAAACTTCTAGAGCGGGGGTCGGCAACCTTTTTGATATGAAGTGCCATTTAAAAAACTGTGATCAGTGTGCCGACGGTCGTGAACTAGACTGGACTAGATCTAAACCTGAAGGGGGCAATTAAGTGGATTTATGATTTAAATGTATTTTACATGTACCATTATCAGGTTATCCCTAATATGCATGACACAGATATGAACAGCTGTAATACACGTTGATTAAGATGCATGTACCATAATAAAAAGGACAATCTTGTAAAATTCTGCCATTAGAATGATTTTAACTGAAGTGTTGCAAGTGGCACAGAAACTACACAGATTGTATAGTCAAAAGTATAGTCAAATGTTAATGCATGTGGAAGATTCTAATGCTGGTCTACTTACTCCTTTCTTCCCTGGAATGGCACACTCCCAGTTCATCAGGTTCATGGTTCCATCAGGGTTCTTCGTGGGCACCGCAACGAAACCCTGTGTAGTTTAAAAGAGAGACAACACATCACTAGGGAGTGTAGTCTACTTTGTGCCAGAACCAATCATGGGCATGATGGTATATGAAGTGTAAAGTAACCAACGCATTTACTCAAGTACTGCACTTCAGTATACATTTGAGGAACTTGTACTTTACTTGAGTATTTCTATTTTATGTCACTTTGTACTTCTACTCCACTACAGTTCAGAGGTGAAAACGAAAAGTGTACTTTTACTCCATTAAAATGCATTCAATAACCGTAGTTACGTTGTAGATTATAATGGGAAATATAACCAAGTGTTAAATTAGACTTGATTTCCACCTGGAGTAAATTCACAAGCTACCCTGCAGTATACAAAGTCATTCAAACTAGCTGCACCTTTACCAGCTTTGAGAACACTTTCATGATCAATCATTATAAAACATATCATATATATTATTCTGAAATGGACCAATCTGCACAATGACTACTTTTACCTTTGGTACATTAAGTACATTTATATGTTAATAATACTTATGTACTTTTACTTGAGTAACATTTTGAATGCAGGACTTTTACTTGTAGTTTTCCTACACTCCGGTACTTCTACTTTTACTCAAGTATAAGATCTGAGTACTCCTTCCACCTCTGAATATGAGATCTTAGAGACGATGCAAAGAGTTGATTTGAAATAAGGTTCAACATGCTGCTGCTGCTACTTACAAACGGATGGTCTTTTCTCCAGGCTTTTCGCTCCTGTGACAGTCTGCTAAGCGCGATACCAGACATAGCTGCTCATCAACGCCTCCCTGTGGAATAAACAACCCAAAACAGATTAATTATCCAATTAAAAAAAATCACCAAAGACAAGTTAGTTAACCCCAATTCACTGTTCTGTAAAATCAGTACATGGTAGCTACAGCATTTAAGGTTTGCCATTAATATTGAATGCAGACAATTGTTGGTAATTGGATATTGTGTTTTATATAAAATGTTGATTATTTAAAATTATTTAGTTAGAGGCTTTAAATAAGACCAATGTTTGTTTTTTTGCCTCATCCATCACTGTTTATCATTTGTTATGTTTGTGTATTATTAAATTGTGCAAAAACAATTAAGACACTGATTGACGTTGTTATGAGGCTACCGTTAGTAGAAATTACAAGCTAAATCAAGCTAATGTAATCCATTACAAATGGAAACACTTACAACACGTAGAAAAAAATTAAAGGGAACATTGTAGCTCAACTTACCTCCCTTTTTATTCGACTAAATATCAGAATTACGTGGGTTTTACAACGTTAGCTTAAATGCTAACGCTAATGTCGCTGTTGTTGACGGCGGACGTAAAAAAACACCCTTTCGACGGTTTGAAAACAAATTGCCGGGCCAGTTAGGAAGAAAAAGACCAAACGGAATTAAACTTGGATTATTTAAACATTCCCCTTGTAATCTGATCGTCATATATCGGTGTTATTCTTGACAATTTACCACAGTTGTGTAAAACAATGTGACTCGTTACACCGTTTCGACAGCTAGCTTGTCGCAAGGAAGGACCCCAATTTGTTTATTTCCTGAGGACCTTCAGGCAGTTGACGGGACACACGTCAGAGTTGTTCGGCCATCTTTGTTGTGGCGTTCATTATGGGCAGTTCTCGCCTACGGAGGATCCACTCATTTGGACTCGTTCCTCCTTAACGAATCACCTTTTACTACACGTTTTTTGTTTAGTTCATTTATAAATGTCTTATTCACATCAATATATATATTGCATCTATAACATCTGGGTAGTATTTAGTAGGCATGTGCACTATTTATAAATATTATTTAAGTAGATGGGACTGAATGCTATTATAATATAATTGTTGTATCAAGTCAAGTAAAATGTAAGTTGCGCTTTTAAGTCATGAAAGATGTTGTCTTAACTGCTTTAAGATTATTGATAATACTTTAAAATACATTTAAACAAAGGTGCTACCTGCCTATAACTATGGTTCCTCAGGTTCAGTAAGCAAGTTCACTCCTCGAGAAGAATCGTTCAAAAAGAGTTGTTCGTTCTCTTTTGCCCAGTGGTAATGGCCTTTTGTTTTTCTATTTTTTTGCTTTTCACCCCCAAGGAGCATAGCAACAGCTGACATCACAAAAAAGTATTGTTATTACCTATAATGTTAAAAAAGATGCCAAATTGCCAAAGACGATGATGCAGGTTGAAACAAGTGCACAGCTTTTGATGCAATCTCCTAAGGCACTCTTTAAAAAAAGAGTCTTACCCACTAGTTTATTAATTATTTTTGTTACATTAATACACATTTATGGTCCTATTTGAGTCAAATATTATATATTTGACTGGTACACAAAGTCCCACCGTTGTGTAACAAAAGACTCAATGCAAAAACGTTGTTCTGAAAATCGGGCATATTGCCAGACACCTCAAATCAAGAACAGGAACCGGACTGAACCAGTTTTGATTTCCTCTGCGTCAGCATCCCGGTTTTTTTCCTTTTTTTGTTGAAACAATCTGAGCAGAAGCTGCATTCTTTTCGAGGGCCTATTATCTCCTTAATTGGTATTTATTTTTTAAAGTTTCACAGTTCACACCAAGTTACATATAAGTAACTTTGCAAAAATGTAAAAAAACAAATTGCACTTTTTTGGCATCGGAATCAGCACTAGATATAAGAAAATAGGTTCCTTTAATTCAGATGAGTTGAAAGGAAGACTTGATCAATAATTATTTATCCAACCTACAGTGTGCAGCCCTTCTGAATTTTCAGGTTATCGAATAAAGGAGTTGTGCCTCCATGTCATGCACTCTGGACATATTTCAAAGGTAAAAAAGAGATGACACTGTGCATGGCCAAATTTAGCATAACAAAATCAACCATTTATTTTCACATTTGTAACATTCATCAATACATCAACTTGACCTGCTTCCATCGTGAAATTGCACTTATTACAACAATAAAATGTCCCCTATCTTAATACATTTTAGAGTCCTTTAACTACGATACATTGAGACACAAACAAAACATTCATGTTATTTCCAGATATTGCAAACCATTCTAAAATATGAAACTGTAAAGAAAGTCAGATACGTTGGTAGATAATTAGCTCCTGAAAAGTGTTAAGTTAGTTATTACGTTTCGTAACAAGCTCCTAGCATGTACTATCTCCCCAGAATAACAAAAAAGTACACGATGAGGCTGCTGTGATACTCTTTATCTATCACTCTTGTACTAAGAGCCTTGCTTCTTATCACACCTTCTTTCCCTCTCCCTCTGATATGATATACTCCGGAGATGCCCTTTTAAACCATTCAGACCAGGAGCCGTCATAAACACAGACCCCTGGGTGCCCGAGCATATCAGCAGCCAGAGCAACGTGGCAGGCCGTGACCCCGGAGCCACAGGTGGCCCAGAGCGGCTGCTGCAGATCCACCCCCGCCGCGCTGAACAGTTTGGACAGGCCTTCAGTGTCCAGCTGCTTCCCAGAGGCGTCCATGAAGGAAGGGAACGGCATGTTGATGGTACCGGGGAAATGACCCGGCAGTGTGTCTGTGAGGGTGAAACAGAGGAGTGAGAAACATCTGTGGGAAAACCTTGGGCAATACTGACATTACTCAAAGAAAAAAAACACAACTTGAAGATCTATAATCTGATATTTCTTGAAGTTTTCAGACACATCTTATTGAACTGATCGGCAGATAGCAGCTTAGTCTGCATTGATAGTTCAGTTGGCATCAATTACAGTTAGACAATCTTTCTCTTGCACTATTTATTTTTTTATTACGTATTGTATGTTGCATTGTTAGAGGAGCCAACATCTACGCTATTGTGCATGAGACAATAATGAATCTTTAAGAACATGATATGTGGATAAATACATGTAGTAGCGAACTACAGTATGCCTTTTAAACATGCATTGTATACCTGTGGTGTTTATCTTTATTATTTTATTATCTTCGCTTTGTAATGTCTGTTGTAAAATTATATAATGTGCTTTTAATATATTTATTCCTAAAAAGTATTTTAATTTGTTTTGTAAAGCACTTTGAATTGTCGCGTACAGAAAAGTGCTATATAAATAAACTTACCTTGCCTTGCCTTGCCTAGTAAGTGGACTACTACTCAGTAGGAGAATGCAACTGAGCAGATAATGTCAAGTACTTAAGTATGATTTTGAGGTTTTTGTAGCGTCTTTACTTGAGTATTTACATTTTATATACTTTTTAGACAATATTTGACTGGTTTGTTAGAGTTACTAGTTACTTTACAGATTCAGATTATTGACGCATATAAATATAAATAAAGAAGTAAAATAACGTTATATTTTTTAGGGATTAAGATACAGGCCACTAAATAAAGTAGTTAAGATCTCTACATAATGCATACAAAATTACAACCAAGATATATAACACATACAATTATGAAAAAGGCCATTCTGCAAGATGAGTATACTGTTGGAAATATACTTTGATACCAATACTTTTGCCAGTACTTTTACTAAGTAAGATATTTTATTACAGTGTAAATGCGGTGCTTTTATGCTGAAATAAAATATCTTGAGTAATTATTCTACTACTAAGGATGTCATTGTGATTGATAAGTGCACATCAACAAACTGTTTCATTGAAATTACACTTTTTGGCATGGTCAGTTATTTTACTGCATAAAACTGGCAGAATTGCAATTAACTATTGTCATGCAACTTTCTGAGCTTTGCATGTTTCCTAGGAAATGTAAGAATAAGGAATTTAGTTGTTCTGGTTTCTGCAATGGAAAAACATGTGGTTTAAATATGCATCTCACCGTCCCTGGGCTCCGGCTCCAGACCCCTGTATCTTCCCGCGGACCTGGCATCCACGACCTGCACCTTCTTGGTCATGATGTTCTCCAGCATGTCTTCATAGCTCTTCACCCAAGACGCATTCAGGGTCGCCTTAAACTCACTAAACTCCGGCTTGGAGTAGTCAGAAGTCACCGGATGGTCATCAGCCAGCCAGTTCTTGAAGCCCCCGTCCAGCACCGACACAGACCCGTGTCCAAACAACCGGAACATCCACCACACCCGGGGCGCGCAGTACGACCCAAAGTCACTGGTGTCATACACAACTACATGTGTGTCATTCCCGATGCCCAGATCTCCTATGTACTGGGAAAAGTGGCTGGAAGTTGGCAGCATGTGATCAAAAGCAGAGGTCTTGTCGCTGCAGTCGTCCAGGTCAACGAACGAGGAACCTGGGATGTGTTTTAGCGCAAATTCTGCCCTCGGGTTGCGCTTGGTTTTGGGGAGGTACCATGACGCGTCGAGTATGCGAAGTTTGGGTCCGACCAGGTTCTTTCTGATCGCATCTGCCAGCCACTGACAGGACACCAAAGCCCGAGTACTCGGTGCCGCCATGACGAGCCGAGAGAGTCAGTACAAGCTCCGTGCGCTAGAGGGAACAGTTAGGCAGGATGTTTTTAAAGGGGACCATGGAAAGTAAACATGACAAATAGGAAACGTTTGTTTGTGTCTCAACCTTTATATATACAGTCTATGGTCTCAACATATCGTCCTCTAATTCTTGTTATAAGTGCAGGAAGATATTGTGCTTTCATGATTGGAGCAATTGCAGATTCATCTTACAAAAGTTAATACAACGTCCTGGTTTTGTTATGCTAACCTTGAGTATAGTGTCATCTATTTTTTCCCTTTGAATATTTCCAGTGCATGGCATTGGGGAAAGGCTCCTTTATTCAGTAACCAGAAAAGTAAATATTTAGCTGTGTTAGTTGTCAGTGGAGGACAGGCAACATACTGTAGGTCAAATAAATATTGATTGACCAAGTCTCCCTCACACTCAATGGGTTTATTGGAACATTTTTTAAAGTTGAAAATAATAGGCCAACAAAAAGACAACCAAATACAATTAGACACACTCTTAAACTTGCATTTATTAATAAGAAATATTGAAATTATTATTACAAAATAGATTCATGTCAAATCACAAATACTTAAACTGATTCATTTTTTTTCTTCAAATGTGCTTCATCTTAGTCTGTTCACAACTGTTAGGTAATGGGCTTTGACCTACAAACTGGAATTCATACAGTCTTCAAAGGCAGATTGTTTTAAAAGTGCATTACCTTAAAGCACCAGCAGGCTGTGCCATGTGGATACATCTCCACGAGAGCCCACATGGGGCAAGTGCTAGAGTATATGGCACCAATACTCCAATAATGGAAGAGAAAGGCTTGTAAAGATAGCACCATCTGATATTATTTAAAATCAGAACTGCTTTAAGTATATAAGGCCTGTCTTGGGAGTAAAACAGCAGTGATTTATTTTTACATTTTTACATTGCGTTATCTAGATTAGAGTCTGGTTTCTTATAAAATACAGACTTTGTTTTAAAGGGGCCCTATTATGCAAATGTTCAGGTTCATATTTGTATATAATGCCTCTACTGTGACATGTCTCCATGCTTTAATGTTCAAAAAGCTCTTTATTTCTCTCATACTGCCTGTGCTGCAGCACCTCTTTTCACCCTCTGTCTGAAACCAGAGCCCAGTCTGCTCTGATTGGTTAGCTGGTCGGCTCTATTGTGATTGGTCAACCGCTTTAGAGATCCAGGTCCAGGCAGCCCTGTAGCCTATCGTGTACAATGTGTTGGAGCGCTAGCCGTTGCCTAGTGATGCCATTGTGTTCAGGAAGTAAACAAAAAAAGTGGAGGGAACTTTGGGATTTTAGCCTTAAAAGACCCCCAGGGCAGGACTACATAGGGAAGGGAAAACCCCCCAAAAGCATAGGGTAGTAGTAGTAGAACCTTTATTTAGCCAGGAAAATTAATTAAGAAAAAATTCTTATTTTCAATGATGACCTGACAGGAGGCAAAAGGCTTCCTGAGGGGATGGGGGTTGGGAGGAAGAAAATAACAAGCACACACATACTCAAGTTTAGAACTCTGTTTATTTCTGGAAGCTTTCCCTTGTCAAACTAAGAGCCTTGCTTCTTATCACACCTTCTTTCCCTCTCCCTCTGATATGATATACTCTGGAGATGCCCTTTTAAACCATTCACGCCAGGAGCCGTCATAAACACAGACCCCTGGGTGCCCGAGCATATCAGCGGCCAGAACAACGTGGCAGGCCGTGACCCCCTGGCTACAGGTGACCCAGAGCGGCTGTTGCAGATCCACCCCCGCCGCGCTGAACAGTTTGAACAGGCCTTCAGAGTCCAGCTGCTTCCCAGAGGCGTCCATGAAGGAAGGGAACGGCATGTTGATGGTACCGGGGAAATGACCCGGCAGTGTGTCTGTGAGGGTGAAACAGAGGAGTGAGAAACATCTGTGGGAAAATCTGGGACAATAATGACATTACTCAAAGAAAAAAAACACAACTGATCTATAATCAGATTTTTACCAGAAGCTTTCAGACAAGGCTACTAATAGACTTCCTCAGCAGATGCTTCATTGTAATGAAGGTGGTTCAGTTGGCACCATGACAGTTTGACCATCTTTATCTATTGTGCATATGTCAACAAATCTTATGAAACTTGAAAAATAATAACGATATGTGGCAAAAAATACATTTAGTAAATGGATCTTGGGTACATTTCTTTTTTTTCAAAACTACTACTCAGTAGGAGAATGCAACTGAGCAGATCTACTAATGTCAAGTGCTTAAGTATGATTTTTAGGTTTTTGTAAGCGTCTTTACTTGAATATTTACATTTTTTATACTTTTTAGACAATATTTTACTGGTTTGTTAGAGTTACTACTTTACAGATTCAGATTATTGACGCAAAAATATAAATAAAGAAGTAAAATAACGTTATATTTTTTAGGGATTAAGATACAGGCCACTAAATAAAGTAAGATCTCTACATAATGCATACATAATTACAACCGAGATATATAACACATACAATTATAAAAAGGCCATTCTGCAAGATGAGTATAATGTTGGAAATATACTTTGATACCAATACTTTTGCCAGTACTTTTAAGTAAGATATTTTATTACAGTGTAAATTCGGTGCTTTTATACAGTAATAAAATATCTTGAGTAATTATTCTACTACTACAAGGATGTCATTGTGATTGATAAGTGCACATCAACAAACGGTGTCATTGAAATTACACTTTTTGGCATGGTCAGTTATTTTTATTGTATAAAACTGGCAGAATTGCAATTCATTATTGTCATGCAACTTTCTGAGCTTTGCACTAAGCCTGCATTTTTCCGAGGAAATGTAAGACTTAGGAATTTAGTTGCTCTGGTTTCTGCACAATGGAAAAAACATGTAGTTTAAATATGCATCTCACCGTCCCTGGGCTCCGGTTCCAGACCCCTGTATCTCCCCGCGGACCTGGAATCCACGACCTGCACCTTCTTGGTCCTGATGTTCTCCAGCATGTCTTCATAGCTCTTCACCCAAGACGCATTCAGGGTCGCCTTAAACTCACTAAACTCCGGCTTGGAGTAGTCAGAAGTCACCGGATGGTCATCAGCCAGCCAGTTCTTGAAGCCCCCGTCCAGCACCGACACAGACCCGTGTCCAAACAACCGGAACATCCACCACACCCGGGGCGCGAAGTACGGCCCGAAGTCATTGGTGTCATACACAACTACATGTGTGTCATTCCCGATACCCAGATCTCCTACATACTGGGAGAAGTGGGTTGAAGTTGGCAGCATATGATCAAAAGCAGAGGTCTTGTCTCTGCAGTTGTCCGGGTTAAATAACGAGGAACCTGGGATGTGTTTTAGCGCAAATTCAGCCCTCGGGTTGCGCTTGGTTTTGGGGAGGTACCATGACGCGTCGAGTATGCGAAGTTTGGGTCCGACCAGGTTCTTTCTGATTGCATCTGCCAGCCACTGACAGGACACCAAAGCCCGGGTCTGTGCCGCCATGACGAGCCGAGAGTCAGTTCAAGTTCCTTGGTTTGTTATGCTAACTCTGAATATAGCGTCATCTATTTTTCCCCTTTGAATATGTCCAGTGCATGGCATTGAGGAAAGGCTCCTTTATTCAGTAACCAGAAAAGTAAATATGTAGCTGTGTTAGTTGTCTGTGGAGGACAGGTAACACACTGTAGGTCAAAGAAATATTGATTGACCTAGTCTCCCATACACATAACATATGTTGAAGATAATAGGCCAACAAAAAGACAACCAAATACAATTAGACACACATTCTTAAACTTGCATTTATTAATAAGAAATTATTATTACAAAATATATATATGTCAAATCAAAAATACTTAAACTGATTCATTTTTTTTCTTCAAATGTGCTTCATCTTAGTCAGTTCACAACTGTTAGGTAAAAGGCTTTGACCTACAAACTGGACTTCATAAAGTCTTCAAAGGCAGATTGTTTTTAAAGTGCATTACCTCAAAGCACCAGCAGGCTGTGCCATGTGGATACATCTCCACAAGAGCATGGGGCAAGTGCTAGAGTAAGAAAAAGCTCAAAATGTTCTTCAAATACTCAATTATTGTCATAAAATGGCACCAATACTCCAATAATGGGGGAGAAGGGGAGTAAAAACAGCAACATTGAAAACGGCACCATCTAATATGATTTAAAATCAGAATTAGGCGTGTGGCGCAGTGGACTAGTGCATTGGTGTTTGGATCAGGGGAGCACATGTTCAAACCCCACTGCAGTCAGCATGTCATTGTGTCCCTGAGACACTTCACCCCAAATTGCTCCTGTGGGGATTGTCCACAGTATTGAGTATGTAAGTAGCTTTGGATAAAAGCGTCTAACAAGTGACATGTCATGTAATGTAAAATTATTCTCAGTAAATAAGCCCTGTCTCGGTAATATGACAGCAGTATAGTTTATTTTAACATGTTTAAAAATACAATAAAGCAAACATTGCATTATCTAGATTAGAGTCTGGTTTCTTATAAAATACAGACTTTGTTTTAAAGGGGCCCTATTATACTAGTTTTCAGGTGTATATCAGTATGTAGTGTCTCTACTTTAAAGAGTCCTCTCCTGCTGATGTTCAGGTGTATATCAGTATGTAGTGTCTCTACTTTAAAGAGTCCTCTCCTGCTGATGTTCAGGTGTATATCAGTATGTAGTGTCTCTACTGGGACATGTCTCCATGCTTTAATGTTCAAAAAGCTCTTTATTTCTCTCATACTGCCTGTGCTGCAGCACCTCTTTTCACCCTCTGTCTGAAACCAGAGCCCAGTCTGCTCTGATTGGTTAGCTGGCCGGCTCTGTTGTGATTGGTCAACCACTTAGCGATCCAGGTCCATCCCTGTAGCCTATCATGTACAATGTGTTGGAGCGCTAGCCGTTGCATAGTGATGTCATTATGTTCAGGAAGTAAACACAAAAAGTGGAGGGAACTTTGGGATTTTAGCCTTAGAAGACCCCCAGGGCTAGACTACATAGGGAAGGGGAAACCCCCCCAAAGCATAGGGCCTCTTTAAAATCCACATTTTGATTTTGTAACAAGCACACACAGCATATACTTAAGTTTATAACTCTGTTTATTCCTGGAAGCTTATTTAACTTTGATTACCATTAGAATGTATCAGTATCATAGTGTGATTTTCTTTAACGCAGATTGGTAAATTAAATCTCTGGTTTGACCTCGGTGGCTACATGCTCAGGTGGAGCTTTGGTGAACCACTCATACCAGGACCCGTCGTACACAGTGGCCCACGGGGCCCCGCACAGGTGAGCAGCCAGCACCATGTGACAGGCCGTCACCCCGGAGCCACAGGAGCCACAGAGAGGCTTGTTCAGGTCGATCTGAGACTGCTCAAAGAACTCCTTCAGCTTCTCCGGGGAGAGCATCATGCCGTCTTCATCCAGGAACTCACAGAAAGGCATACATTTAGAGCCGGGGATGTGACCTGATTTGACATCTGTGGGAAAATGTTTTAGTAGATTACATCTTTGGTCATACGGGTAGCACAATTAAATTCCACTGTTTTTCAATTGTTCTCTTACTTAATGGGGTCCTACATTATTTGCTAAATTTACAACAGTTATGGTTACTTCATGTGATACATTTCTGTAGTATATACGTGTTTTATTCACATATATCATATACAGTCACCTATTTCCGTGGACCAATCATCAATAAACAACATTGTAATCATTGTCTGATGATATTTGTTTGGCTATGTGCTTTAGTTTCTTAGCGACTGTCCATCAAATACCAAACAACCAAGTCTTGATTAAGCAGGTCAAATATTCAATATTCAAGGATCTGTGAAACAAAAATATATTTTCTTTTGCTTGTTTGTTGATGATTTTGAAGAAAAACACTTTGTACTTTAAACCAATCCTTAGGGGCTTTAGTCTGGTTTATAAGGAACATCACAATAGAGTGCTAGAAATCAATGGTGACATTGGTGACAATTAAAAACATTCAAAATACATTTTAGTAAAACAATCACACCTCGATAAATTCAATAATAAAGTGTGGACACAATGTGACAAAATTCAAAGAAATGGCCTAGCCCTAGCCTATGACCTTTGCATTCATTTAGCATAGCACTGATGCTACACACTGCTGTCATGTCTTTGCATTATTGATTTTGAGGGGAACTGTTTGCTATATAAATGATGCCCTTTGTAGGCTAGTGACTTTGATTCACCGGCACATGCATTTGTATTAAAATAATGTGCAGCAAAACAACTAAAAAGTACTTAAGTGCAAACATTAGACATACCCTCTCTTGGTTCTGGCTCCCATCCAAGGAACCTTTCCCGGGGCCTCACGTCCACCACCTGGAACTGTTGTCTGTTCATGTTCTTTGTCATGTCCTCGAATGATTTCACCCAGGAGCGCTCCATGGTGGCGGTGAAGCGCGCTGCTTCAGGCCGGCTATACGTGCCTGTTGTCGGATGTCCTCGCTTGACCCAGTCCCTAAACCCCCCGTTGAGCACCGACACTTGAGGGTGGCCAAACAAGCGGAACATCCACCAAACCCTGGTGCAGGAAAACGCTCCGAAGTCACTGGCGTCGTAAACAACCACATGGCTGTCATTTCCAATGCCCAAATTCCCTACATAGTCTGCGAAACACTGCTCATTTGGGAGCGTATGGTCGAACTTTGAGGTTCTGTCAGAGCACTCGTCAATGTCGAAAAAAGAAGCTCCTGGGATGTGAGTTTCTGCAAACTCCTTCTTGGCGTCTCGGTTCATCATGGGCAGGTACCAGGACGTGTCCAGGATCCGCAGACCAGGTCCAACGAGGTTTCGGTTGGCCATGTTTGCAAGCCACTTTGCAGACACAAGAGTTTGAGCCTGCAGCCCCATGTTTACAGCTGTAACGATCTTTGGTTTACAGCTGTCTAAGTGAGCCTCTTATAAGTGTTGCCAGATCAGATTGAAAGTGTCCTGCACAGCGAAATATTAGACAGCCCCAGTCATGACCTCACCAGGGCGTTTAAGGACATAACCGTCCATAACGTACTTTGGCTACATCACATTATAATCATGTTCACACACAGCTAGCTGCAGCTATAAAGTTAATGCGCGTTAATTAGTGCCTTTACAGTGCAAGTTGTCACAGCGGCCAAAAGTAAGAGGAAACGCGTTAAATTATAATTTATATTTGATTTCAATACATGCTAACTATATTTTAATTATGGTGTATTTTATCATAAGTGTTTCTAATTGTTTGCTTGTAACAAAAGCAAGAGCAAACAGTTCATTTCAGTTAAAAGTTAAGTTAAGATGTATCTTCTCTTTTAAAACATTCTTATTTAAAACAAAAAATATTTGACATATCCTATATTTATTTATTATTTTTGTACTTATCTTTATTATTCATATTATTTTATGTTTTGTATTTTTAAAAAATCACTAAGTCAAAGTCAGCCAAAATCAACTTTATTGTCAATTCCTTTATTTGTGTTACACAGACAGGGGTATCGAAATTCTGTTTCTCACTATCACAGAGAATACAAACTGTCTACAACAAAAACAGACACTGTATATGCTTTTGTGCAATTTTGAAGTTGACAAAATACAAGTTGAATACAAACAATTTAAAATGATAATGTACATCCAGTTGAAAATGAAACGGCTTTTCGAGGAGCACAAGACTTATTTAAACATTTAATTTTTCCTCTGCTGACCTTTGTTGGATCAAATTGGGAGCTCACTGGATCCATTAATGTCCGTAGAGTGAATCATTAATGCCAGATATTAGCAGACCAAGTTCAGACATCACGGCTATAAAGAACATTGGTGTTTTTCAGTGTTGTGCTAGTTACTGAAAAGCAGTAACTAGTTACATTACTAGTTACTTCATTTCAAAAGTAACTCAGTTACTTTCCCAACTACTTACACCCAAAAGTAATGCGTTACTGTTACAAGTAACGTTTTAGTTACTTTGAAAAAGGGCTCCCAAAAATAAAAAATCCCATTAATGCCCTTATAGCCTTCATTTAAAGTACTGTTATTGCATTGGAGAATAATACAATCTGTTGATCAACTTGACATGCATTTGCATCACTGAACTCTGCTAAGCAATGTGGTCTATACAAACACAAACACAAAGATATGTTTCAAAGTGCCAATTTATCGTCGTCAGAGAGCGATTCCGGTTGATACATGGCAAAGGCTTTCACAAAGTTAGAGCCGTTATCAGTAACCGTGGAGGTAACTTTTGTTGACACTCCATACAAAGATTGAATGTGGTCAATCTCACTAGCAATAAGATCGTACGTGTGCCTACCCTTTATCCTCTTACAGGCCAACGCAGCTTTCTGGCGTTGTAAAGTGGTGGGGTTTATCCAGTGAGATGTTATCCAGAGGAAGCTTCTGTTGTGGACAGACCAAATGTCTGCGGTGGTCGAGATGTATTCCAGCCCCTCAAATGTTTTCTTTAGCTCGCTATCCATTTTGGTATATTCTTTCTCCAGGTAGTTGGAAAACGTTTTGCGTCCCATATGCCGTGTGCCGCCCGGACATGGTATCATGCTTACTAGCTCCCTGAAAGCGGGTGACTCCACTGTAGAAATAGCCTGCACGTGTTCAACAACATACCGTGCAATGGCTTTATCCACTTTCACCTGACTAGCAGTCCCTCGGTTGAAATCCAGCCGCTGTTGCTTGGGTGGAGGTGGGGTGGCGTCGGATGGCTCTGGGTCTGTGGTCTTAACTAATAGCTTCGTCCCAGCATGTTGTTTTTGCAGATGTTTTAACAGATTGGAATTGCTGTTTTGAGCAGTAGATAGGATCTTTGACCCTCCAAGACACAACTTACACTTAACTAACACATTATTTTCTTTATGCTCAAGAAAAGTAAAATAGTGAGCATATCTCCATGCGGAGAAACTCGACTTGTGCTCCGCCGTCGCCATGATAGTATTGTTAGTAGGCTAACTAAACACAAACACGCCCACAAAGCGTCTCCGCATGTGACACAGGAAGTATCTAAGTACATTTACTCAAGTACTGTACTTAAGTACAGTTCTCATCTCTGTTCGCCTCGCTGTTGGCGCCGCTCACCAACGTCTGGGAGCCGAGACTATATAAAAAAAATAACGGAGTAACGCACCATGTAGTAACGGTAACTGAGTTACTGAATTTAAAAAATAACGCGTTAGAGTAATGGTCACTGCCAAAAATAACGGCGTTACATTAACACGTTACTTTGTAACGCGTTAGTCCCAACAATGGTGTTTTTACACTGCCTGCTATATTGTCATATTATAATCATGATGATGCTGGTGCTTTGGTGAAGTTAGACTGCGTAAAAGACCTATATGTTGTATAAAACACATAAACAAAACAGGGACGAGATAGAGAGAGAGAGAGACACTGAGACACCAAATTGCTTAATTGGAGTCACTGCTTCTATATTATGGGCAAACCCTTTTTACGTTAGTCAGACCAACTTTTCCTCGCAGAGACTGCTCTTCCACCCTACCGACTGGCCAGAGCTCTGAGAAATACCAAATTGAGGTAAGCTGATTTTCTCTTAGAAATACATTTGAATAAATACAGATGATGGATTTATAATGTACTCACACGTGAATCAGTGTGATAAGTCTGACACTTCTGAAGTCATGTGGTTTTGGTGCTTCAGATGTAAATTTTTTTAAAACATATTAATTTACATAAAAAAATAAATAACTTTTTGTCAGTTTTTTGTCACAATTTTGGGGGAGATATCTTGAGAGTATTTTAAAAATGTATGAATAATACAAATCCTTAAACACAAAAAGTCAAGAATACAAGTGATACATTTAAACATGCTATATTTATAATTATAAACAGGTCTTAAACATCAAATGGATTAGTTATTTTATTGAAGAAAATGTTTTTCATTAAGATATAAAAGAAAAAGATAGAAATTGATATTCAGTAGTATCAACACAGTTCTCAGTTAACTCCCGTTCATCCACATTTCTTCATTCTGATCAGATTTATTTTGTTTCCCGAGGCATTGTGTGTTGTTTCTGGAAATAAAAGTTTTTTTTAAAGCTTTTGTTTTGTTAATTTTCAATGTTTTAAACCGAGCAAATGTAATGCAATTTTCGGTACCGATATTGCTTTGGGACAATGACATAAAATCTGTCTCAGCAAATTAAATTGTAAATAATCTGCAAGGTCTAACACGACTGGGATTACATGAGAAAATCAATTAAATGGTCTTTTAAAGTAGAAAAATACATCTTTTGAATTCTTTTAGCTTTAACATTTTTTACCTGATTTGAAAAAAACGATTTTAATGTCCATAAAATCTGGTCTGATTTTATGGGCCAAGCATCCCTGCCTTAACCCCAACCCTTGGAAAATATATATTATGTCATACTTTGAAATACTGGCAGCACTGCTTGTAACTAGTAAATGAACTATTGGAATCACAAGACCACTATCCTTGCTGAGCCTGAGTCCATCCTCAGATAGAAAACAGACTGCATTGTGTGGAGGAATTACACTGATGAGGCGAATCAGGAGAAATCTAATTTTCTAATACAGGAAGGGACGCATTCCCTTGACAACCAGCAACTAATAATACATTAGTTTTATATGGACGATTAGTGACTAAATGCTTTCGCGTGAGAGCAGATAGGATTCCCTATCAGTTATTTCTCTGGTCTGATTCCAGAGGGTATTGTTTAATGGAAAACTAAAATCTGGATGCGTTCCATGCATGTTTACTATTTACACACAAAGAGACCTGTGTTTCGATTCAGTGCCTTACCAACATTCTCATCATTCAATTAGTGGTTCCTCTAATTTAAGAAAGGTTGGACATCATGTGGAGGAAATGTAATGGGAATGAGAAGGGGCACATGCCAGATTGTGTGTGCGTATTTATTGTCAGTAGACCGATGAGGCTGTATGCAGGCACAGGAATGCTCTGGGCTATATGCTAATGTCTGCATGCTAACACACACAATGATAATATTAGCATGCTGCCACTAGCAGATAAGATGTTCACCATCTTAGTTAGGCATTCCATAAGTACATTTGTATGTTAGCATGCTTCTAAAATCTGCTAATTAGCACACTGGAGACTTATTTGAATGTCAATAGTTTTGCACTTTGATCATATTTAAGAATTGGACAAATACAAATCTTGACCTCATGATGGTGCTGGATGATAAGGCAAGGCAAGGCAAGTTTATTTATATAGCACCTTTCAACACAAGGCAATTCAAAGTGCTTTACAAAACATGAAAGACTTTAAGAAAATGGCATTTAAAATCAGTCATTAAAAAGAAAAGATAATAAAAGAAACATTAAAAGAAAAAATACATGGATAAAAGTTACAGTGCAGTTTAAGATGTGAATAGTTCAATTAAAAGCAGCGACAAAAAGAAAAGTCTTTAGTCTGGATTTAAAAGTAGTCAGAGTTGCAGCTGCAGGTTTCTGGGAGTTTGTTCCAGATATTTGGAGCATAATAACTGAACGCTGCTTCTCCATGTTTAGTTCTGACTCTGGGGACAGAAAGCTGACCCGTCCCTGAAGACCTGAGAGATCTGGATGGTTCATCATTTAGCAGGAGGTCATAAATCTATTTTGGGCCTAAAGCATTCAAAGCTTTATAAACCAGCAGCAGTTTTTTGAAATCTATTCTTTGACATACAGGAAGCCAGTGTAAAGACTTCAGAACAGGAGTGGTGTGATCCACTTTCTTAGTGTCAGTGAGGACTCGAGCAGCAGCGTTCTGAATTAGCTGCAGCTTTCTAATCGATTTTTTAGTGAGACCTGTGAAGACACCATTACAGTAGTCCAGTCTACTGAAGATAAAAGCATTGACAAGTTTTTCCAAATCCTGCTGTGACATCAGTCTTTTAATCCTAGATATGTTCTTTAGGTGATAGTAGGCTGATTTAGTAACTGTTTTAATGTGACTGTTGAAACTCAAGTCAGAGTCCATGACTGCACATAGATTTCTGGCTTTATCTGTTGTTTTGAACATTGCAGACTGAAGCTCAGCGCTAACTTTTACACGTTCTGCCTTGGCTCCAAAAACCATTACCTCAGTTTTATCTTTGTTTAATTGGAGAAAGATCTGACACATCCAGTCATTGATTTGTTCAATGCACTTACTCAGTGTTTGAATTGGAGCATAGTCTCCTGGTGAAATTGTTACGTAAATGTGTGTGTCATCTGCATAGCTATGGTAACTTATTTTGTTGTTTTTCATTATCTGAGCCAGTGGTAGCATGTAGATGTTAAAGAGAAGAGGCCCCAAGATGGAGCCTTGAGGTACCCCACATGTCATATTTGTCAACTCAGATGTGTATTTACCTATAGAAACAAAGTTTTTTCTGTCCTTTAAGTAGGATTCAAACCAATTTAGAACTGTTGCAGAAAGTCCCACCCAGTTTTCCAGTCGGTCTAGTAATATGTTGTGGTCAACAGTGTCAAACGCAGCACTGACATCTAATAATACTAACACTGAAGTTCTGCCACTGTCTGTGTTTAAGTGGATGTCATTGAAGACCTTTACAAGAGCAGTCTCAGTGCTGTGGTTTGGACGAAAGCTTGACTGAAACACATCGACAGTTATTTATATGCAAGAAATTACTCAACTGTTGAAAAACAACTTTTTCAATGATTTTACCTAGAAATGGGAGGTTTGATGTGGGCCTGTAATTGTTTATTACTGAAGCATTTAGATTATTCTTTTTTAAGAGCGGTTTAATGACTGCAGTTTTCAGGGCCTGTGGAAAAATACCTGAGTGAAGAGATTTGTTTACTATATGAAGTAGATCTGAGGCCATGCAAGGCAAAACATCTTTGAAAAATCCTGTTGGATTAATATCAAGACAGCAGGAGGAGGATTTCAGAAGTTGAATAATGTCCTCTAGGTTTTTATCATTAATCTGATGGAATTGTGTCATGGTGTCTGAATTGATATTAGGTGGACATAGGGACAACACATTTGCTGTACCTGATGCAGAGGCACTGACTGCTTGTCTGATTTTCTGAATTTTGTCAGTGAAGAAGGAGGCAAAATCATTACACGCCCTGGTGGATAGAAATTCAGAGGCTACTGACACTGGAGGGTTAGTTAGTCTGTCGACGGTAGCAAACAAGGCACGTGCATTGTTTTTGTTTTTTGTAATGATGTCAGGAAACAGATCCCTAATCTGTTGTTAAAACTCATACTGAGGGAATGTTTGTACCACATTTCCTGATAAGATCATGTTCCTTTTTACATTTTAAATCAAAATGAAGATGATGTTCAGCCGCTTGTAATTATTTGAGATTTGTCATGCTGACTTTGGCTGATTTATTGTATGAGTTATACTTGGCATATGTCCTCCACTCCTGGCCATGGTTTACTTTTTTTATGAGATTTGTTTCTGCATGTATTTGGTGCAATCGTTTGTTAGGCTAAATATGTGTGTTTGCTTAGATTGTAGGCGCTAAAATGTGTTGTGGTGCAATACAGTTGACATGCAAGGGCATAATAGCTATAATTCTACTGTGACTAAAATGCACTGTCTTGCCCATCAATTAACCAGCACCTAGTATTCATTGTTTTTACCTTCCTTCCTCAGCCCACTCCACATCAGCAGAATGACCCTTCTCAACTACCCTGTTCCAGAGTTGGATGTTACCCTGCAGGAAGTGAGCCGTGTCTTGCAGCTCACTTTAAGACCTGACCTTTACCCAGAGTTCAAAAATACCCTGGAACAGCAGAGGGCGCTCCTTCAAGAGGCCCAGGAACAAGTTGCAACAAGAGCTTTGGGCAAAGAGAACTGGGTGACAGAGCAGTTCAAGAGAAGTCTGCTGTCTTGTTACGACCCCCTGCCCACCTCTACTGCCCTTCCTGTTGTTCTGCTTCCTCCCAAAGCAAAGGGATGTACCCAGCTAGGGAGGGCCGCTGCTCTCCTCTGGGCAGCAGCAAAGCTGTACAGCGAGCCCATGCTGCTGGAGGGCAATGTGCCGATGGAGAACACACAGCAGTCCGAGATATTCGCTGCCAGCAGGATTCCTGGCAATAGTCAAGATGAGATTAAAGTGAGATTATTGGCAACGTTCAAACATTTCCCAATTTGGGATCAATAAAGTATGTCTTATCTGTCTTAATAAGTCTGCTCTCTTTCTAATCTTCTTTTCCTTCTCCAGCTCTACCCAGATAGCCTTCATGCCATTGTCACCTGTGCTGGAGGAGTGTTCCCTGTGGACATACTGGGGCGTCCCAGCACTGGTGGGCTAGTTTCTGCTCGACCGTTTGTTGACATCTACAACCAGCTGGCTCAGGTGATGGATCAACCCAGAGCAGGAACACTGAATGATCCATCTGCCATTTGTAGCCTCTCGGCTCTGGATCGCAAAGTCTGGGCTGCCACCAGGGAAGAGATCTTGAGGAAAGGAGGGGAGACAGCGGCATCCCTGAGGCTGATGGAGAGTGCCGTGCTGACCCTCTGTCTGGAGGACTGCAACCCCCCCTCTGAACTGGCTGATACACTCAATGCAGTGAGGCTCGGAGGAGGAGAAGGCAGCCTTTATTTGAGATATTATGACAAGGTATTGGATATGATCTGGCTCAGGACTTTCCACCAAGCAGAAATCAGATCTTTCACAAACACTTTCTCATACTGTTTACGTTTGTTTTTAATTATCATAATACTGCATTTTCTGAAATTTAAAAAGTAGGGCTGTCTCACAACTTGGCACAAGGTCAAGTTTAGCTTCAACACCAAGAGGTTTGGAATTGCTGTTAATTTTTAGTTGAAATTGTTTTGAAGTAAAGAAATATGTAAATGCAAGTTTTGAACATATGCTGTCTGTGCTATTATAAAGGGTCAGTGCTTAGAGTGTTCTTTCACTGTTTTTCCTCACTTACAGGTGGTGAACCTGGTGGTGTTCAAGGACAGCACAGCTGGGATGGTGTTTGAGCACAGTGCTGTCGATGGGATGGTGGCTGGTCTTGTGACTGAGCACGTGTACAATCTGTCTGAGACTGTGGACCTAAACCTTGTCCAGACTGAAGCAGTACAAGACAATGGCTCTGTTGTAGTAAACAATGTTAGCTATGTGTGTCCACCTCCCCTAACATTCCCCTTGCAAGGAGTAAATACCCCCAAACTGAGTCTTAACTTAAAAGAAACCCACCCTGTTCTCACTTTTGATGTGTCTTCCTTTCCTGATGTCTTTTCTACTCTCAGAGGGCAGAGAGGCCTGTTTGATGCTTGGGTTAACTTTTCTTTGCAGCTTTCCCTGAGGCAGACTCTTGGGGAATCCGCTGCCAAGCACATGATTGTTACACCGACCCATATGCGGCACTACAAACATGGCCGTTGTGATCCAACATACTCACTCACCATGCATTCTCACAAGTTAGTCAGTGCCTTGGCGTCTTGCATCGGCTCAAATAACACAATCAAATACACTGCTGACCTGCTACGCTTGTTCCATGTTGCATTTTTGGAGCATAGGAGCCTCATCAGAAACACAAAAAGTGGTCATGGAGTTGGACCCCACCTTGCTGCACTGCGTCGATCGTTGCCATCAGACAATCCTCTGAAGAAGTACCTGGACCCCTTTGGATGTCCATCTGTGTACCTCACAGGTACAGATATGATGGAGGGCGTGGAGTGTGGTGTAGGGAATGTTTATGCCCAAGATCAGCTGGCTGTAACCTACCTTGGAAAAAAAGACAAGGTTCGCATCATTCTTAATGGAAAAGGGAGCTTTGCTCTTACACTGGAGAAACTTCAAGCTAGTCTGAAGATAAACCTGAAGTTAGTGATGCTCCTCGCTGTTAGACACGCCATTGCATGCCAAATGGGAGCCATTGAGCATCCATTGAAGAAGGGTCAAACTGAGAAAATGAATGGAGAGACCAACCACTGCCAAGCGAGCGTAAACAAAGGCAACACCACTGTTGAAAACACCTCTGGCACGAGCACAGACTACACTCTGGTAATCCATGGTGGGGCTGGTGAGGAGATGATGCTAAACACCGAAGTGATTGGTGTAATTGAGTTTGCTCTACAGACAGCCTTAACCCTTGGATCCCAAGTGCTTCAACAAGGTGGCAGCAGCCTAGATGCAGTTCAGAAGTCAGTAGAAGCTCTGGAGGACTGCTTCCTGTTCAATGCAGGCAAAGGCTCAGTATTCAACCAAGACGGCAAACATGAAATGGAAGCAACCATTGTGGATGGCAATACGATGAGGTCAGGATCTGTTGCTTGTGTGCAAAATGTAAAGAACCCAATAAAAGCCGCTAGGTGTGTCATGGAGAAAAGCTCCCATTCACTCATTGTGGGAGATGGGGCTGAGGAGTTTCTGCAGGGATTGGAGAAGAAGCAGAATCCTGTTGGGCCTGAGTATTTCTACACAGATGTACGTCACAGACAGTTGACTGCAAAGCTCGCTGCAGGAAATACTTCAAAAAATAATCACCCGCAGACAGTTGGAGCTGTGGCCTTGGATCGTTGGAAAGGGTTGGCTGCTGCATCATCCACAGGTGGGGTAGTAGGTAAGCTGAAAGGGCGAGTTGGGGATACAGCAATTGTAGGGGCAGGAATATATGCTGATGACAAGTTAGCCATTACCTGCTCTGGAGATGGAGATGTGTTTCTGAAACAAACAGTTGCCCAGAAAATAGCCAGTCTCTACCACCACACAGGCTATAGTTTGAGGCAGGCATGTAGGGAGGTGATGGCTGAAAATCTAGATGGGATCTGTGCAGGAATCATAGCGCTGGACACAAAAGGTGATGTCATCATTGAAACGAACGCTGATGTCATGTTTGTGGCATCAATGGTGGATGACATTTCCCGAGTGGAAGTCCTCAGGCCCCTCAAGAGCTTCTCTGATGTGATCTGGGAAACCGATGAGCTGGTTGCTTACCTGGATCCCAAACCCTGGACCCCTGGGTCAACCATTCTGAAGAGAAAAGCTCTTAGCGGAGCAAGCAGCATCTTCCAGTTAGCTACACCTGATGTTTTGACTATCCTACAAGGAGCAAAGGCTGTGTCAAGCTTGCTATGTGAGCGACTGGGAGTGCAGCGCTGTGCCCTGGTTTTCAATCCAATCCCAAACCAGTCAGCACAAATCCGACTGCTTCCGCTTCATGGTCTTGAGCCAAAGTGGCAGCCCCATCTGGCAAGTAAAGAGGAATTCCACACATATGATCCGGGTTACTGCACTTCCAAAAGTGGCCCACGCTTGGATGATGAGGCACTGGCCCAGGTTCAAGCCAAGATTAGAAGCGGACTGCCAACACCAAATGCACCTTCATGCTTTGAATTTTTCGGAGATGCTTCCAATGACAACCTGTTCAGTCGTATTGTACGTGGAGAGCAGCAACAGTGGAGAGTGTGGGAAGACAATGAGCATGTTGCCTTCCTGACACCTTACCCAAACACTCCTGGACTAACCGTTGTGGTGCCCCGCAAACCACTGTCTAGTGACATCTTCAAACTGGAGGAAGCTGACTACAAAGCGCTGATCCTAGCTACTTGTAAAGTTGCCAAACTACTGGAGGAAGGGATGAGAGCTCGAGGTGTTGCACTGATCTTCGAGGGCTTTGAAATTGATTATGCTCATGCCAAGCTAATCCCTCTGTTGCCTTCACCAGATGGAACCAAGCCAGCTGAACTGCAACCAGAATGCTACCAAAGCTACCCTGGATTCGTGTCATCACGGGATGGCCCAGCTGCTGACCCTGAAGCCCTTAAAAAGATCCACTCAAAAATCACCCAGTGCAGGCCTCCTCATTCATGGCAAGACCCTCAGTCTCACTCCACACTTGCCATCAAGAGCCAATGGTATCGTAACCTGTTCCAGATTCAAAACACCCTTTTCCACAGCACAGTGGAATATTTCCACAGTTCCTGCCAGTTCTCCTACGCTCTAACCCCTCTCACCACAGACACCATCTCTTCACCAATGGGCCTGGGATCTGACTCAGAACCAGTTTCTGTTCACTTGCTCGGCCAGGACATCTACCTCGCTGACTCAATGCAATTTGTACTTGAATACTTCCTTCGCTTCCAGGAGAACCTTCAAGGGACATACTACATATCTCCCAGCTTTAGAGGGGAAGATCCTGATGCCACACACTTGAACCAGTTCTACCACGTGGAGTGTGAACTGTTGGGAAACATGGACAAGGCCATTTCTACAGCAGAGGGATACTTGGCTCATCTCACCAAGTCCATGCTGAAGAAACACTCCAATATGATACTCAACACCGCCGGGACTCTTACACATGTCAAAGCCATGCTGAATAAGCTGGATGGAAAAACCCCACTACCAAGAGTCCCTCTAGACCAGGCCGTTCCCATGATGCCCTCCGCCGACTGCCTAGAGTGGGTTCAAGATGGCCAGCCGCAGTTTGGCAGAAAGCTAACGCGCAAAGGAGAGCGAGTCTTGATAGAGAAATATGGTGGCGCTGTTTGGCTAACTGAGATGGACCATCTAGGAGTCCCCTTCTACCAGGCCTATGTGGAGGGCACTGAGCGGTGCAAAGCCAAAGCTGCTGATCTTCTCCTGGGTTTAGGTGAGACTGTGGGTCTGGGAGAACGTCATTCCACCACTGAGATGGTACAGGAGGCTCTCAGACACCATGGAGTGCCAGAGCAGTCCTACAAATGGTACCTTAACATGCGGCAGGTGAAACCCCTCCTCACCAGTGGATGGGGCATGGGGACGGAGCGCTACTTGTGTTGGCTGCTTCAGCATGATGACGTCAGAGATATGCATGTCATTCCTAGGATGAAAGGAATGAAGTACATGCCCTGATCACAAGTTCTCCTGAGGTCTACAGACCCTAACATGTGATTTAGGTGTAATAATGTGGCCAAAGAGAACAAAACGCCACATAATATCTATTAATCCAACCCAACCCTTTCACCCAACCCTGCTCACTTCAACCCTCCTATTGTCTTCGTTTCCCCCCCTTACTTTGGTGTTCGCGGTCAAATTTGACCGGTCCTGTTTTAACTGCTATTACATTAACACAAAAACCATTAATCATCACCAAATTTCATTTAACACCCTTTCAAACTGTACATATTGTATCAGAACACTGGTATACATGAAAAACTTTAGTAAATATACAAAGAATAGACACTGAACATGTAATGCATGTGCCAGTTGTGATTCACATGGGGGGGATTGGGCACATAAGGGGACACACATATTGTGTGTGTGTGTGTGTGTGTGTGTGTGTGTGTGTGTGTGTGTGTGTGTGTGTGTGTGTGTGTGTGTGTGTGTGTGTGTGTGTGTGTGTGTGTGTGTGTGTGTGTGTGTGTGTGTGTGTGTGTGTGTGTGTGTGTGTGTGTGTGTGTGTGTGTGTGTGTGTGTGTGTGTGTGTGTGTGTGTGTGTGTGTGAGATATCTGAGATATCTGATCCGGATGGTTACTAATTCCTTTTCTTTATGGCAGTCATTTTGGACCGGGAACACCATGGTGTTACAATGTTGACTAAATCATCCAAAATTCAATGAAAGAGGTGATCAGCAATTTTACATGTTCAAATGTCTACAGTGAAGGATATCATAAATCCTTAATGCAATCGAATGTAAAACTAAAAAGTTATGATTGATGAAAGTAGTAAATCGTTCAGAATTGACCCGAAGACAACAGGAGGGTTAAAGTAAAGTCCTGTTACATGTTATAGTCTTGCAGCAAAACCAGAGGTACAATTTCAGAGAATTAAATTAATGTAAAAAAGGTTTATTTGGAGGTTACATGAAGTATATCAACATTTGAATGTTACCACTTAGATTTGGATTATTTTCTGGTTAAGCTAAAGTGTCAATGTAAGTGCAAAGATAGCACAAGAAGAGTGCTATTATAATTGGAATTGTTTATTGTATTTTATTATTTTTTCTTTGTGTGAGACTTAATAAAATGGTTGATAAAAAATGTAACAGAAAATAAAATGTGTGTGTTTTTTTCTTTTTGGGACAAGGTGCAGAAACACAAATGTTTAGATATTTGGCCATTCATGATGTTGTATAATTTATGCAAGAACATTCTTTATATTGTTCCTCAATATAATAACATATTGGTCTACCACAGTCTTTGAATTTAAAGGATCTCGTGGAAGTGTTGATGCTCAATTTAATGAAGCGATAATTACTTTTGAAACACACATCACCTTTTGGAACTCAACAAGACCTGTTCCCATGAGCCTCCGATCATTGTGGCCTCCGACAGTAAGGCACAGGGACAAATATAGTAAAGCTAATATTTGTACATCTATATGTAGCATTTTATTTTAATATAATGAATGATAGCACAGTGTGAGACACGAAAACTGATTTAGAAATGTTTAGAAATTTGTCTGACCACCAGATTTCAAAGACAACAAAGTAACTTTACAGTTTATCAACTATTTAAAAAAAGTAATCTAATGCCCCTGAAATTATTGTTTTTGTTGAACTCCAGAAATTGTATTTTTCCCCTTGCTGTCGTGAGTTGTAAACTAAGCGCATTTGTTCCTGTTTTTCAACCTGGAGATATGTTACAATTTAAAAGGACAACACCCATATTGATCAATGTCAGCCTATGAGTTTGGCTAAAAAGCCACACAATCAATTTATCCAAATCTTTCTTATTTATTTTTGGTAAAAAAAAAAGGGGCAAATACTATCATAAATGTAACATCCATGAACGTTGCCAAATGTTAACAAAAAATGGTCAGTAAACTACGGAACGTGTCTCAGCAGCTTTCACCTTGAACACCTTGAAGAAAGTATACATAATGAATCCTAATCATAATGAATCATAATGAAAGGACATCTAGTCCTTTTCTTTATGTATTTTTAACAACAAGCAAAAGTAACCCAACAATCATGAAAAATAAATGATAGAAACAAGTGATTTGCATAATTCATGAAAGCATCATATCAAAAATGTATCAGATTTGACAAATAAAACATGCACGCTGATTTAGATAAATAAAAAATACCACAAAAAAAAAGTGAATTCACCAACGTGCCAATGACCCGGATGTAGTATGTGAGCAATATTTGTTTCCGGTTGTCACTGTAGAATCTGACCCCCGGCTTGAACACAGCCCTGCCTCTTTCTGAAGATACACTTTTCGTCTGATTTCTGAACCGTAAGTTGTCCCATTTTAAATTATACCCTGTGTGTGCTCATGTTATTAACTCCACCTTATCCTCCTTATCTTTTTACGAGTGTTTTTTGTCAATAAGGCTGGATAAAGCTAAGGTCAGCGCTTGCGTAGCCTGACAGCTAACTAGCATGCTAAGCTATCATGCTAGTCAGGAGTGAGCTAATCATGTGTGACTTTCCAATGAGCCAGCCATTTTCTGAAAACACATTAACCTCTGTAACTTACACGTTCACCTTTCTACAGTCGGTAAAGTCATTAGACATGTAACAGTAGTTGGACATCAGGTTGACTGTTAGCTACAATGTTATGTTAAGCTAAGTTAGTAGTCACATTTGGATGCTAATGCTGCTAGGAGCTGACACTGCTGCACCTGAGAGGTTGTAATGTTGTGGAGTGTGAACTGTGTGTGTGTGTGTCATCATACAGAAATATAAACCAGCGAAGGAGCAGGTTATTTGAGGTTGTGTTCTCTTAAACGAACATGCCATGTATTGCATAATATCTCAAAGGCATGGACACATTGAACAAAATTCTTCCTGGATGAACAGTGGGATATTCATGTTTTTAAGTAAATATTCCTACTACTTTTTCATATCTCAGAACAAAGGTGTTACCTAAAAAGAGTAAAAGAGAGCAAGCTTTAACTGCCAACCTCCTGTATGGTTTCTAAGTTTAATGCATTAAATGTAAAGATAAATCTCCACAGTAGCAACTTCTTTAATGTCTTTCCACTTATATATATACTCTCTGACTGACTTCACTACTACCACTTACTCACCTCAATCATTATGGACCTAGCTTAATGACAACAATATATTTTGGCACATTTGACCTTTCTAATATTTTGGATAGGGTTGCAACTTTAATGTTCGGTGGTGTTTCACAACTGGAACGATGGTTGTTTTCTTTTCTTTTTTATAAAACATGACTATCTATGCAGTATACATTGCAGTTTTGAAATCTGTGCTGCGTGATCATAGACAATAGAGCTCCCTCTTTCCGGGGGAGCTCCATGGGACCTTATTTCTGAAAAAGTATGTATTTAAGTCCATGGAGAGAGAAAAATTACATTTCGATCCGTTTGAATTGTGCCACGATTTACACATATGATGTTTGTCAATTTAAAAGATAATTTTGCAAGTCAAAAAAATTGAAATGTAAAGTAACACTTTCTTTGTGTGAAACCGCTCAATGAACTACATCTCCCGTCTCGCACCAACACCAAGACGGCCGTCACGTTGGCACATTTCACTTCTTTCTTTCAGAATGAGGCGAAAAGTATTAAAAGAGGTGAAAATCACTCCAACTCTGGGCACGTTGAGAACTGTACATACACACAAGGGGAGTTAGTCGGTTCCGTAAGAGCCAGCATGCGGAACTGGGATTTGTAGTCTTTCTAGTTGCGTATTTTTCATAGTCTTATATTTTATCAGTTTTACGACAAACTGTGACTTTTTTGACATTGAAAATATTTTTTAAATTGACAAACATCATAAGTGTAATTCGTGGCACAATTCAAACGGGATCGAAAGATAATCTTTCTCTCTCCATTGACTTCAATACATAACTTTTCCGAAATAAGGTCCCATGGGTAGATGGGCGGGACTTCGCCTCTCTATTGCTGCAAAGGTTTTTAAAAAGAAAAAAACGTTGCTTTGCTGTAGCAGCTTACTCCTCCTCAAGTATATGATTATCCTTTTTGTATTGAGGCTTATTAACACAATCTGTAGTTTAAACTTCAGCACTAGACCTGGTAAAAAACTTAATTTGGCTAAATTTTTCCTCGCTGACTTTCCCTCGTCACTCAACTCCTGCAAATATTTTTTAAATCTGTGATGCGTGATCATAGGGAATAGAGAAAATAGGTTGTGGAATTCCCTTTTTTGCTGCAAAGGTTTACAAAAACAACCTACAACAACCAGAATGCACTGGGCTCTTTGCTATAGCAGCTTATTCCTCCTCAAGTATATTATTATCCTTTTGTATTGTGGCTTATTAACACAATCTCTAGTTTAAACTATAATAATACATTCTATTCAGAGGCGCCTTTCAAAGCACCCAAGGACACCTTACCATTCATTACATATTCTAAGGAAAGGTTTAAGACGGTTCAAAAGGACCGTAACAGGGGACATGTAGCACTACAGTGGGTAGGCTGATCTGAACAGCTGGGTTTTGAGGAGGGACTTGAATGTGGTGATTGTATCAGCTATATATTGTGTCTATAGCCCTAGACCTGTGCTTCTCAAAGTGTGGTCCGCGGACCACTGGTGGTTCACATTTTAAATAAATTAATTCATTTAAGTTTTCCGCACACTCGCGGGAATATCTCCGCAATGGAGCGAGTTTAAGTTTCACTTTCGATTGCATGATATAGCCCAGCGCAACACCTTCGTCACACATGTTACCACTTGTTTGTACCATTTTCAGGTTATTTGTAATCTGTTCTAGAAAAACTGTGTTTTTTTATATTTGTGGAGTTAGGTGGTCCGCGAGCGTTTTTTTATTGGTTAAGTGGTCCTTGGTATGAAAAAGGAGAAACACTGCCCTAGACCAGGTAAAAAACTTAATTTGGGCGACTTGTCCTTCATCGACTCCTGCTCCTCTTTCCCCAGGTACCAGTCCATGTGTGGTCTCTAATGGGCGGCTGGTCTCGTGGTGCCGTGCTGGAGCTCTACCGGGCGCTGCTCCGCGCAGGCAGCCAACTTCAGTACACCGACCGCAACTACTATCGCCGCGCCGTGGCTCGCGAGTTTCGCCGCTGCCAAGACCTGAAAATAGCTCAAGATAAAGAGGAAGCGCTGAAGAGGGGCCAGTTCTTCCTCAACAGCCGATTGGGCGGGCTTATGTAGGGGGGGAGGGGTCATCTGGAGGAGGGTTAACGGTCATCTGGAGGAGTGTCACCCAGGTAGGTTTGCAAATAAGATAATACTCTTTGTCAGCAGTTATATTTTTTTTAGATCTGAGACATTCTTCGCAGGAGTAAGAGGACAGTTTGTAACACAATAGGGCAAAAGTCGTCCATAGGAACATGTAGGGTGTGGCTACTCATAGATGTTCTTTGTGTAGGGGCAATATTCAATAGTTGCCTCTGAGTGAAGCAACTTAACAAAGAAAATACCTTTTTATATTTCCCTATAACCTTACTGCCAGTGTCTTACTCTGTCTTCATTTCCTACATCTTCAGCGGCAGGATGGCGGGGGTGAATGGAGACCGCAAAGGCAAGAAAGATGACAATGGGATCGGCACTGCCATCGACTTTGTGCTCTCTAATGCTAAGCTCGTGCTGGGAGTGGGGGGAGCGGCCATGTTGGGGATTGCAACGCTTGCTGTCAAAAGAGTAAGTGAGAAGCGATTTTTCTCAACTTTTTCATTTTCTGACATGAAAAGGACCTTACTAAGGATTCAAGGATTTAATTGTCATGTGTGCATTAGGGCTGTACCCGAATATTCGTTCATTGGAGTACTATTCGGGTTTCAATTTCGTTGAATTTATTGAAATCTCCAATATCAACGTAAGAGCTTGTGCCTCTTTGGGGGTGCTAACGCTTAACAGTAAACGTTATCGTTTACTTTTTCCATCTTTTATATGTAGGTATGACTTTTTCTCCATTAATCTCCATCACGTTGTTTCCATAGCAACAACAACTTCCTGTCAACTGTGCTAACTCTCCTTCAAAATAAAAGCATGTCCATAAATAGGAAGCCAAGCCAAATTACACTTAAGACATATACAACTGCAACGAAAGTAACAAACACAATTCAATATCCTTTTCAATTTCAAAGAACACAAATTGGGTTACATTAACAAATAACTATAAAACAGCAATACTGTAGAATGACAAAATGAATGCCGTGAATAAAACGAAATACACGTGTTGAAGTGGTTCGCTGCTGATTACTACGCACCCCCCCCCCCCCGCCTCGGGGAAGGAATATTCGCTGCCGATTACGAATATCCGGAGCCCAAAAAATGGTATTGGGGACAGCCCTAGTGTGCATAGCTACAGTGTAGTTATGTCGATGAAAGGTCACAGGCTCCTCCAACAGTGCAACACAATAAAACAGATCAAATAGTACAAGTAAATACAATTAAATAGAATATGGTAGAAATAGAATACTAAGGATCCGTACGATGCAATTCTTTACCGTGCAGATGTACGACCGGGCCATCAGTACTCCCAACAGCCCGACCAACATGGAGCAGACAGGAAGGAGGAGCTGGGAGGAGCCTGCATGGATGGGGTCATCTCCCCGGGTGCTGAACCATGACATGAAGTCCACAGTGAGCCGGTCTCTGCAGAATCTGCCCACTTCCTCTCATGCTTTTGAACCAGGTGAGGAAAAGTGAAGCTAAATCATTCCCATGTCCTTGTCTCACGTGTCTTTTTATTTTTATTTTTGAGCGGCCTATTTTGTGGTTTAGACTTTCAGCCAGCTGTCATTTTATCTGTTGACAGACCGCCTGCTTGGAGGACTCTTGCTCTTCCTTTACAGTGGGTGTGGGTGTCTTCCTTTACTGTTGTTCAGTAGTGAGTTAGCCAGTTGTAAACATCAGTTAGGTATAGGGCTGCTCGATTATGGCAAAAATCCTAATCTCGATTATTTGGGTCAATAATTGTAATTGCGATTATTCATTGACTTTGAAAACATCCATTCATTGGAGAAAAAAAATGTGAACAGTATGTTTTTAAAGTTGATTAGCCTGAACTTTAAGTATAATTCAACTGAAAAACCAAAAAAAAAAAGTAATAATAAAAACATTATCGTTTTATTTCGATTACGTTGTCTTCGTAATCGTTGCAAGCCATAATCGCGATTTAAAATACGATGAATTGAGCAGCCATAGTTAGGTATATATTTTTAGATACTATAGAAGCCCCTATTTAGTATTTGTAGAAAACAAACCCGTGCCTCTTCCGTCTTTTTCCACTTTAACTCCCTTCTATTCAAAACTCCTTATTTTGTAATGGTGTATAAAGAAGATTTCTCTCATCTCCTTTCTCCTCATCTCCTCAGACTGCCTACGGAGGGCCGTGGGTCGATCAGCGGTGGGAGGCAGCGGCGCCTCTCAGTCGGACCTTCAGAAGGCCCGGGTGCGTATGTCGCTGCAGGAACATCTGCTGGACTTCTACCAGAGTAACGTGAACATCCCCACCGAGGAGCAGGCTGTGGCGAGGAGGGCGGCGCTGGACATCTGTGCCGAGCTGCGGGTGTTCCTTCACGCCAAACTGCCCGACATGCCGCTCAGAGAGATGTACCTGAGTGGCAGTCTGTATGACGAACTGCAGGTAAGAGCAAACAGTCTGTGTTTTCTAAATTGCAGTTTTCTATTTTTGTTGTGTTTTTAAAATGTTTTTACATCATGTATGAGGGTTTTCAGTCTGCGGCTATTTCATTTCAAACCTTTATTTATACAGATGAATCCCATTGAGATCATTGATCTGTTTTTCAAGAGAGACCTGCTCAAGTAGTTCCACATGAAACATAAAAACATAAATAGAACAACAAAAGGACATCATACAGCATTATCCACATAAACTGGTACCAATAGCTTCCGATTGAGTAGCATCCAACCGAGCTTTAAAAACATGTAGTGGCACCAGATCGCTCAGTTTCCATTTAATTTGCAGACTATTCCAAGACAGTGGAGCTGCGCATCTAAAAGCTGTCTTCCCTAAGACAGTCCTAGCAGTTGGCACATTCAATAAAACAACAGCATTCGATCTCAGGCAGTAACCACTTATAATTTTCTGTGAGATCAGGGAGCAGATATAAGATGGAAGTTTCCCGAACATGGCTTTGTATATAAAAATGTACGAGTCATAAGTATGGTTTTATTGTCTCGTGCTTTAACATTCGTTTCTTTTTGTCCTATCGGCTTTGTCTAAATGTATTTATGCTGCTTTTTTATATTTGAATTGATGTACAGCACTTTGTTGTTTTTAAATGTGCTATATAACTAAAGTTGGATTGGTTTATGTGAGAGGTGGGCAATATGGTTTGTATCAGATATCCCAATATTCTTGAAAAAAAAAATATATTCAATCTTTCTTTATTTTCTAGGTGGTGACAGCGGACCACGCCCAGCTCATGGTGCCTCTCATCTTGGAGAAGAACCTGTGGTCGTCCATCCCCGGCGAGGACACCATCATGAACGTCCCGGGTTTCTGGCTCATCCGCAGGGAGAATTTAGAGTATTTCCCTCGGAACAGCAGCTACTGGGACCGCTGCATGGTGGGAGGCTACCTCTCCCCCAAATCAGTCCTGGAGGTCTTCGACAAACTGGTGGCGGGCTCCATCAACTGGCCCGCCATCGGCAGCGTCCTCGACTACATTATTCGCCCCGTGGTTCCCTCAGAGACGCTGACCCTGGAGGTGCAGTACGACACGGAGCGCAGGCTGTACGTGGACTTCCTGCCGTTACTCGTGATGGAGGACGGAACCTCGCTGATCGCCAAACCTCATCGTCTCGTCGCCGAGCGTCACGAAAACCTGTGGAGGCAGAGCTTTCGAGTGGCGGAGACGGCGCGACTCAGGGCGCTGGACCAGGAGGACGGAGGGTGTCGGTGTGCCTGCCTGAAGCTGGCGAAGGCAATGTGCAAACTCAACCCCGCTCTGAACCGTCTCAACGCCAGCCAGCTCACCAACTGCATCCTGCTGCTGTGCGAGAAGGAGGGCGACTGGACGCAGGAGGCGCTGGCCGACCGCTTCCTCCAGCTGCTGCGAGCGCTGGTGGGACACCTGGAGGCCGGGAGGCTGCCCTGCGCCCTCAGCCCCAAAGTGAACTTATTCTGCGAGCTGACGGAACAGGAAGTGGACGAGCTGGGGTACACGCTCTACTGCGCCCTGTCCGATCCGGCGGGGCTGCTGAGAACAGACATGGAAGAGCCGCCACAACCGTGACAACCTCGTGTTAAAAAAAAACATCACTACTAACGGCAACGGGGGATTTCAATCAACACTGATTTGTGGGCGATGGTGACCTCGACATAACATGGTTCTGGGAGCGGGAAATACTGCATGGAGTCCAAAACGCCATCAGTGAGAAAATGTGATGCACACTGTAGCAGCTACTAAATGTTAACATACGTCTTGACATGAAAGATGTTTGTCTTGTTCTCATGCAAAAAGTATTTTATCTCCGTTAAGGCCCATTGATGGATCTCACCAAAGCCATTGTATTAATGAAGTTGAGAGGAGACACACTAACATACATCTCTGTGGAGGTAGTGCATGCTGCATAGGGTGGTGCAGGAATGAGTCCTAAAACCTGGAAATGACTCAGCATTTTAACACCTGAAGCTTTTCTCGTCTTGACATCATCGGTTATTGGATGTGTTTTTGTTGATATGCCTGAAATAAGGTCTGTGGTTAACAGAAGCTAAAGAGATATATTCATGTTTTGTTCCCTGCTAGGGAATAGCTCAAGCTTCTGTCTTAAAAAAAAATGGCGGTTGCTAACAAGTGGCTAAATTAGACTATTAAACGTCATCACGCCAAACATTAGCCGCCTTTAGCTTAGCGGTTGTAGCTTTACCACAGAGCTTGTTTTATGCATGTTCCAAAATCCAATGCTAACTTCCACATTAGCCTAGAAAAGATCATCATGCCTGCACCACTCACAATAATAAGGTGAATATAATACATGCGTCTTCCTCTCATCTTGTCGGAGTCTTCAAGGCGCTCCCATGCAGTGGTTCACTGACGGATGCCAGGATGTTGATTGTATGCCAATCCAAAAGCTAATAAAATGTCAATGAGCAAAAGAGACAAGCCTACTCTGTTCATCCACCTTTCGTTCTCTCATTAAATACTGCTCTACTGTGTTCAGTTCGAAAGCAAGCTGTGTCAGAACTTCATTAAAACAGTGGCTGCGTTGAAGATTTATGAATGGGATCTGTGATGGGACTGTGTGCAGCTTATCTAGAAATCAACCGGGGGAATAAGAAAGTGTATGTTGATGTCATCGTATCTCACATTCAATATGAATCAGATGTAAAGCCATAAATAGAAAATGTGAAGCTTCTGAATTGTCCATGAAATTTGGAACAATACAGCTTCACCATTTTCCCTTATTTTTGGCGAGAATTGTGTAAAACAGCCGCTCTCTGTCATGTCAGGAGGTTTGGTTCTCCAGTCACATTTGTTCATATAACGAATATGCTTTATCTAAGTTAAAACCAAACGTACTTTAATCTCGGGTTATTTTTGCACTTTCCAAATGTTCGTAGGTTTATCCAAAGTGTCTCAACTGGAAGTGTTCTTGTCTTCTAGTTTTTGCTTTAGTTTCAATCCAGGTTTCCTCATCTTCTACATTTCTTAATAGTCCCCTTTTTGAGAAATCTCTACTCCAGACACACAGCTGTTAAACTGGTACTAACGTTTGTCGATGGTGAATTAGTCTCAGTATTCATTTCCTGTCCCGATAGCATGAAGAACAAAGAGCCCGTTACATCTGTCGAGTTATTTCTCTATCTTTGTGCATACCTGTGCACGCTTTAAGTGCGTACTACCCTCTGAATAACCCACAGGTCCTGGGCCTTTGTTTATGAAGTGTTTGACACCATCACATGACCTGTTGTGATTCTCCTGTCAAATCGGTTTATATCTCTAGATTTCAGGTGCTAATCTCTTTTAGATCTTGATCTGAGAGGGATCTACTCAGTTATATGCTAGATTAGCCTGCTACACTGCAGGTGGAGTCAATACAACAATGTGTGTCACTGTGAAATGACAACATGTCCAAAACTCATGTTTGCTTTTTGTTCTCACTTTTAGCCTTGGAATGATAAATCAATGCAGTGACAGAGCCCTCAACCCCCCAGTGTGTACAGTGTGCAATATGCAGGGTTATTTATGCATTCAGTTAGTAATCATCCAGAGAACAGGTGAATATTTTTGTATTGTACATTTGTTACCAAAAAGAGCGTGATTTTATTTGCATTAGACTCACCATGTAAAGTACCGCTTCATGAAGTGCTTTGTGCTGGATTTAAAATGAACTCACGGTAGACCGGTCTATATGAAGCGACATGCTGTCAGAGTGGAGGGGAGTCACTGCCACATTTCTATTGTCATTATGAAACAAAAAAACAAAGTAGATCACTACCTCTACCTTGTGGAGTTCATGCTAGCCATACGCTTTGTTGCATGCTGTGTTTCCCCATCCCCCGCCTCGCTTCTTTTTCTCTCTTAGTTCAGCTCTGGAGTTGAACGCGGCAGCACTTTGTATACTTCCATTAAAATATTACAAATGATATTCTCTTATTTGTTTTTTCTTCTAAGGATGCAGTGTTGAAAGCAAAGATCACAATAAACACTCAGCCGTCCAATATTGTTAAATATTTAATTCATTGATATTTGGTCATAAAAATTCACATAGCAAGACAAACATCCTGAGATACCTTAAGCGACAACATCATTATTATAATATTCATTATTAGACTTTGGGAGCAGGACATTTTCGAAATGAAAGTAAGTTGCATTTGTTCCACCTTGTAAAAGAAAGAAATCCTGCTCAAATTGCATAGTTTTGATTGAATCCTGCCATTTCAAAGATGCTCAAACTTGGATTCAAAGACACATTTTGGGAAGCAGTCCTTTGTTCAGCGGCCGAACATCTACAGCCCTTGCTAAATGTTGAAATGTCTAATGTAGCATCTGGCTAATGTAGCATCTGGCTAATGTAGCATCTGGCTAATGTAGCATCTGCATCACTCGTAAGCAGCCAGTTCCTCATGTAAACCTCATTATTCTAAGCAGATGGGAAATATATTAAAAAAGTGGCAAACCAGGTGTTGCAGCAATATCAAACACTACATTCTTGCCGTTGAAATAAAGCGACATTGACGCTGACCTTTAGCTTGGTTTGTTGCCACCTTGAAAAAGTTAAAGAACTGCTAGAAATGAGAAGAAGTGCAACATATTTCCCCACGGTGGTCAGGGAGCTACTTGGCGGGGGCGAACCCGACCCGATCTGCGTTCCTGTCGAACACGGTGTAGTACTTCCCGATGAAAACATCTCCAAGAATCCACAGCGGCCCTGCAGGGGGCGGGATGTCCATCGCCATGAAGCCTGACAGACAGATGGCCTGACCCATCTGAGACTCCTGCATTTAAAAAAAAAGCAAATATTTGTTATTTGTTATTATTTTTTTTCAGCAGAAGAAAAGACTTTATTCATCCCGAAGGAAATTGTTGTGCCAGAGTTACAGAAACACAATAACCACAGCAGCACAATAATAAACTGTACACTAACAGTGCAGTAAAATGGGCAATTCAATAACTGCAGGAAACATAGATGGTCACATAATTAAAGTATATATTAACAGTATTTAATAGTGTAAAAAAAACATAGTTACGTACATACATTTTGCATTAAAAAAACTTTATGAAATATGATGCTTTGTTACAAATAACAGTTTACCCAACAATATATACTAGGAGCACTGAAACCATACCATTAGCTGAAGAGAGACAATTAATTGGCAACTACTATCGATTGTTCAGGTCACACTTTTAATCATTGAAGTACACTTTCCAGATAATAAAAAACACTTCACTTCTTTTCACTCGTAAAAGTATTTTCTCAGTTAAGTAATAGTACTTTTACTGGAATAAAGCATTTGAATACTTGTTTCACTGCTAGGGTTAGCATCCGTTTAGTTGACTAGCTAAAGCGCATCATCAATAAAAGGGAAGTGTTTGATAATACAGTAACATGGGGCTCTATGGCACAGAGGAATAAGCCACAGTAGGCTTTTGCTACAGAAACACTTCTTTTAACAATACAATCAAAGTCAAGGCATTACTGGTTGGGATTTCATGCAGGAGCGGCGGGTACTGTAGGCTAGGGAAGGCTAAACCTTCCCAAATATTTGTGTCACTGCATCCTGGTAAAAGAAAACTATAATGTATAATGCTTGTGTCTTTGACATTAGCGCTGCTATGCAGCCACCTGTGCCCTGTACGACGAAGCCAGTTCAACATACCCTGGATACGTTTGAGTTATCTTAACTAACCCTAACAAACGAGATCTCGCTAAGCAGTCCTACGACGCTGGTTATCAACTCGGGAAATCAAGCCAGGGTTTCTCTCTCCAGCTGAGAGCGCGTCCACGTGAAAGGGGCGGGGTTAGCTACATTGGACCAATCACAAACAGGGACAAGTGTACTGACAGCGCAGCGTCATACTTTATTAATGAAAATTAAACTAATATTAGACAAATATGAACTTTAAACATCCATGACTTAAACATATAATCCAGGATACAAGCCACATAGTTGCACCTGCAAGGTGAATATAGAACAAATCTTTAAAAAATAACTACCGAATGTTTGAAAGCGTACAACAGGTTTATGATATCACTGCCCCATCTAAGACACGAGTGGATCTGACTTTAATAATATTAACATTTGAGTTGAGTGTTTTGTCAACTTAATGTGTTGCTTAAAATAATACGTCTGCATACAGTATATGTGACAATGTAAGTGTTGCACGGCCAGATAGCTACGGCTCGAGAAGCTGACTCAGATAAGGAAATATTGTGATATTATATGATCGATGATCTGATTGATGATGTGATATCAGTGTGATATGAATGATAAGTGTGACACGTCGGCATCTTCTCTGCATACGGCAGTTTAAAACTGTATTTCCTTTATCCTGTAATATGACTTGATAGATTTAAACTCTGCACACTGAGCTCTGATTGGTCAGCAGGCGGTGCTTTCACTGAGTTGATCTCTTTTCTATACACGCCGGAGGCGGGCAGCGTCAGGTAAACAAAAAGTTATTTAGCCTTCCCAAACCTGAGCCTCACGCGCCGCCTATGCTTTCATGGGATTTGTTAAATAATAAGCGACCTACCTTCATGACATAATCCTCTCCCGTCAGGTTATACATCTTCCCTCCGATGTTGAAGGAGATCACAGGGAGGGATGGGATCCTCTTACAGTCGATCCAGTACTAAAGAGGAGAGGAGAATAAGATTATCTCAAGAGACTGTAAAAAAACAACCACTTAAAAAAATTCATCAGGACTGATTTTAAAAAGCACATCTGGAATACAAGATGGAGACTAAAGCATGAGGTCTTCTGTCTAATATCTTTGTTTCATATCAGCTCCACCTCTCCCATCAGCAGGGGCAGAGCACCGATGGCCTTCTGCAGCGCTCTGACTTCAGCCTTAGGGCCGACGATGAGGGACGTTCCCGTGTCGACAATCGCCTGGCAACTACCTTTGCAGACAGTCAGCTGTTCCCCAATTCCAACTCTACAGGGGGCGGGACAAAAAGTGTATTTACAACATCTGTTTACAAATGTGTTGACATGCTACTGTTGTGCAGACCACACATTTACTATATTTTTTTATTAAAATAGTTCTCCATCATTTTACGTATGCACCATGACATCAAGTCAAATTCCTCGCACGTGTCAACCACTATGTGTGGGCTTTTCTGTGACCATCTTGTTGCGCGCTACTAAAGAGACGCGCTACCATGGAAACCAAAAAATGGTGTAGCTGTAATAAAGTCCGAGTGGAAACAGTCGTGTGTAAATCTGATTTTGTCAGAAATGCAGGAGAAATATGACCCCGGGAGGAAACCGGGAGAGGGTAATGAAATCGGGAGGGTTGGCAAGTATGTTGGTAATACACTTGTTTCTGATTATGACCAAGAAAACACTATCTCCTAATCAATTAAAAATAATGTATTAGAGATTAAGGAATGGTTGATTTGTGCATCATCATGTTTTTGGTATTTTGAGAGTCCTTCACATTGGGGAAGAAGTAAATTATCAGAAGTAAATGTTTTCCTCATCAGTCAGAATACTATTTTCCACTAGCAGGTAAAGGGCGGGATCAAACCAGAAGTGACAACAGGATGTGAGTCAACCTCATCTACCCGATTTCAGTTACTAGTTAGAAATGAAGCAACAAAAGGTCCCTTCTCACCCGCTCATCTCGATCTGCCAGTAGGCCTTTCGTGTGACATTAACATAGTGCAGGTCTCCGGTGTAGTACTTAGGGTCCGTCCCTCCCAGAATCAGCTCTCCCCCCACTGCTGCTTTAGGGTCTCTGAGAGAAAGGGTGGACAGAAGAACAAATCATTGTTATAAAAATACACAAATAACATTTGCAAACATCTTTAAAATTATATACTTCAAGCTAAATTCTGCATTTTTTTTTAACCATTTATTTTCATTTTTATAAATCAAGACATATCCTGACATAGGACTCTTCCATTCAAAAGACAAATAATAATATGGTAAAACAGAATAGGAAATAAAATAAAGTATAAAATAAAGTAAAAGTTATAAGTTAAAATAAGGAAATAAATAAGATTATAAAAAATAAATTAATAATAGTAAAATAAATACAAATGAATAAAAGCATTTTACACAAGGAGTGAAATCTTTATCAGAGTAGGATGGGTTAGACGGGGAATTCTGCATGTTTCCTGTCAGACACAAACCTGCTAATGTAGAAAGAGAAAATGTTCTCGGGCAGAAGCTTGGCAGCCATGGCCGAGTCGAACACCGGGGTGACGTTAGCGACTGATATGGAGGGGTAGGCCATGCCCAGGACCCCATCGAACCGAGCCACTGCAAACGTGATGCCAGGCTGCTTCACCGCCTCGCCAAACTGCTGGTTCTGGACAGGCAGACCTGCAACCTGCAAACCAGAGGGACGTCAATACAAACAAAAACTCACACACAAGATGGAGTTACAATGTGGAGAAAAACCTGTATAACATACTACTGGAAAGGGAAAAGCACAATAGGGCCTCTTTAATAAAAAGGGAAACAGATATTTTTGTGCCAGTGACCTTCAGGCTCCCATAGCAATGAGGGAAGCCAAACATATTTTTTATTTGCACAAACTAACGCTGTGTGAGTGAGCAGTGAATGTTTTTATGAACTCACAGAGACCGTGTCCCCGCTGATGAACCCAGACAAGCTGCCTCTGCCGTACCGGATAGAGAACGCTGTGCCATTCTTAGCAAATGTGCTCGACTTCTTCGAGTTGTAGCGATGATGAACCCCTGATGACACGAGACAGTCGTTTAAAAAACAGATTTCAATAGATACAGAACACAAAGCAAGCTGAATGAGTCAGTTCCCAATTCTCACAGCAGGCTATGTCGAAGAAGGAGCAGTGGATGGAGGGAACCCAGAGGTTGGACGAGCCGGTGTCAAACAGAACCGTGAAGGCCTGAGGAGGGGTCCCGATGCTGATCAGACCAAAGTACTGCGCCTAAAGAGAGACAGTAGAGCACAATGAGATGAAACCACCCCAGCACCAGAAGGATTCATAATATTGACTGTAAGCATGTTTCAAATAAACCTTTTGGACAAAAACGTGCACTTATTGTTACTTTAAATATGATCAAATTGTCCACTCAGCTCCTTAAAACTCAGAACTAAAGCCTATATAGGAATACAACGGTTGTGTCATGAGTTTTTATTTCTACAAGGCCTTAACAGGGCAATGATCAGCAAGTTATTGTGTTAGATCACAAACACTAAATTATTTGCATTGGTTCCAGTCAAATAAATGCATAAAATACATTTAAAAGAAAAGACAGAAACATTTGATGTCAACCCATGGTACCGTGGGACGTGGGTGCCGACAACTAATGTTAACCTCATTTTTCCTCCTCCTTTTTCTCACTGGAGAATGACACTTGTCAAATGTGAACTGTTTTTACCCACAGTGTATACCTATTAACTCTTAAACCTTCCTGAAATACAACTGTACTCACTAACTATAAACCTCTAGCAGTTGAGTGAAGAAAGACTGAGAGAAGAAGCATGAATTATAATGCACTGTAGTTTACGCACATCCATGAAGTTGGTGAGTCTCTCTACGGGCACTTTGGGGGAGGGAGAGGGGGAGGGGGCACTCTCTGGAGCTCCGTTGCCCGTCGCTAAAGCTCTCAGCTCTGGCAGGGACAGCTTCCCATTGTCGATCATCAGGCGGCGCATGGTCCGGGTTTTATGAAGCGGAACTCTGAAATAAAAATATTATTCAATTAAATGCACCGGCCAAAAGCATGCAATTGCGTAATTTGCGAGAAAACTTCCTGGTACAGAGCAAATGCAAATGTACAAACTGTTCAACTTTTATTTAAAGTGTACTGTATATTTTAGCATGTTTTAAACACCGATTGCTAATACGTGTGGCTTCTCGAACAAAACAAGGAAGTTAACACAAACACCATGCATGCATTAACCTTCATTCAAAGCTGCCTGTCGCCGTTATGTGATCATTTAAGAGTTCAATGTTATTTTAGGCCACTTTTAATGCCAAAACACCAGCTGATAAACCGTATTTACCTGAATATGGCGACGCTTTGAGTTATCAGCAGCGCCCCGATGATATAAAACATCTCCAGTCGTGCCATTTCTGTCCTGGTATTGAAATATCACACACTTCTGTATTGTTTCCGCAATTTAGCACCACAAAAAAAGCACTTCACTATTTGAACTGACGCAGAAAGATGAGTGGGAACGCTTCGGCAACTTCCGCCTTTACTCGGTTTTCCCCGTTAGGCGGCTCAGTGATTGGCTGAAAATATTTAGGCAGGCGTCCTGATTGGTCGAGGAGGATGGCAATCATGTGGCATGACCTACCGGTGCATTGGGTCACGAGTTGTACTGTGAGTCTGAAATGAATGACACATAAAAGCACATTGTGTTCATTTTAGAAACTTCAGCGGTTTATGGAAACACGTTACCCTTAAGCTTTATCACACACACTGCGTACAGATAAGTCGAGTAACCAAACAAATGTCAGTGGTTTTGATGACGGACATGTTGTTTTGGTAAATAATTAGTTGCATTTGGGAAGCCTAATGAATGACAACGCCATGCATCCCTCCCTAATCAAATTAAAGAGTGGTTCAGGGTTGCAGTTACAATACACTTGGGCTACTGTGAGAAACAGATATAGTAGAATAGAAAAAAAATTGTGGATTAAACGGAAACCTATAGTATCTAGCATAGTTCAAACTTAAAACACTGGATCCCCTTTCTTGTGTGAGCTTTTAAAACATTTGAGAAAATTGCGTAATTTGATTCACTTGAGTTATTTTTTAGCTTGGATTTGGAGACAGTTTTAGCAGCTACACTGCCTTTTCAAATTTGGGACTTCATATTTGTAAGGCATTGGCTTTTATCAGCCTGGGAAGGTCTATTAAATGCTTTCTGAGTTTAGTGTTTTGGGGGTTGGACTTAATTGACTTTAAATCAGGACATTTGACCATTCTTTTTCTAAATATGTCTTTTTAAAGTCAACCAATTGATGAACTCCTTTAAACAGAATGTATCTTTCAAAGATAGAAAAACCACCTTAGGACAACTGTTGCATGTTATACCACCTCTCTGTTTATTTCCTGTTTCCTGTCTCGTATTCTGTCAAAGATAAAGTTAAAAAAATGTACTTAAAAAGTGACCAGCATCCAGCTAGCTTAGTATAGCTTTTCCTAAGACAGGAAAGTGCACATTTAAAGCTCACTAATATGTTTTATCTTGTTTGTTTAATCAGAACAAAAACACAAACTATAAAAATGAGAAATCTCAATTTTATAGGGGGTATTGCTTGCTTTAAATTGTTTTAAAACGTGCTTGTAAATTGATTTTGTTACCTTTGCAAAGGTTAGGGTATAGCTTATTTCCTGAAGTCCTTATGCTAAGCTAAGCTAGTCAAAAGCTTGCCACAGCTTCCCCCAATGGTGAGGTATTCATCTTCTCATCCAACTTTCAGCCAGACACAAAAAAAGCCTTCCCCAAAATGTCAAAATCTTTTGAGATAAGGCAAAATATGTCAGGTACTGGAGTCACTTTCTCTAGCAGTCAGTATAGTCACATGCCATATTGAATGATCAAACAACAGTTTTAAATCCAAACCACAGCAGATCCAATTGAAAGATGAGTCACCCACCAAAGCTGCCTTTCAACACGCTGCCCTTTCTGCAGATTGACAACAAAGCGTGAAAGTATTTACAGTCTGGATCACAAAGCACACTCTCACTTGGCTTGTTAAACAAGTTTTAGATGAAATGCCTAACACAGGAAACACAAACACATGGACATAAAGAGTGACATTCGCACAACAAATCCATACGCCGTCTTCTATCATCATCGATCAGACCTCGAGCTGTCGACGAAAAGAGAAGGGTGTCCTTCAGAAAGGTAAACCAATACATTCTGGGGTACCAATACATTCTGGACTTGGTGTTTGGTTAACGTGAAGTACAATAACAATTTTGGAGTGTATTAGTGGTGGTTAAGTAAGTCCCAGGGAATGAAACAATGCTATATCCTCATAACTGATGGTGAGGATTTTTGTGTGTGTATAGATTTCAGTGTTTACATATTTTAAATTTCTCCCCACTGGTTGTTATGTGAATGTTGAAGTTTAGCAAAATAAGGATCATCACACCCTTTTTTTTCTTCCTCTGTGACGCTGCAGGGAAATCACAACTCTGGGCTGTGGGCTTCTTTAGTCTTGACAACATTGAGAGAAGCATATATGGAATCTGCTGCCTGAGGACAATGAAGGCATGTTAACGCACGGGAGAATCCTTCAGCCATTTCTCACTCTGGATCTAAAAGATTAATGAAAGACGGAGGACAGATACCAGATTAAGTGGAACATGATGGTGAGAATCAGCTCTTTTTTTAAATATTTATTTCAGAAAAGAGTTAGACCTGAAGGATACATGCCAGAGAGAAATTCTAATTTACATGGGTGTAGCTGGTTTCACCTTGCTTCTCCCTTCGCTGTCATTCAGGTATTGGGGTTGACTCACTGTGAGCCATGAAGTGCTGGAATGTAACTAAAAGTACTCATTATGCAGAATATATTACTTCAGAAAATCCCTACCTCTCGATTGTTTGCGATAGAAATAATTACAATTGAGGTTGTATTTGGTTTTAGTATTTCCATTTTATCCATCCTATACCTGTATCACACTGCAGTTTAGAACCTAATTTGCACGTTACGATTAATGCAAAATATAAATAAACTCATATTTATAATATCACTGGAATTATTTGTATTATTCATCAATGTGACACATTTTCTAATTGTATATCAGAAAACAAATCTACTTTAAACAATGCTGGGTCATATAAGATAACATTTATTTTAGAAAAATGGGAAATTCTGCATAATAACTATTTTAGTTTTGGTCCTTCAAGTATATTTTGATTCTCATTCTTGTGTACTTTAAAGATAGTACGATTTTGAATGAAGGCATTTTTTTGTAGTATTTTCACACTGGTATTGTTAGTACTTTTGTTTAGTACAAGAACAAGATGTGACTGCTTCTCCCACCACTGATTGCATGAAATAATAATAACAATAATAATAAATTGTATTTATATAGCGCTTTTCTCTGACTCAAGGTCACTTTACGATATGGGAACACCATCTAACTGAATAATTACTTGTATTTATTGATATTTGGGCTTTTTTACATTATTAAGTCACAGAATATATTAGCTAATTTATGAAACGGAAACTAAACTAGCAGATTCTTTTCAGCAAATATGAGACAATTATTTTTAAAAGGAGCAAAATATAGGAACATGTGAATACAGCAGTGCATGTTGGCGCAGATATTGTATAAACAGAATCTGTATCTTATGAAAGATTTAGAATAAAACTGAGGAGCATTAATTATGCTGCAGGTCAATGTACCTCTGCACAGTTTCCTGCAAACCTTCCCGTAAGGAATGCTAACTTGTTTGTGTAAACAAGCTAGTTGTCTTTGGCCATTTTCACAATGCATTACAATGTTATTGTCCTCTTTGGTTGATAATTGCATGTCCTAGGACTAATTCACTATTCTGCCAACAATTCTCAAGAAGAAATTAAATGTATGTTTTTGCATAGTTGGTCACTCACAAGCATATGTATATTTTTTAGAAAAATATAATTGACTGTCGCAATAATAAACAACAATGGTTTAAAAAAGTGGTTTGAAAAAGGTTGCGTCTGAAATCAACAAAATGTATAAACTAGAACAACCTCAGCTACAATAGAGCTTTTTCCATTACTTTTTGACAATATGACAATCAGCCACCACGAACAACACCAGGACTATGAAACTAAACCAGCTATAATGCCTGTTACACATTATTTATTAATTAATTCACAAAATTCTGAACACTTGCTTACTGTTAAAACTATAAACAAAGACTGGCTTATTAACCTGGTCAAGGGAGACATGTTATGTGTCAACTGATCTAATCCATTTTAATTTCGAAAGCACGACATCAAGACAAATAGTTCACTTGTAGAAATGCAAAACCATGGATGGCTTGTTTGGCAGCCAATGCTCTTATTCAATTTTTCTAATATTAGCCAGTTAATTTCTGTCACTTTTAAACCCATAGCCGCCCAAACCCCCGAGGACAAAGTATTTGATGAAGTCTTCCTTCACCGCCTCCTGCGACGTCACGCAGTCGACCTACGAAGACCCCGGTGCACCGATGGTAAACACGAGAGTCTGTTGAAACAATGCATCTGAATGCATTAATTGTGGTGTGTCTGCCAACAAGGCCATTTCCATACTTGAATAATATGTAATTTGTCTACCCAGTGAATCAGAAATTGTATGAGTTCTTTCTTGACACGTCCACCCAGTGTTTCTGGTAAACAAAAGGGTTACAGGAACTGAATTAGACACGGAACATGGTTCTTCCTCATTTCAATGTTATCATGTACGAAGGGAATGACAGAACAGTGAAGCAGTGCACTTGGACCGTTTTAAAACAAATGATTGTTGACAAGCTTTGCTCTTGTCTCAATAGTTATAACATTAGACTGTTTATTTCTGTACCCTATAGGAGCCCAAACCTTCAAGTCCAACGCCCACCCTCACCAGCTCTAATGATGTCCAACAGTCTGTCTATGAAGAACCAGATTCACTATTGGTAAACACAAGTTTCTTTTTAAACACTTGTCTATATGAATGCATTAATTGCTAAATAGTGGTTACTTCAAGGAACCCTAACAGATGAAACCATCCATGTTTGTTACACCTGTGGAGAAGCTGGAGCAGAATCCAAACCCATAAATTAAATTAGGGATTGTTTTGGTTTGGCAGGCTTTCAGTGTTATTATATTAGACCGTTCATTTCTGTCACTTTTAAACCCCATAGGCGCCCAAACCTTCAAGTCCAACAACTACCATCACCAGCTCCAATGACGTCACACAGTCGCCCTACGAAGACGTAAACGTAAACACAAGTTCTTTTTTAAACAGTTGATTTGTGCGTTTACTGGTACTTTTGCACATTACTGAAAAAAACCGCTTGGGATACCACACACAATACAAGAAGGGCACTTGGAGTTGGTTGTTTGGCACTTGGTTATTTGCAGGCATTGCTATTATCTTAATAGTTCCAATATTAGACCCTTAAATTCTGTAACTATTAAACCCCATAGGCGACCAAACCTACAAGTCCGGCGTCCACCATCATCAGCTCTAAAGACGTCCCACAGTCGGCCTATGAGGACCTGGATGCACATATGGTAAACTTGAGAACCTTTTTAACAGTGGTTCATCTGAATGCATGAATGGAGTGTGTGGTGTCTGCTGATATTTTTGCACATTACTTAATTCCACTCAATGGATACCATACACAATACTAAAAGGGCATTCGGAAAGGGTTAGGGTAATCTGCAAAGGCCAATTCAATGATTGAATAATATTCCAGGAACCCACCCAGTTCTTTCTTGGGCCATGCTACAATCTTCCACAAAGTGTCATGGTCGTTTGATAGGCTTTATCTTAAAAGTTGTATTATTAGATGCTTCATTTCTGTCACTATTAAACCCCATAGGCACCCAAACCCTCAAGTCCAAAGTCCACCATCACCAGCTCCTTTGACGTCCCGCAGTCGGTCTACGAAGGCTTGGATGCTCCGATGGTAAACACAAGTTCCTGTTTAAAATGCTTCCTTTCTGAATGCATTAATTGCTGAATGCCGTGTCTGGTGATTTTGGAAGTAATTTGTGTTCAACAAAACTACCGTACAGTAAAGGTGGGGTTGTTTACTTTTTCATTTAACCAACCTGTGACTTAGATCGGTTCAAATATGTAATGAGTTCTTTCTTGGGCCATGCTACACACTTCCACCAAGTTTCATGAAAATCCCACCAGTAGTTTGTCCGTCATCCTGCTGACAACCAACAAAGCCAACAGAGAACACGACTTCCTTTAAACCAATGATGGGTGGTTTGAAAGGCTTTGCTTTTATGCTATATTTCTAATATTAGATGGTTCCTTTCTCTCACTACTAAACCCCATAGGCACCCAAACCCTCAAGTCCAAAGGCCACCATCACCAGTTTGTTTGACGTCCCACAAGTTTCTTTAAAAATAGTGGTTCATCTGAATACCTGAATTATTGATTTTGTATTTTTCTGATGATATTCAGTGTTGTGTAAAAATCCTTGAACCTATGTTTTTTTGTTAGCCTACTGTCACAGATGGAAGCCACTCGGATGTTAATGTCAAGCCTGTACCTCGTCCCAGGTCTAGAATACAAGCAAAGTCTGAGCATAACAACAACAACAACAACAACAACACTGTTGACTCTTCAGACACAACTAGCGATACAACCGATGCGGTGGTGAGTGGTAATATACTCTCAATGATTGTCTGATGATAAAATGTAGCATGCATTGATTGTATAATGTTCTTCTACCCTCAGAGCTCCCAACTCAATGAGTGTCCTGCAGACTTTAAGACGCCTTGTCCCGTTCGTCCTCCACGACCGCCGCTGAGCAAATATATGACTTCCACAACAGCAGTCTATGAAGGCAATCAGTATATGATTTCACAATATGAGCCAAATGTTGGGGTATGTTATGTTTCAAACCAAATAATGGCACTTTTTAAAATGTTTAAAGCTTGCTACATGCGTGCTGTTGCTATAAACATCACTTGCCTTAAAGGACTAGTTTTTTAATATTAGTTTTGAGAGTCATTCTGCACCGTTGATTTGTAACTGCTAAGTTGCCAGTAATAGTATTAATTAAACAAATGAGATATAACACATTAATTAGTGAGCTTTAGATACGCTGGTAGGCAGACTTTGGTACTTTTGAACATAACTCTAACTGTTAGAAATGTGGTGGTATTGATTTTCTCATCCAACTCTCTGCAAAGTAGCTACTGTGCGAAACGTTTAATTATCTCTGCTGTCAATATTTGAAAAAGAAAACACAACATAAATGCGTCTTCTTGTTTTTTCACACTCCTTTTACCACTTTTCAAACATGTGTGAACGGATAACTGGAGAGAATATCAGATATATTATCTATCTTATAGTCTGCTTTATCTGAGTTTATTGTGACCTTTGTTTACTTATTTACAATGGTTTTTTTGTATTGCCAGTTTATTTGATTCTCTTTTAACTTTGCTTCCGTGAAGCACTTTGTATTTGTGTTTCGTGAGGTGCTATGCAGATATTATGTAGAATTATTCTAACTTACTTCCTCATTAATTTCTGTGGCAGACTGCAGCTGTCAGTCCTGAGAGAAAACCACCTTCCCCAGGGCCGGCACGCCCGCCTCCTCCCTGCATCGACTACGCAAGACGTTCTAAAATGAAGCTACCCTCTGTGAAACAGGTAAACATAGTTTCAAGTTATTAAAATAGTACAGGTAAATAAAATTAAATAGTATATAATAGAAACAGTGCAGAATAGTCTATATGCAGTAATTGGACTATTTATAAGTTGCAAACAGATGAATGTTAAGGATGTTCTTTCAAAAGTTCAGGTGTTTAACATTCTGATGGCCTGTGGAATGAAACTGTCTTCACCTACTTCACCTCCTCCATCGTTTCAACACTTGTTTGGCATCTTACATAACCATCTGAAGGCACCTTTAAATCACCAGTTCATGAATCAAAATGTTGGTTTTTCTGTCTTTTCAATATTTGCTTGGATAGAGCTCAACTGATGAGAGTGCGCAATCCACACCCACCTACGTCAGCTTCGTGCAACCCTCTTCAACTGTTTCTGATGGAGAGGTGAGTTCCCGCTGGAGCTCAGTAACCTGCATGATAAGAAAAGTTGTAATACATTCAATTATTTGCTTACTTTCACCTGCATTGTGAAACCATAATCGATATAATTTCAGGTCACATACAGCCCAGACAGACCTGCAGTTCCGCCTCGGATCTGGGCTTCCTCCCTGACTCGCTCTAAGTCGATGCCGGAAACCTCGCCTACACAGGTATGAGAGACACTACAGGTGATGGACCGGTTCCAAAACAATAACAAAAGGGGCTGAAACACTTGCGTTTGTCATGCAGTCATGGAAAATCAAATGCGTAAGGGTTGACAGGCATGCATTTTACGCTGTTCAGTCTGTGTGGAATGCAGAAACAAAGGAGACAGTCCAAGTGCAGTTTCTGCTCTCAACAGGAAGTGAGCTCTCCCTTTGGTGCACCTAGTTTATTTTGCATGGGCAGATTATCAAACAATGGGCCCCTGGGAACAGCTAGGCAAAAGGGCCCACCACCTCTGGCAATCAAACTGTATATATAAATACACTCTGAATGAGTTGTTTAGTGTCTTTGTGTTGATTTTTTGTGCCTCTTTCTGTTCAATATGTATTTTGTAATTGTTTTGGTCAATTTGAGGTTCTTTATAATTGTTTTGTGTGTCTTTGAAGTCTTTTGTGGTCATTTTGAGTCTCGTTGTAGGGTTATTACTTACTTAATCCTCTCTGTCCCCTCCTCTGGCATAAGGCCACATGGTCTCCCTCCATTATTTCCCCTAAAACTACAACCTCATGGTGACGTTAGAGAGATGGCAGTCGGATTCATTATTTTGCCTAAATGTCTTTATATAACAGTGACAGACTGGCACAGACAAACAATATCAAACGTATAGAGCGAAGACACTAACATGGCTGAATATTTAGTATTTGTTTCCGTAGCGAGATGTTGTTTCTGCAGTTGTGTGAAAGTGCTATTTTTTTCTTTATCTATACAGACCAGACCACCCCCACCTTCTTTCACCCCGCCTCCCCCACCTTCAATAAATACAGATTCGGAGTCGATGTACAGTGAGATCGAGCAGTACCTGGACGTCCTGCCAGAGGATGAAGATAAGATAGTAAGAGAAACAACACACACTGTTTCCTTATCTTGTTTAGTTAAGACTTTCACCTCAACCCAGTTGTACATTAAAAAAAATAATAATCTAGTCAGATAAAGGGGCATGGACCTTTTTACTGAGCTCAATATAAACTTGGAGTGTATATGTTACTATACAGGATGCATATATGCGTGCTGTATAGTAACATATACACTCATATACTGCGTTGACAACTCCTCAGCTCCATAAGGAGTGTATCAGTACGTTGTGAATTTAGTCTGCTGTTGTCCGTAGGACTTTATTTTTCTATAATTATTGATTGACATAATCTTACAGGATATTCTCCAGGTTAAAGATAGGAAAATAAAGAAGTAAATACAATTGCGAAAAGAGAAGGGTAAAATTTGGCTCTATATCTCTGTGTGTTTATGTGTGTATGGAGTGTGTGCGAGCTACCTGTGGGGCTCTGAGCCGATACAGTGCTCGCAGCAACTGTCACATCGTCCTGTGCTCCATACACAGAGGGAGGAGAGGGGCGAGGGACTGTGCGACACACAGTGAGCCACTGCGAAACCTGAACATGGACACACACACACACACACACACACACACACACACACACACACACACACACACACACACACACACACACACACACACACACACACACACACACACACACACACACACACACACACACACACACACACACACACACACACACACACACACAATTTCATTTATTTCTAATCCATTAATCTCTGTTTGTTCAACACTTGTAGACTGTGACTTCAGACAGGCCAAAGTTTCGCTACCAGAGTGGCATCTCCACTTCTCGTCAACCGTCCACAGACGACAAAGAGGTACGCTTTTCTAAATGGATCACTTGCTCCACTCCTTAACCTCAAACTAAACTGTGATTTTGCATGTTTTTTTTAAATGAAAAACTCATCTGTTTTTCACAGGACATTATCGGGATGTGTAGATGGTTGAAAAGAGTCTCAAGTAAGTGCAACATATTGTTTTCTAGATATTCTGGCATTTTCTTGATGACTTAAAAGGCAATATTAATGTATATAGTTTATACAGTAGCCTATAGTGTCTATATTCTTTGGGGAAGAAATGTCCAATAGATAAATAAATAAAAACCATGCAGTAAGTGAGAGAGAAGAGCACGATCAAAGTGGGCCACCCAATGCGTGGGCCACCCAAATAGGTTAAGGGGCCTTTGGCTTTTCTTGCCGGGTTTCTGTGGGAAACACTGTTATATATATTCTCTATCTTGTAGAGGTCCTCTGGTCTAATGTATCTCTGTTCTGTCACTCCAACAGAATCTGACTGCATGACTCCGTCACTGTATGGCCTCAGTATAGAGGAGGAAATCAGGTAAACACATAGATCAATCCCTTCTTTGCAGTAACAACATCATTTTGGTGCAATGATCTCCATTATACAATATTTATGGAAACTTAAAGTGTAGTTTTTACTTTTTCTGATTGAAATAAGGAAAGTTAGAGGAATCATTTGAAACAACTTAACTTCTAATTGACAACATGACCTTTTGCATAACATTATAGGTGTAATAATCAAGGTTAAAAGGCTAAAACATCACATTTAAAGGTTGAGGTAGATTGGAATCAGAATATCAAATAAATAACAGAAAATTCAATAAAAACATGTGTGTGAAAATAGGAAATTAAGTAAAAATAGCAGGAAAAGATAAAAAATACATTAAAATGTAATTAAATGAAAATATTTATAAAAACATCACACGTGAAATACAATTTGTTTTTACAATTAAAGATAATTTAGATAACAATAGTTATGGAAAAAAGAAAACATAAGAAGTACTTATGTGTGTACAGTATATAGGCTACAGTGAAAACATATTTATTTCGCTGTCGCTGTGCAGGTCATTCAACGAGAGAGCGATGAATGTGAAAAAGGCCCTGCGTCTCTACAACCTCCTGATGATGAAACGCAGCGATTGCATGAAGAACATCATCACAGAGTTCAGCACCATCTCAGAGAGCCTGGACAAGATGCAGAAGAAAACCAAAACCATGGACATCGCCGGAGGAACCACGGGCGCTGTGGGAGGAGTGACCGCAGTCCTGGGCATCGCCTTCGCTCCGATGACCATGGGGGCCTCGCTGATCGCTACAGCTGTTGGAGCCGGCATGTTGGCGTCCGCTGGAGGCATGGGGGCCCACACTGCAAAGACCAACAAGAAGAAGGTGGTGAACAGGATGACAGTGGAGAAACTAGTGTACGACTACAAGGGAAATGTGGTCGAGCCGGAGCTTTGTCTGGGTTTTATCCTCTCTGGGATGAACGAGCTACGAAGGCACGAAATCGCCAGGATTCAGAGGGCCGGAGCCCAGACTGACGCTCTGAAAGTGGCTCATCTGGCACAGACGGTGTTTAACATGAACTACGATAGGAGGTTGTCGGTTCCACACACGGGAGGGATGTCATCTGAGAGACTGCTGATGGCGTTTGCAAAAGATATGGATCTGTATTTCACAGAAAAGGAAGGGCAGAAGCTGAAGAAGTCCATTAAGAGCAAGTTTTCCGGTAGAGTTCGTCTGCTGTCGGAAAATCTGAAGGAGGAACTGAACCAGATGATTCGCCTCTGGGAGAAGTTTGTTTGAATCAAAAATACTGTGTGTGTGTGTGTGGTGTGTGTGTGTGTGTGTGTGTGTGTGTGTGTGTGTGTGTGTGTGTGTGTGTGTGTGTGTGTGTGTGTGTGTGTGTGTGTGTGTGTGTGTGTGTGTGTGTGTGTGTGTGTGTGTGTGTGTGTGTGAGAGAGAGAAAGTTGAATTGTGTAACTGGAGAAGACATGCCTTATTTTGTTTATTTTGTTCCTATTGGTTTTGTCTAAATGTTTTTATGCTGCCTTTTAAAAATATATTTATTGATGTACAGTACTTTTGTCAACTCTATGGTTTTTAAATGTGCTGGATTGGATTGGATTTACTAATTATATTTTAATAAACATTTAATATATTTATTTTTAACGTGTTGTCTGCAATTATTATCTTGTAACGCACTTTGTCACTTCGTTTTAAAATGTGCCATAACAATAGATTATTATCATATTTAAAATATTATTTTAACAGACTACATTTGCACGACGAGTAAAACTCATTTAAATCAGGTCTCATAGCAGCAGCAGCAGCAATAAGAGACAAGGTAAAACAGGATAGAGCAGCTAAGTGTATACATGTATGGTACACAAAGGAATGTAAGAATATACAAAATAAGTACAAATAAGTACAATAACCGTACAAAGTACAACAATATAATATATAGACTTCAGATATATAGAATATACATATGTATTTTTTACTGTGTATATACATTTTTAAATTCTAATGATTATTTTTATTTTTATTATTTTTCTATCTATCTATCTAGAAATAGGTACATCTGATAAATATAAACGGATGTGAATAATTATTACTATGATAAATATATATAAACGTTTATGCGAGTTACATACAATATCCTAAAACACAACCAGTAATACCTGTACCAGGGATTACTTTTTCGGACGGGAGCAAAGAACTCAAGGAATGTGGAAGACAAACAGACTGGCGGAGTGATATCGTCTGCAATGCGGAAGGATACAGCCAGTCCTCGCTTGAAGTATATATTCACAGCCGCACGACCTACGCCATTTTCCCTTCAGAGAAACAACAAACATTAACATCGTCGATCATCGCTACCTCTGGCGAAATGGCAGAGTGAAAGTGTGCCGCGACCTAGCAGCAGCCAACAAAACAGTGCATCCAACCAGTGCACTAAGTCACTTCAAATTCAGCAAACATGTCGTAAGTATTATTTTATTATTATTATTATTAAGTAATATTTGGTCGATGACAGCTGTCCGGCCTAGCGTGGCCGCGCGCCTCGAGAGCGTGACGTTCCCGCGGGCGCGACATTGTATCACATTTCAATTAAGATTATTTTTGACACTTTAAACTAAGATTTACTTTATCTAAATGGTCGAATTGCTAGCTAGATAATAGGATTATCTACCGGGGTGACGCAACACCTCACATGAGTTAAAGTTACATTTTCTTCCTTAAACAAAGTAATTAGACCATGTTATCCAATCTAATCAAACGACAGCTTTGATACATTTGTTAAATATATTCAGTGTTATTGTCATAGGTGGCAACGTGGCAGCTGGCAAAGTGGTTCATTTCCTCTTTGTGTGTTAAAATGGCGGCTTGTGAAGGCGTATAAGGACAAAAGTGTGGCTGCTTATAAAGAGGGAGGGTGACGTCATATGAGGAGACAGGCTGACGTCAGAGTCACAAGACTTGGAGCAGAGTGGGAGCACGTGATGTGAAGCACTGCAGGGGGGTGCGGTGTTAAGCCAAAATGAGATCAGAATCATTATTTTTGACACTACGTTATTAATACTAGTATTATTTACCCAACTATTTATATTGTTGAAACTTTTAAATCTGAATAATCACATTTTTAGACAAGCTATTTTTTTTTACTTTTTCTAAGTTACTGTAATGTTTTGCCCTTATTATTATTATTTTTTTATAATAATAGAACTTTAATATATTTAAGAAAAAAAATCTTGTGTGCCTTTATTGGAGATGAAGAGTTGAAAGGGGGAGATAGAAGGGATGACATTGCCTGAAATGTTCGGCTCTCTCAGGAGTCCAACCCTCTAACTTGGCAGCGGACACCTCTAGATAGGCTTTATTAACTTCATTATGTTTCTAATGATCTGATTTTCACCCACAAATGTCTTCTCTTCCCCATCCCCAGGTCCTTCTTGGAAACCCTCACCACTGCTGCTTACAACAGCATAAAAGACTTCAAACCCTTCCTATCACGGTCCCCTCTCGTGACCAACAACAGCCACTATGACCACGATGATGACCAACTCACTGTTTGGCCTGGAAGACATGGAGGCCCTTCTCTGGGCTCCTTCCTCTCCCATGGCTGACCTCATCACCTTCCCCTCTTCACGCCCTGACCTCAAAGATCAACAGGAAGTAGGAGGAGGAGGAGGAACCTCATTGGTTGGGGACACGTCACCTGTGTCGCCCCTCACCTCCTCATCGCTGTCCACTTCCTCCTCCCCTCCTCCATTTTATTCCCCTCCTCCCTCGCCGTCCTCCCTCCTCCTGCAGGGGGACAAAGATGGGATGGAGTCTGACCTGCTGTCCCTCCCCTGGTTGGGCCACACCGGTCACCTGAGACAGAACTCAGTCTCAGATGACATAAAAGGTAATAATAGAAATTTTAAAAAGCCTTATGTGTATTAGGGCTTCTTGATTATGGCAAAAATCATTATCTCGATTATTTAGGTAAATAATTGATATCACGATTATTAAAAACGATTATCAATTTACTTTGAAAACATCCATTTATTAAAAAGAAAAAAGTGAACAGTATGTTTTTAACAGTTGATTACCCTGAATTTTAAGTATAATTAAACTGAAAAACCAATAAAAAAAATTATTTAAAAAATAAAATAAATAATCGTTTCATTTCGATTATGTTTTCATAATCGTTGCAAGCCAAAATCGTAATTGCGATTTAAAATACGATTTAATTGAGCAGCCCTAATGTGTATAGGACTTTTCATACACAGGATGCAGCTAAAAGTGATTTAGCACACAACATAAGACAGACAGAAAATAAGGCTCCCAATTGTCAAATATTAAGACCTATTAGGAAACATCCAGCATAATGATAACATTTGAAATAATATAATAACGGCAATGAAACAATACAAAAGTTAACAACATTTTGCTAATTAAAAGCTAGAAATACGTCTGTAGCTGTAGTTAACCCCTTGCCTTCTCTGCCCCCACAGAGGATGATTTCTGTGACTTCGACTGGATGGCAGAGAGGGTGGATCTGAGCGATTTCGACCTGGACTCTCTGATCCCCGACGAAGACTCCCCCAGCTGCTCAGAAGACCTCCTCGCCTCCCTCGACTGCCCCATGGAGCTTGACTCCCTCCCACTGCCCACTCTCCCAAATCTCCCCTCTGCTTCTCTTCCAAGTATCCCTCCTCCCCCCACTGTGTGCTCAGATCCTCCCGTTGTTATTACACTGGATGAGCCTGAATGCTACTTTGATGACCAGGACGTTCCCCTGTGCGTCCCGGAGCTGGAAATCAAATCCGAGCCCGCATCTCCAGATCCTGCGTCCCCATTGGTCGATTCTCCCTCCTCCCCGGCCTACACCTTAGATTTGGGCAGTGAAGTGGACGTTTCGGAGTGCGAGGTGAAGCCGATGGTGGCTCCAGTCGTCCCTCAAGTCGTCCCTCAAGTCGCCAGGATAGTGCTCTCCCTGTCCCCCACCCGAATCCTCCTGGTTTTGGCCTCTAAACAGGAAATCGGCATCACCACTGTAACCGCCACGTCGCAGATCGTTCATTCCTCCTCCTCCCCTCCGCCAAAACCCTCCCCCAGAAGCAGACCCTACCCAGAGCCTGCATGTAGAACCAGCCCGCCGCCGTCTCCCAGCGTCAAAGTCAAGCCACAAGGTCGGGAAGGCGACGAAAAGACGTCCTTCAAAGCACCGAAGGCGAAGAAACTGAAGAAGATGGAGCAGAATAAGACGGCTGCCACGCGGTACCGGCAGAAGAAGAGGAGCGAGCAGGAAACGCAGTCTGAGGAGCACACGCGGCTGGAGAGGAAGAACATGGAGCTGACGGAGAAAGCCGAATCCATGGCCCGGGAGATCGAGTACTTGAAGGAGCTGATGGAGGAGGTGCGAACGGCAAGGGGCAAAAAAGCTGACCCCTAGTGGCCGGTAGATGAAGTGTGTATGAGAGAAAGTGACAATGAGAAGTGGGCTTTATTACTTTTTAAGAATGAACATCAGTAAAGCATGTGTTCTGTCCACACAGTATGGACACACCTCCTTTTTAATACACTGGTATTAAATATAAACGACAGAGTATGGAAACAAGTATTTTCCATTCAGTATATCAACTTGTGTGTTTTTTTTAATGTATGTATTCTATTTCTGGATCCTACAAGCCTGCCAGTAAGATGTATTTTAAATGATGATGTATTATAGTGAAATTGGACCATCTCTTAATAAAGAGTCTTAAACATAATTCAGTCTTTTGGTCTGACTTCAATAATTGTGTTTATACTATAAATAGTATATAATATATACTATTAATGCTACATGAATTCTACATGCATCACAATACATGAATGCTAGTGTATATGGCATGAACAGAAGGTTTAACATGCAAGCAATTGGGTGTGGTTAATAGTGGTGCATACAACACAGTATGAGGGAATAAGTAAAGGAGCAAAAATAGAACTATTATAAAAAGACAATATTTGTATAAGTATTTAACATTTAACAAAAATATTTACACGGAATATACATTTAAAAAAAACAAAGGACTGAAAATATGACAAATAAAACCAAGATTACATCACAGTGCAGAATCATGTTTATACCTGAGAAGCATTTGGTGCATACATAAGCACAGTAAGAGGAATAAGGTTTAATTTACAACCTATTTTACCTGGCATATATTTAAGCAATAGCTCACGACAAAATCACGTACATCCATGAAGGTATAAAATGAAGGAAACACATTTCAAGTGACTTATCATTGGACTGATATGTGTGTAAATGTTTCGCCTTTTATAATAAGACCTCAGAGTTTCATTATTCTGCTACATTTTCATGATAACTGAGTGATTCTGATGGGGAGGACACCAAGTACTTTATAGTGATATTGACCCAGATGTGAGCGTCCCGGTCAATAAGTCCTTGCTGCACATTATCCCTTACATGTTTGTAATTTCCGTTTGTTTGTTAGTTAATTTCGTAACGGACGTAATGTTAGTTAACGTTAGTTGTAACGGTTGTAGCTTTCCTCAGACGCGGAGGGATACTGACTTGTGAAAATAAGTACAATTCTACCTGTGATATACGCTCATTATATCACGGCTAAGAACCAATCAGATTGCTTGATTTGACTTATCCGTTTAATAAAAATGCATAACAGTGCAGGTGACTTGTAGGCGATCTATGCAATTCACCTTAGTTTAGGTTGAGTTTTGCATGGGTTTCAGTCTTTAGAGTTTAACCCTGCCTCCAACAAAGAGTCTTTGTTCCCGGTCTGATAATACATAACAATGGACCTGTGGCTGTCCATCTGAGTGGAGCCTCTAGACTAGGATAATGAAGCCCGCCTGACCAACAGCGTGCTGCAGACCCATGGATTCAATCACTGACAGTCATGTGAGGTCAATGCAACACAGAAACACGAAGCCCTTCTTTTGCACTAACAATGCCAGTTTGTGTGTAATGGAAATGGTGATATTATAGCTTAAATAAAGTGTAATCTTCATAAAATGTCACTTTTGATAATAAGTATCCTAAGGTAGTGTATCCTTAGAGATGACAGATGTTTTGATGTTTTTGTGTGAGGGAGAGAAACTCCCTCTGGATGTTGTCGTGTCATGGGAGGGGGGGGGGGGGGGTGTTATGGTGTAATAGTGGAGGTGTTTAGATGATGACTAAGGGAATTTAAGGGTGGGACCAGTTGGATATTCTCTACTCTATGGTGTGACTGTAATTGTTCTGGGTGCAGCACTTCTCTATCCTCTGAGGAGGAAGTAGCTCTGTTCCTACATTTGCGATTGATTTCACTTGTTTATCGACTTTCTTTATTACTTTATTATGAAATATAAAAAAAGAAAAACTTTGTCTATGATGAATCACTACTTCCTCCGCAGAAGGAACTTTGCAGACCATTTCCCCGAACAAAAACTACACTACTGGAAAGGGAAACCCCCCAATAGTGCCCCATGTTTTTAAGCGTTATCCAAAGCCACTTACATACACTTCAAATTTGAGGATATACCTACTGTATGGGAGGAATTTGGGGTTAAGTATCTTGCCCAAGGACACTTCCACCGCTGACCCTCTGATATCTAATGAGCTAAAACCATTTAAGAACCAATATCAAATTCCACTTAATGAGTTGGATAAAGCAACATATTTTTCCATCCCTGTCCTTAAGCAGAACAATACATGAGGGTGTGTTGAATGGGGAAAAGTCCCATCCTTTTGCTGATGAAACACAGTACCACCAGTTTCAGATCAAATGTCTTTGAATGTAATTTCTCCCTCTGCTGATATTTATTTTGAAGACACCAGAAGTGCATAATGTGTGCTTAAAACACTTCATTTGTCAAAGTCTGTGGGAGAATACGATAGTCAGTGAGAGAGGGATAAAGAGAGTGCTGACCTCGGCACAGCTTGTATAATAATACCCAAAAGAAAGTGTGTGTGTGTGTGTGTGTTTGTGTGTATGTGTGTGTGTGTGTGTGTGTGTGTGTGTGTGTGTGTGTGTGTGTGTGTGTGTGTGTGTGTGTGTGTGTGTGTGTGTGTGTGTGTGTCTTCAGCCAACAACAGACCCTGGCTGTGCATACAGTAATTGGTCCAGGCTTTCTTCCAGATAGCTCAGAGACGATCTTTATCTGGAGGAAGGCCAGAGTCAAGATGGTGCAGAGCTACTTACAATGGGATAAACATTTCCTCCAGAACAAAACAGAAACATCTTGGCTAACTGTAAATACTTTCTCTGTAAATGCATTCATTTTTCATGGGAACCTTTTGGCTTCAGATTAACACTGTGACTATAACATTAAGCATCACAGTAAACATAAGGCTTAGTAGTAAACCATTGTACAATTTGTTTACCTTCCACTCTCCATTGTTGTATTTGAGAGAAAGAAGGTTAGATTAAAATGAATACACTGAACTACATATTCACAAAAGGCTACATCCTTTTTCCTCATTTAAAGTTGGTTAAAACATAATGACATACAGCACAAGGCAAGATCAACAAACCTGTACAGATTACAGCATATTATGCCTGCTGTGTCCTCACATGTTTGGCGAGATATACGTTCAATGTATTTGTTAAAAGCTTAAAAAGCTCAGTCTAAGTATCCTCATTACCATGGTTGGTATTCTGTGGTGAAGTCTGCTGACAAATCTGCCTGCCACAGCTACACCTAGTGACGATACAGCACAATTACTACTCCCACAACAATAATTGAATGTCTCTTAAAAGTCTAACTCACCACTCTTATAGTCAAGATGGAGCCAATTCTATCAAAATTGCCTTTTTTTTGCGTCATGACAGATTGAGTATGTGTTCACCCCCTATGTCTGTGTCTGCTTCCTGTCTCTGTGTTTTCTCTCCTGTTTGATTACTGATTCTCTTCACTTGGTGCCCTTGTGTTTTTCCTCCCTTGCCTTGCTGTGTCTTGTCCTTTGATTAGTTCTGCATGTATTTAAGTTCTCAAACTACTAATCTAAGATACTCATAAAAGCACTTGAAGTATGAAGTGACCGCAGTAACTAACCTTTGAGCAAAGCATTATATCCCCATTATTAATCAATCGATGCTTTCTACTGATCTGTGAAGGTTTTCATCGTCATTACCATGGGCTTCACTTTGTTAGAAACAGTGGCGCGGACAATTTCTCTATATTTAACTTCAGCATAGCAGAAGACAAATGGGTGTTGAACTTCGCGCACCTGAAGAACCAATGCATACACTGTAGACCTCTGGACCAAAGCCAATGTCTTGCTGTGATTGAGAGTGAATTTGAACCTTTAAGCGCACAACGAGCAGTCGGGTATTGAGAACAGAAGAACATGACATGAGCAAAACATATAGAAATGCATAAATACAGAATAAATCCAGGAATAAATACATGTGAAAAAAAACTGAAATAAATACATTTAGAAATAAATCCAGGAATAAATTAACACTAAGTAAATAAATGTATAACTAAAAAAATACAAGTTGAGAATAAAACAGAACACACATATCTTTAATGTATTTCTATATTTATTTTTATGAACATTAATATAGGCTATTTTTTCATTTCTGTGTCTGTGCGTGTTTCACACAATGTTGTTCTGCCTTGTATTCTGTGGATACTGTGGGGGAAACTTCTGAAGCAATTGGAAACAGGACTCGGAGAGACACGAGGAGAGCTGGATCTTTGATGACAAACACTGATGGTTTATTTGGAGTTAAGGCAGGAGAATTGACAAGACAGGTGGTGTGTCACGAGTTGACACAGCGGTTGCCAAACCAATTCTGAAGAACTCTTTCTGCAGCTCGAGGTTTTATCTAGTTCGGAGTGTAACCAACATTCTTTATCAGTGAGACTAAACAAATATGGACCCTGAATCTAACTAGAGCTCTGGTCCATAGGAAAGAATGTGCGCCAGGGAACCTATACGTCCCTGAACAGTAAACTACCTCATGACGGCTTGTGCTCTGTCATAGACTGGCATCAACAATGCGCCCAAGCTGCTCCTCCTTAAAGTGGACCTATCATGCTATATTTTAAATATATATTGTAGGGCCGTACCTATTCAAAACATGTCTGTGAAGTTTTTTTTTCAAAATACCAAACAGATCACCCATTGTAGCCATGCCTCATACTGCTCAAACCCCTCTTTTGCAGCCCTTTTAGAGAAATGCCAATGTTGGGTCCTTAGCTTGAAAAAAAAAAAGAGGAGGCGGAGCTAATGCCTGATCAGAATTCTACCGGAGATAAAGTTAAATTCTGAAATAGTATGGAGCTCAAATGCTTTTTCTCTTGCAGGTTTACCATAAGGTGAGTTCTTTTTTTATTTCCTGCTTTTTAAAACACATGTGCTCTTCAGTACAGGTTAGCTCTGAGTTTTAGCGAGGCTTGCTAATGTAAACAAAGACGTCCAAAACACGTCAGGCAATGTTTCTGATAGCAACTTTCTGTGGATCCGCTGCCGATTGGCTGATCCTTTGATCCTTTGATCTTTTATACATAAATATGTGTCCCCGGTGCGTCGGGGAACTCACGCAGCTTCAGAAAATAAAACCCTCTATATTTTCCTCTGTAACCAAATCTTTTAAAAACTAGTGTACAACGAGCGGATACAGATTTACATCTGTGACTGTCCATCCGCTCTCGACACACGCTTCACAAAAACTTCCTGGATTACTCGAACCGAGCTCCGAAGGCTCGGCGCAGTAACATCACAACCTGCTCTGCTCAACCCTGACAGTATGTCGTTAATCGGCTAATGTTCCTGTACAAAACGATACAGAGATTTCTATAATGTCAGTTTTATAGCTTTGAAAAAGGCCATGACATGGCAAAGACAGACTAGGCAAGGCATGTTTTTATCCTATAGCCAAAACCCCGGTTTGCTCCTGAAGCAGTTGTTAATCCCGAGGCCCCTACTTACCGGCTAGGAGTGAGGAGTCAGCATGAATTACGGTATTAAATAAAAATGCAATAAAAAAGTTTTTCAAAAATCACACAACCATAACAGGCCCTTGGATATAAAGTCATAAATATGACTGAAATATATTGGGCTAATGGTTGCAGTTAAATGGGAGATTAGCTGCACACATGACCGAGCACATGAAGAATATAAGAAAGATAGAGGAGATAATACGATAAAAATCTCAAAACACACAACATTATATATCCATATCTTTTATTGTCTGAGGATGAGCAAAACACTGATGTTGCAATCACCATTTAGGAAGGACAACACAGGAAGTAACATCACTTTGGCCACAGTAAAGTGGTAGAACTTACACAGTGTAAAATGCTTCGCAAAAAGCCGCACAACATAACATGTTTTACACTGTAAATATACACGGCATATACAATATATTCACAGGTGAGGTGGGACTCTAAGACTCCAAATGAATGTTTTCCTCATATCAAATTGTAAAGTCATGCTAGTCACTCAAAGTGCTGCGGTAGCCTACATCACTAGATGAAGCACAGAGTCAGTAAAGCACAGGGAAAGCAGTGTCAGGTTTTTTTTTTTATATTTAACTACACCATTTGTAGAAAAAAACATTTCACAGCATGGCAGTGGTATCGGTCACATATTATATATACGGTTTTATTTGTACCTTTCAGAGTGTGAATTTTCTTTCGTCCACTTTAATCTTTTTTATTTTGCTGTAGAGGGATGTGATGACACACCAGAAATTCACATTTAGCAAGAGTCAGAGGAATACGAAGTGAGGTTGCCTTCAACTCTATAGGCACCCGTTTATCTGCATGCGTTGTCTTAACATGCCGCTGAGAGCTGAGTATATATCTTTTTTTTTTCAAAACATCACTTTTTTAGACGTCTCACTGATGTAGAAAAAGGTAGTAAAAGCCCTATGAGAGCTCAAATGGTTCATGAGGTTATGTTGTTTCTGTAGCATGCGAAAGCTTGATGAAGCCTATAGGATACTGCCCTGCCGCATGGCTGCACAGTACTCCCACTCTCCCGCTTTGATGCTGAGGCACGTAGCTGAATCTGCCTTGTCGATAAATGTATTGGATGCAGGATGACCAAAAAACAGTGAAGCAGAGCCAGCCCAAAGTTGCTCCGCAGGGATCTGAGACTGCACACAGTTTCAATTCAGCCTCTCCTGGAACTGTCCAGCGTGAACGCTACAGCAGAGGTGGGCTCAGAGTGATTTACTAAGATGGAATATTGTTTTTTCCAAAAACCAAAGGAACCAATTACAACCCAAGCGCAAACACGGACTCTCTTTTACTTCCAGCAAACTACAGCAGATACTCAGAGAAAAGACTCCACTCTGAATTAATATGTGACTTACGTCTTCAGTTTTGCGTTAAGCGTTAATCAGCGTTTCTGTAAATGTACCAGATTTTGCCCTGGAGGAAGCAATTTAACCCTGACTCCCTGAGCAGAAACTAATCAAATGTTAATGATCATATTTGTAATATTGCTTATGTCTAAATCCCTTAGTTTTTTCTTCTATTCAAAATGTAAATTCCAGTAAACATTTGAATTTTTTGTCACACTGTTCTTTTTTTGGATTTATATTCTTTCGTCCTCTTTCACTCAAACCATTTCCATTGAACCCTTTTTGATTCAAACTAATTCAAAGTGAATGACACTAATAATGGCACTTGATGTAGAAAGGGGTAACTAGTGTGAAATATATGTAGCGTTAACTACCTTGATGCGGTTCGTCTGGGTCTCTATTGACGGACACAGACGAACCGCGGTTATTTCTGGTATGCACCTTTCAAACCAATTACAGGTAGCGTACCTTTATGTGCAATTTCATTGGATAAAAAAACATTGTATTTCCTGTTTTGATGACTGGTAAACAAGTAGCCTATTTTCGCATTTACTACCGCTGAATTTGATGAATATACTGTTTGTCTGACCACAAATGACACATAATTAGCTAGCTAGCGCAACCCGGTAAACTGCCAGAAAGAAAGTTGTTCTCTGCTCCGTAGTTTTTTAGCGCATTAAGTGACGGATGGACCGCTTACAACCCATTTTATGTAACCAGATTAGCGTGAAAGCTCATTTGAATTAGCAAAACCAGCTAGCTTACTACACAGCCATTACATTAGTACAATTTACAAAAGTGATACTTTAGCTAGCTAGCGCAACACGGTAGGAAACTGCCCGAAGATTAGCAGTCAGCTGCTCCATAGTTTCCTATCGCATGAGGTGACGTATTAACCGTTTACAATCCACCCCACTGTTGGCTCATTATCTGTAGCCAGAGATGCATGAACGCATGGTGAAATTAGCAAAACCAGCTAGCTAACTACACAGCCTCTAAATTAGTAAAAATGCACCAAATTGATATTTAAGCCACATACTCTAGTCACAGCATAGAGTACACAGTCAAGGCAACTGTATGAACAATTTGAATACAACCTTTACATCACCTTTTAACAACTTCTGGACTGTTTGAGTTTTGCCTTTGTGGACGCTAACTGACCTTTTAGAAGTTTGAAACAATGGCTTATCCTTGCAATGGTTTGATTGAGGAGCTAGGTCTTTAGGTGCAAACCCTCTCTTAGTCTTTCAACAACCAAAAGAGTCAAACTTAGTGCAGACATTAGTCCTACTGCCTAATCTTAGTGGTCATAATAATATTGTCTTTTTGGCTTTGATTTACTTGTATCAGTTGAATCTGAGGACATAGTTGGGATTATGAGTAATTCTTTACTCTGCAGTGTTGAAACAGGGTCTCTTAAGCAGCAGCAAATATCTGTGTACATGCTTGCGGACAGGGATCAGGCTCTGGTCCCTTGAAGCAGAAGCTGAATATTTCTCCTCCTCTTGGTTTGAGGAGATTTTGCACTTTCGGTCCGGGTAGAGCTTTTACTTAGCGATCAATTCAGTCTCTGTAACAAAAGAGCTACTATTGAGGAGACTCCCCGTTCCAAGCCATTTGTTTTCCTTTAAACTCTTTGGAATTGGAGTAGGATATCGAGAAGAGGTTTAAGTTACGTGAGGTGGTGTTTGGGCCTGTTGGAGACTTTCCACTTTCCATTGAGTGCGATGGTATCACTGAACCTGGCATCCTCGACAGTCGTCCTCAGGCTCCGTGTTGTCAGAGGAGTAAGAGCTCTCCTCACTCACTGTCAAACACAAGACGAATAATTAGAACAATATATAATAAGACTGTCTCAGTGATTAGACACAACCTTTAGACATTAACACAAATGGTTTAACTTACACCACTCGGTCTGTATGGGGAGGAAGGCCTTGTCCCCGTTTTCTCTGATCATCTCCTCCATCTTATCCAGTAGGACTGACACAGTCCTGTCCTTGCCAGGAATCTTACTGTCCAGGACGTGGTAATAGTTCCCGCAGAATTCAAGTAGTCTTTGCAGCTCCCGCCCGCCTCTAAGAATGTGCTCCTCTATGGGCGTGCGGCCAAGCCAATCACCACAACTGAACAGCACCATGGTGTGGAGGCACGCATTGTCCCCAAACAGAGTCTCTATGTGGGATAGGAGTGTCCTTCTCTTCCTGGCGGTGAGGGACGATACGACGGGAAGCACCAGCAGCAGGGTGTGGGGTCCGGGTCGCAGGAGGGCAGCTCCGCGCTGGGACTCCTGCCGGATGCGCTTCGGGGTCCGCCTCACCGAGAACCAGTCCCAGCCGGGGGTGTCGACGATTGTGATCCGACGGCCGGACACGAGAGCCTGCCTCCTCAAGCACAGCTCTGTCTCCTGACCCGACTCAAAGTACCGACGGCCCAGGATGGAGTTTCCAACCGAACTCTTTCCAACGCCCTTCCAGCCCAACAAGAGCAGTCTTAACTCTGTAGGATCAGAAAGACAGACAAAGAAAGAGTGGAATATTAAGCAAGAGATAGCGGGAAAAACAACATGAGATAATGAGAAATTGTCTAACTGTAAATCAAGAAATCTCTGTCAGTCTTTGTCAGTTTGTGTGCTTCGCATGTCTTTAGAACCGTTCATCCGATCCACTTCACACTTTGCAGAGTTTTGCGTGGGATCAAAGGAAGTGCCATTGAATGCTGTTCAATTTGGTGATGATTGCAATATAACAACTTTGTTGTTTGGCCTGTAACGTTTGAACCACAAGTCAAAGTCAAATAGTTTTCTTTTTTTCCCCTGGGTTCTTTGGGACTATAAACTGTACATGAGTAGTGGATGTAGTCCCTGTGATGTCACCCATTGGCCTTTGTAATAGAAACATATTGTACTCACTTGCTTACTTTAATAATATCATTGTGTGATTCTTATTTGCTAATGTTTATCTATATTTACTACTTCTCACATCTTAACTAAGCTTGGGAACATTGGTTACACTCTATGTGTACCAGCAGTATGACTTTCAACTCAGGTGAACTGAGAACTTCCTGATATGGCCTCCCTAACTCCCTAAACTTCCAGAATGCTCCTTTCATTATCACCAAGCTTCACCCCTCCCTTTCTCCTCTCTCTGTGTTTACATATGCAACCCAAACTCGGCTCTTCGTCTTTCACTCTGCAGACTGTATGCTCTCTGTATGACTGACTGAACTTTCTTGTAAGAAATAAAATACGACTAAGACAGCTGAATGGTTTGATTCTCTATCCACATTTGATAAATACATTCCCACCACAGCCTTTGACTTATGGAGCACATTACAAACAAAATACATTTTAAGGTCACCTAAATCTTGCAATTACTTTTGTGGACTTGTAGCATGACAGGGAGAAAGTAAACACACCTACAGATTCCCTGAGAAAAAGGGGAGTGGCTAATCAAGCACCCCTGAGAGAAGCTGGAGGAAACCAATCAAGAAAATGATTGGCACCTGTGTGCTGTTAAAAGGAGTCAGACGAAGGAACTGAAACACCTAACATTAAGTTAAAAAAAAAAATGAAGAAAATAAGTTAAAAGTGAAAATAATTACATTGTGCTTGTTCTTCATGCATATTTGCTTGGTTGGTTTTGTATATGCTCTGCAAGATTTATCCATCTGTCATATTGCCTTTGAATGTTTAAGTGTTTTATTTATTGAGGAACTATGTGAATGTATTTTGTACACATTTCATACACTTCATTCAGAGATAACCACCCACACACATCATTATTATGGCTGATCTGCCACCTGCTTCAGGGTTGCCCTCAGTTTCACATGACCTAGAAGGCCCTGATGTTCAAACCCCAACATGTACTTATGGTGCAGGTAGTGCACACTGTGAAAGGGTTAAAGTTGTGGAAAACACGGACAACACCCAAACACTTCGATGCCCTGTAGTAGCAACCTGTCAATCTTTGCTACTACTCCAACCAAAGTTCAGCATTATCCCCATATTTAGTGTGGAACATCGGAAATATATACAGAAAACATTCCAGATTAGGTCCCATTTGGCCCATAGTTGGCGTTGTAGCAGCATCTTTAATTATAAAGGAATGAATCCCTGTCTGTCTATGTATGTATGATTGTCCTCAGAATGTCTCGAGAACCATTGATCCAATCAACTTCACACTTGACGTTGTTTTGCTGAGAACCCAAGGGATTCAGTGTCGATTTTGAAGTCTATTGGATGAACGGTTCTCGAAATTGCTGTGGTAAGCACTTCCAGGGGCTGAGTAATTGGCCTGCGTGGTACAGGCATGCACTACTCATGGCCTCCCTCCAACTGACCACTGCATTAGTTAGGAATAAAGAAATATTGATTGATAATGAGTAAGCTGTTTCCTGGAACACCAATACTGGAGTTTTGTTTCCTCTGGAGCAGCATTATGACACGTGGCACTCATCTGTCTACTTCTCCACATGACTAACTCACTTGCACAAATGAATACACTCTGACACACACACGACCCCCTCATACCTCTGGGAGGTCCTCCGATCATCTGATCCCTCTGCCTCGCATGTTCCTCCATCCTCATCGTCTCCTCCTCCAGAGCTCGTCGGGCCTGCTCTTCCTCCAGTAGAATCAACTCGTTCACCTCAAAGTACCAGCCTGCTTGGCAGCAACAATAAATTATCCACTGTTCGCCCGTTAATAATGCAAAACCTACTTAATATTAATGTCAAAACAAACCTTGGTTGTCAGTGATCATCTCCTCAACCTTTTCCATCAGCTCGGGAACCTGCGTGTTGTCTTCGGTTTCTTTACGAGTGTTATCAAAGGCATGATACCTGCAGGTGGAAAAAAAACGTGTTTCAGATTAAGTTCACTTCACTCATAATGATGGGTCCTTCTCATGAATAAACAGTAATTTTCACTTTCAGTGGGCGTAGAGCTTTAACTTAGCAATCAGTTCGGACTTCGTAAACAAAAAATCTCCCATGACTAGACTCTCTGTTCCAAGAGATTTGTTTTCCCCTGAGATTCTTTAGAACTGGTAAGTGGTGTTTGGACATGTTGGAGACTTTCCACTTTCCTTTTACTGCAGCTGGCCCTGAAATTAAAATATGAAAACTTGAAAAACAAAACAAAGACTGGCAATATCTTGGAGGTTATCACAGCTTAGGTTTGAAACTTAAACCCTCAAAATATAAAGTGAACATTGTAGGACTGGGTGTTTTACAATCTGAACTGTATGAATGACTACAAGTCAGAATATCTCCACCTCTGCAGCAATATTAAGCCGCCGGAGTACCCCTTAAATCAAAGTTTAATGGTTTATAACATGAGATGTGTACAGTTGGCGAGGCCAGCCTGTGAAAAAGGTGCTCCACCTACATTAACCACAATGCAACTTGGCCGTCCAAACCTCTGTCAGAGATAGGGTGTGTTATGCTAGTTGTAGATTCTGTTGCTCCATCCCCTCAGATTTAATCCATTTACAAACTTGTAGTCTTCAGCCCCAACTAAAGCTGACTCAAATTACATCTCTTAAAACAATTAATCAGATTGGAAGAGTATTTTAACTGCACTAGGAAAAAAAGGGCCCTTTATCATACACGCAGTAGTACTGACCAAGAGCCGTACAGAGACTTTGACAATTGACAATGTCCATTTAACTGCTGCTACAACCACAATATTCAGTAATTATTCGAACAGCCAAGGGGTGGTTATGTTTTCGGTTTGGTTGGTTTGGCAGCAGGATTGCGTAAAAGCTATGGGCGACGTTTTAATAACACTTGGTGGAAGAGTGTAGCACAGGCCAAGAAAGAACCCATTACATTTAGGAGCAGATACACAAATTATTTTTCACTTTCATTAACATTGGGAGATAGTACATTTGTCCTTGCGTAGGTCTTTGTTCTCTGAGTGCTCTTTTAGTTTGTGATTTGCTCTGCTTAAACTAACACAGACAAGACAGAGAAAGAGTGTCTTTGTTAAGGATCGATTTCCAGGGGAACTCAGAGAGAATGAAAGAGAAACATTGTACCTGCTGCCGCATCTCTCCACCAGCCACTGCAGGGCCTCTCCAGTGTTGGCGATGTGTTCCTCAATGAAGACCTCTTTAGGCAGCTTGTCCACCCCAGTAAAGACCACCATAGAATACCTCCAGGTCCCTCCTCCCAGGGCCCCCAGCTGCTCATCCGCTGCCCTCTTCTCGGTCTCCGTGAAGGGCTGGGTGACCGACACCACCAGCAGGATGGCGTGGGGTCCAGGAGGGCAGAGGATGGCCCCCATGCAGGGCCCCTCGCTATCCAGGCTTTGCGGAGGCAGTGCCGGGTTCTCCGACTCGGCTCCGGCGTTCTCTTCGGGGTCGGGTTCTGTGTTTTCCACCGCTGGGTCGCTGGGGATGGCCCATGGCGGGGTGTCCACCACGGTGACCCGCCGCCCGTAGATCTCCGTCTGACCCACGTTGCTGTGGGTCGTCTCCGTCGCAACATCGAAGACTTCATCTCCAAGGATGCTGTTGGCCGTGGAGGTCTTACCGGACTGAGGCCCCCCCAGGATCAGGAGTCTGCGCTCAGGGGGCTGTCGGCTTCTGGGGTCCCCTGTTGAAACACAGTGTGGTCAAATGTATCTCTGTTTGGCCCCTTTATTCAGTTGGATAACCTTTTGTGGTTCGGGTTAGGTAAATGGATTCACTTTGTTTTGGAGGTCCAATATGGAGCCTTGCCCGGGGCTGGAATTTGGCCGATAGTGTTTATTTGATAGATTGTCTACATTGTAATCATTCACTGTCAATGTCTATATATTGTACATTTTAGTTCTGTTTTTGTATTTTGAGATGTTTCTATTTTAGGTTTATGTTTGTTTATTTTCTACTCTTTTTCATATTCAAATGATAACAATACCATATTTTAAAAAGCTGCTGTGACGAAACGTTTTACCAAATTGGTATTAACAAACAAAATAGTATCTTTATCTTACTTTCCTTTTTTCCCAGGTGTCTATGAGGGCATGAATCCAGAGCTCAGGTGAGAGCGGTAACATACATTATTTTGTCCACACATACAGAACACTTTCTTTTGTTTGTCTCTAGTTATAGCAAGCTGTTGAGGCTGTTGTACGTATACTTTGCTTTTCAATTAAACGTTTATCTCTTTGCTCCCTTTTTGGATCTCTTTTGAAGGCGTGTCTAACTGCAAACATCCTACCTGGAGACTCGAGTCTCGTTCGGTTCTAAGATTATATGTGAGGTTCCCCACAAGGATGTGTTTGTTGATTTTATTTTCTGACTTTGGCCCCAAGAGGAAATGATCCTGATCCTTTGGTTTGTTCTAATCTGTCTCCAAAGTTTGGTCTTGTCCAAGTTTTTTTGTGTTCTCCTGCATTCTTAGTACTCTAGTGTTTCCAATCTCCCCTGTATCCACTATCCTCACTCTCTAGATTTTCCTCTTCTTATCTGAGCTCCTTGTTACCTCATACCTCTTATACCTCCTTTTCCTCGCCCCCTCTTTCACTCTTGTCCTCATCCCCTTCTCTCCCCTTAATCTGTCCCTAGCTTTTGGAAAGAATTGGGTCAGAAAAGGGACAGACTTTGGACTCCTTCCAAAGAGAGTGACATGTGGACACAATATGATTTAGCAATCACATGAAGAGGATACATGTTTTGATAAACGGCGTCACAGATATGAATGTTCACCAGGAAGGCAAGAGGGTAGATGCCCGCTCTGTGTGAATATGTCAAGAGGGAGGAACATAGAGTGAGGAAAGTTAATTGATTTACCCCCATTACTCATCACTGCTGACACTTTCGATGGAAACACAGGAAGTTGTTCCCAGCAACAGTTTCCCAGTATTGAGGATGTTTTGGTTGCGTGAACATGAAATGGCTGTGAGGGTTTACCCCGGATGCTGCTGTGACTGAATGATGAGTGATGGGGGGGGGGAAGGTGTGCAGCAAAGGATGAAAACCTACTCACCAGTGTCAGAGGCAGAGGACACAGCAGCCATCTTGTGTGTTGAACCTCTGGCTTCCTCCTCCTCGGCCCCCCTCCTCCTTCTCCTTCTCGCCTCCACGGTTGGATTCCTCTTCTAGCCTCTTCAGAAAGCGACGGATCCTGAGTGGTGTTTGAAAGGCTGGCAGCTTGAATGCTTCTCGACTCTCTCTTTCTCCCTTACCCTCATTCTACTGCAGTGTAACCCACTCTATCGTCTGTGTACCCCTGCCTCCCTCTGCCATTCAACCTCTCCGCCTCTTTCTCTTTAGTAAAACAAACCTATTACCCTCCACACCCCCTCAAAACCACTATGGCTCCTTTTTTTTCTCGTCCTTTCCCTTCTGCAGCTCCTCTCCTCGTCTCCCTTTTTTGTCTATTTTATCTGCCAGAGCTAGAGGGGAGAGATTGTGCAATGCAGGAGTCTGGTAGCCAAATCCACCCGTGCTGCAGCAGCTCCAAGAAGATGTCTCGTCATTTTTTTCCTGAGGAAATACAGAGAGCTGGTCCTCCCACTTGCTCGTATCACACAGCAGCAGCAGCAGCAGCAGCAACAGCGTGGCACTGTATGCAGACTGCAGTCAGGAGGACAGATAGAAAGATGGATAGACAGAGAAAGAGAGGGAGAGAATGAAAGAGAATAAGGAAAGGAGGGGGGCAGAAAGGGAGCACTCTGTTCTCTGTTTACAGCTGGATGTATTCCCCAGCTGCTGCATCATCGTGCACAAACACAACTATTTATATGAAGCCTGCAGACATCAAAAACATTTTTGTGAAGCAGGGAGGGGATGTGGGCTCTACGGCATGAATGAATTGAAATATTGATATAAGACATACAGCCGAAGCTTATATGATACATAACACCTTCAATAAATAGCATCTTATTGTGATACTTGCTATGAATTTAAAGCCCTGATTGTGAGTCATTTCTAACAGATGGTGGGTATAGGCTACTCATTATAAATCACCCTGAATGTTTGAGCTCATCCTTGGCTCCTGAACAGGTTCATTATGCACGCTATATGGCGAGATACATTCAAGGACCCAAAATCACGTGTTTAACCAACAAATGGTTATTATTTTCTTCATAGTGCATACATAATATTTTAAAACCTCTAAAATGTTCTAATCGTTGACGTACTCTCACGTAATGGGGCGTTGTTTCAACTCTGTTGCGTCCGGTTGCGTCGCAGCTGTTTTTAAACAAACACTTTAATTAGACTTGCCACTCTGCCGTAAACCGATAGAAAGTGTCGCACGCTGACCTCACGCCGTACGTCGTCGTGTACTGTCGCAAACCTCTCCATGTGATGCTACAATCTGCAGTCGGCTACTTCGGAAGCTAGTGTGTGTGTGTGTGTGAAGGTGCAGAGCAGACTTTAGTGTTTTAGCAGACTAAACCCCGTTTAACAAACATGGAGGCAGCCGACGAGTTCATGAAGTACCGTTCACCACTGGTGTCCAGGTATGCTAGCAAGGAAATGGCCTACAACTTCAGTGACAGGAAGAAATTCACCACCTGGAGGAAGCTGTGGATCTATCTGGCCAAGGCTGAGAAGGTTTGACACATTGAAGCTGCAAAAATGACAAAGCTAGCTTGTGCCCTTTCTTGTTTATATGCACAATATGTCATGCTTTGTAAGTGAACTAAAGTTTGCGACCTTTAGAGAGCACTATCAAGTTCCCTCTATATATAGTTTTAAGGAGGGACAGCCTTTGAGAAGTTTCTGCATGATGCATGTCACTATAAGTGCTATCTCTGCTCCTTGTACCATACAACTGGTAACTAAACACATAATATAAAGTATCAAGACAATCTATAAAGGCAACAAATACAACAGTTTATCAGAAATCGTGTTATTTTTCAAGTTCAAAAGTTATACAACTCTCAGAAACCATGAATACATTTAGATTGTAACCTCACTTACAAACACAATGAACATTTAGTTATTTAATCATACGTTTTAACTCCTAGTTATAGAGGAACATGAGGTATATACAACTAAAAACGTGTACATTTGTATTTTAGTATACCAGATACTAATGGACTATTCTATAAGATGGAGTCTAGTAAGAAAACAGGTTATATTGAACTTCATTTCTGTTTTACACGAAATATCATGTTTGCGTTCTTTACACTGATAACCATTGACAGAAAATGTTGGCAAAAACCCACCAGCATCACTGCAACAAGCCATAAAAATGTTTCTGGTTGAGTTTTTTTGGCACTGATGCAATATACAGATTTATATATTGTCAAAGTCAGCTTTATTGTCAAAATTACTACATGTGTTATACATCCAGAAATCTCGAGATACCGTTTCCCGCAATCCCACAGTGTGACATATATATATACATAAAACAAAACAAAAAGCGCTTAGATAAAAGGGGTATACAATTTTTAAAATGTTAATAATGTATTTAAAATGTTCAAAGTACAGTTTCAGTGCAGTAGCAGGTCCACTTAAGTAGCTTCTTTAAATCTTCTTAACCTTCACTGTCTGACAGTATCACACATGAATAGCCTCTGTATCAGTTTATATACATGCTCCATCAAATTGAAATATCCTGTATGTGCATTAAAAGTTCCCCAAATACCTGACATATTTTAATTTTATTTGGAAACGTTTGGTCTTTATCACAATTCAAACTAATGAAAATGTGGGATTGAGCAAAGTTTGGTATCACAGCCTGCAATCATGCCGTCATAGGTTAAAAAAAAAAAAAGAAGCACCCTCTGGAACATGTTGACATTTAGCTTGCAGACGAAACAGTCACGTGATCTCTAAGGTCCATCAGCTCATGTTTAGCACACAGGCATCATCACATGCAGAAATGTGCTTAATATTCCTCTCTTTGCATCAAAAACACTCAAATCCTAATTCTGCAAATCTTATAATGACTTAAAGTGAATTCTGCATTAGCTCTATTAAAGCAGACAGGAGGGGGGTTAACTGGAGACAGACCCTCTCTCACATGCATCCCCTCACATGACCACACACTAATCCCAGCTGATCAGAGTCCGTCCTCTCTACATTTGGGATGTTATGTTATCTTGCTGCAGAGCTACGAGGCCTGTGGCTGCCTCTGTGCGGCTCGTGTGTGAAAATAGCATTTAGAGAATGTCCCAGTAACAGGATCCAGAACAACCCGGAGAGGCTGCGTGTTACAGTTACGTTTTTAATATTTCTTTATTCAGTCACTATTTATAGACTTTCTAACAGACTGACCTTTGACCTTTGACCTTTTAGCCCTCCTTTAAAGTCCCTCAAAGTCTTACATTAAAGTGCCTAAAATGAATTCAAGCAAATGCTTCACTATCAGCTTCTTAAGATTTAGTGTTTACTCTTAGCTAGATTTAGACTTGTTATTTATAATTATTGTATTATTTAAACATGTCAATAAATTCATGAACTTAAAGTAATTTTAGGGGTAACTTTAATTCATAGGCTTCTCGTTTTTGTTCATACATCAAAGGCTTGAGTGTAATGGTTATTAAATGTCTTTCTATGTGGTATTACAAACATTTAACTTTTTAAAATCCTGCACAAACCCAGCCTTCAAAGCTTTTGTAACTTCGGTTTAGATTTTAACTTTAGTTGGATTACGACCTCATATAAATAACTATTACTTTTGTATTATTCAAACATGTCAATAAATACATTTTTTGTTTAAGGTAATTCTGTGGCTTATTTGGATGCATAGGCAACAATTGTTTCTTCATATTTCTTCCAGTTTGTGTGCAAAATACAAATGATTATTACATGATACTCCATGTGGTCTTTAAACTCTTACATCTGCAGAAACCCTTTTGTCAATTCTGTTGTCCCATCACATGACTGCTTTATCCCGATAGAAACTTTAATCTAATCAGGATCTCACGAGGAGACACTGCAGAGAGGACAGAAGGAAAAGTCATCATCTGTTCAATCATCCCAAAGTGACGTGATTATTTTAACCTAATAGAACAAGGATATCAAATCATAATTCAATCCATGCTCTAATAACATTGGCTGTACATCTCTATCAGCAACCTCTTAATTCTTCCACTGCCACTACGGTTTTTTTGCACTACTAAAAACTGGTAATATTTACATTAATGATGTAAATGAACGTCTATGTTTCATGTTTCCTGTAGATATTTCATTTCTCTTTTTACTGCAGTGTTAGTGTACAGTTTTAATATTATGCTGCTGTCTTCATCACTCTCCCCCTCGTCCTCCTCATCCTCGTCCTCCTCCTCCTCCTCAGGCTTTGGGTTTGACCATCACCGACGCCCAGATTGTGGAGATGGAGAGCCACGAAAAGGACATCGACTTCGCCATGGCGGCCGAGGAGGAACGTAAACTCCGACACGACGTTATGGCTCACGTCCACACCTTCGCTCACTGCTGCCCCACCGCCGCTCCCATCATCCACCTGGGCGCCACCTCCTGCTACGTGGGAGACAACACTGTAATTATTCCGTAGATTGCACACTTTCTAATCAATAATGTCATATTTTCACTTTTTTCCTTTTTTTAACACTTTATTTATTGGTTTTTCCCACACATAACACAATAGCTGGAGACAATACAGAGTACCAATGCAGGTGCTGTATAAAAAGAAGTACGAAAAATATGGCAACTATAATGAAAATAACATAAAAAGACCATTACAGTAATAACAATGACAAATAAACCTAAATATACAATGACATGATACATTGAGGAACTTTCTGACCAAATATAAAGAATAAAATAAAAGCCTGGGACTGAGTGTTTGATAAAATGACAAACAGGAAAAAGAGATAAGGGAGTTTTATGCTTTTACCAAATATTTGGTTGCTTGAATTTGATTAAAACATTATTGACAAAAAGGAGATAGGAAATGAAAGGGGACATATCCTGCTCATATTCAGGTTCATATCAGTATCAGTGTCTACTGGGACATGTCTCCATGCTTTAATGTTCAAAAAGCTCTTTTTTTACTCATACTGACTGCGCTGCAGCACCTCTTTTCACCCTCTGTCTGAAACCAGAGCCCAGTCTGCTCTGATTGGTTAGCTGGCCGGCTCTGTTGTGATTGGTCAACCGCTTAGAGATGTCCCGCCCCTTAGCCTATCACGTACAATGTGTTTGAGCCAGTCACTATGGCCCTTTCTCATTTCTCTAATTCCCCTCCTCGACTCCTATCCTTGACTCCTATCCTCGTGACTTAGTCCCGCCCACAGCAGATGCGAGCGGAGGAGTCGAGGAGGGGAACCGAGGAGAGAGGAGTGGAAGCAGCAGGCGGTTAGAGAAATGAGAACTCCTCCCTCTCCTCTGAGCGGTCATTTTAAAGAGACGTCCATTAATGATGACACTTCAGCACTCTGTCTGATGGACAGATGTGTTCATGACCACTTATATATTTACTTTTGATTCATTGACAGTGCGGTATAATGAGACAATAACAGGCCACAGATGCGGACATAGACACACACATATATTTATATACAATTTCCGAATCAAACAAGTATGAGAGCACTCTCATAATAACGTAACACAATCAGAGAGTGGATATATGAGTTATGGAAGTAAACAAAGGAGTCCAATGGAGGCGGTTAAGGCAGGGGGGGGGGGGGACTTTGGGATTTTACCCTTTGCAGACCATTTACATGCACCAAAACCTTTATAACACCCTACAGGAGAGGGAAAACCCATAACAGCACAATAGGGCCTCTTTAAGTTGCTCAAGCTGAAATAAAAAAATTAGTAAAAAAAGAAAAATCTCCTATTATCTCTCCCACCGGTCTTGTAATAATACAAACATCTCTAAAGGGTCACTATCTCCAACCAATTCCATCCGCATTACATAATATTGCATTAGGATTATGCGTGTAGTGCTTTCCTTTAAAGTGTTTTTGTTTCTCCCCCTCAGGATCTGATTATGCTGCGTGACGGATTCGACATCCTCTTGCCTAAGGTGAGGCTCAGCTGTTTGCCAGGAACACGCATCGTTGTTACATCTGTCTTTGCAGGTCTCAGCTGTTCACTAACAAGTCATCAAAGTAGAAATAATCACTGCAGTCGTTCTTTCTCACACTACACATACATTCATAAAGAAGGTTATATAGAGTGTATTATGCAATGACCATGCACTAAAACCCTTTCTCTGCTACAGCTGGCCAGAGTCATTGACAGACTGTCAAACTTTGCAGAGAAATACGCCGACCTCCCCACGCTCGGCTTCACACACTACCAGTGAGTCTGAATACAGCTGCATCTCACCATCTAAAACACTTCCTGTCATTACCATTCAAATCATTGTGTTTGTTTGGGGCTCTTTTTACCGGAATTTTAATTTGACATTGACGGGATCTGAAGTGTGTTGTAACATATTGGGGGATAGCTACTTTGCTTTGGTTTTTAACTGATTGAAAAGTGTTTTTATGTTTAAAATAAGGCATACAATTGTTGTGTATATTTGATTGAATTGGTCTGAAAATGAATGCTTTAGTGTTGTGTTAACTGTAGATAATCAAGAGGGGTGTATCGGACTCTCGGACTAGTTATTTGAAAAGTTGAAGGGATCCCATCATTTTGTGTTTTGTTAGTTATTTAACATTATTATTAATTATTGTATTGTATTAACCCTGCTCTGCCCACAGGCCGGCCCAGTTGACCACGGTGGGGAAGCGAGCGTGTCTCTGGCTTCAGGACCTGGCGATGGACATGAGGAACCTGCAGAGAGCTCGGGATGATCTGCGCTTCAGAGGCGTGAAGGGCACCACCGGCACCCAGGCCAGCTTCCTGCAGCTCTTTGAGGGGGAACATGGCAAGGTGAAAACACACTAAGTTCATATTATTCTGTTTTACATGTGGTGTTAGAGAGCATCCTAATATATAGTATCACAGACTGTTATGGTAACTTCACACCTCGCACACATCACAGATCGCCAGCCTGGTTTACACTGCTATGAAAATTGTGGTTAAAAAACGTTCATCTGCGATGCCTTGCTTGGTTCACACCGATCTTGAAAATCCTCATTTTGAACTCGATTAGACATCTGTAAAGTTAAACATAATTGGGTAAGTGGCATAAAGAAGGTTTATGGCACACTTAAGGACTGAAGAGAAACACTTATAAACACTCTCTGGAGCACTTAATACCATGATGACACTTCTACACACAATCAACAGGACGCTGGTACATTCTCACCCCGGTTTATTTTGAATTCTTGAAGAAAAACTGTTTTTTTCCCCACGTGCATCGACTGTGAACCAATAATCCATATGAACAAAACGTTTTCCCAAAAGTAACATAGGAAGGGATATGTATATACAAATCAAAGTTTCCAAGTTTGACAATTTTCACGTTTGATCATTTCCCTTCATCAGGTGGAAGATCTTGACAGAATGGTGACAGAGATGGCTGGCTTCAAAAAGTAAGTTCTGTGGAAACATCTTCGATCCCTGCCCCTAATATTCAGAAGAACCACTGGAGGCAATGTGATGTGTACCACAGGACAAACAGACAAGCTTATGTTGTGTTACTATGCTCCGAGTATCTGGAACAAACTCCCAGAAACCTCCCGGTCCGCTGCAACTCTGACTGCGTTTAAATCCAGGCTGAAGACTTTTCTTTTTGAACTATTTGAACTATTCACATCTTATCTTAAACTGCACTGTAACTTTTATTCATGTATTTTGTCTTTTAATGTTTATTTGATTATCTTTGCTTTTTAATGACTGTTTTTAAATGCCATTTTCTTCATGTCTTTCATTTTTGTAAAGCACTTTGAATTGCCTTGTGTTGAAAGGTGCTATATCAATAAACTTGCCTTGCCTAAAGCGTTAAATGCCAGGGCCACAATAAGGGTGGTTTATAGAGACTTGCTCTGCTATTACCCTCGTTGATGTTGTTCCCCTCGCCCACAGAGCCTACCTGGTGACCGGACAGACGTACAGCCGGAAGGTGGACGTGGACTGTGTCTCCAGCCTGGCCAGCATGGGAGCCTCTGTGCACAAGGTGAGCTGCAGGAGGAGGAGACGCATGGAGAAACATCGCCATCTAGTGGAGTCTGAAGGAAATGTATTTTTTTTTGTACCTGACAACTTTCAATTGATGCTTAATTCTAATCCCTCTGCAGATCTGTACGGACATCCGCCTGCTCGCCAACCTGAAGGAGATCGAGGAGCCGTTTGAGGAAGAGCAGATTGGTACATTCACGCACACATTCTACTTGAGATGTTTGCATTTTGGAATATTTATTTCTAGTCTTTTAAGTTCTCTAATGTACAATGCCTTGTCTTTTTTATTCTGCTGCAACGCAAACATTTCCCAAATTGCGATCAATAAAATACTTCTTATCTTCTATTATCCTGTAATAGAGTGGTGCAGGGATGACATGTCTTTGTAGGCCGACCCGGAAGTAAGCTGCGCCTGGGTTCCCTCGACAAAACAGCAACGAGATTTCTCCATTGGATTTTGGAATATTGTAAAAAATAAGATCTGTGGAAAAGGAACCTGTTTGATAAATGCACGATTTGTTCACCCAGATAATATGTCTACCCTACTTTTATCATTTCCTAATCCTAAATCTAGTCGACAGAAGAAAAATGCTAACGTTAGGCTATGTAAACGAACTACAGCCGAGTACAGCAGCACGACTTCAACGTCACAACAACTTAAGATCCATATTCAAAAAGTTGAAGCGTTTGTTTTAACAGTTTGCAGGAGGCAGGTACTTGATTTCAAGCAGAACAGGGCAAACAAACTTAGAGTGTTTACGTAGAATGACGTACAACGGCCTCGACAACTTCTGTAGTCCTATTCAGCCACTTGGTAACAACCATCGTTTTTCAGACACGTCAACTCTTCAGAAATAACCAGCAGGGTCACTGCTGATGGATTTAATGTCGTAGAACAAAACGTGACCTGTCTCTTCAATGTGTCTCAACCACAGACCTTAGTTCCAGATATTTTCCAAAAATATGTTTGAAAAACCCGTTGACTCTGACAAGGGAACCAGTAGTGGTAAAATGCTAACTCACTTCCGGGTTTTAGGACTCGTTCCTGCACCACTCTATGCCAGTATCAGTACAGTCTTTATCAACATGACATCGTCTCTCCCCCCCCCCCCCAGGCTCCAGTGCCATGCCCTACAAGAGGAACCCGATGCGTGCGGAGCGTTGCTGCAGCCTCGCCCGGCACCTGGTGGCACTGCTGTCCGACCCGCTGCAGACCGCCTCCGTCCAGTGGCTGGAGAGGACGCTGGACGACAGCGCCAACAGGTCAACACCGCACACACACACACACACACACACACACACACACACACACACACACACACACACACACACACACACACTCAGCTGAAGGGGTTTTCTCTCTTTCTTCCTCTTCTTATAAACCAATGTTTCTGTTTGGAAAATAGTGAATGTACTCTTCCAATATCAGAGTAGCACATGATAACAAAGCCCCAACTGTAACTGCGTACATGAGAGGATGTATGATTAAGATGATTAAGATAGGAAATTGTTGTGCCAGTTACAATTTTTTTTACAATAAACACAGCAGCATAATAATATATATATATATTTATATATATTCTCAATTAATGTCAATATTAACAGTATTTAGCATTTAGTAGTGCAAAAACCGTAGTGGTAGTTACGTAATTGCATTTTATTTATCGAAGATTTGACCTAGAAGAGCATCAGGACTGTTTGAGGCATATGATAGCTATGTGATTAACATGATGAGTCAGCCTCTATGGAGAGAGACATATGACAAGCATGATCATTTCTGACGTGGAGCTAATCTGAAGTAAACATTGAATACTGCTTTCTATTCCTCCATCTTGAGACTGTGTAACTCCCTCTCCTGGATATCAGCATGTGAAGGACACTGTTCAGGAACTAGTTGATGCTCTGTGTGTGATGACTACTTCCATTCTTGAGAGGATCATAAATACATGTATCCTGATTATTGAAGCTCAAGCCGGTGACGAGAGATATTTTCCTAACAGTTTCCTTCTTGCTCATGTGCAGGAGGATCTCCCTGCCCGAGTCCTTCCTGACGGCGGACATCATCCTCAGCACTCTGCAGAACATCACAGAGGGGCTGGTGGTCTACCCCAAAGTCATCGAGAGGCACATCCGCCACGAGCTGCCCTTCATGGCCACAGAGAACATCATCATGGCCATGGTGAAGGCCGGAGGAAACAGACAGGTGCTGCACTTCATTCATGTTCTGCCATAAAGTATATATTCATATTAGTTCAAGGCTTTTATTGTGATGTGTACATAGCAACAGCGTAGTTATGACAATTAAAATCTCAGGTCACAGGCTCCTCCAACAGTGCAAGTAAATAAAATACAATTGAGTAGAATAGAAATAGTGCAGAATAGTCAATATACAACTAATTGGAATATTGATATAAGTTGCAGACAGATGAATGTTATGGATGTTCTTTCAAAAGCTCAGGTGTTTAAAAGTCTTACGGCCTGTGTTAATTGTGTTGACCAATTTTGACCAATTTCAGTCCAGGTCATCCCTACCAGTTTTTATGTTTTTCACTTTTCATACAAGGCAAAAGGTTCAACAGATGGATTGGATATGTTTGGACAAAAGTTGACGTTACTTAACTTAAAATAAAACTCTGTCCTCCTTCAGGATTGCCACGAGAAGATCCGTGTTCTGTCCCAGGAGGCGGCGGCTGTGGTCAAACAGGAGGGGGGGGACAACGACCTGCTGGCCAGAGTCCAGAGAGACCCTTACTTCGCCCCCATCCTCGGGCACCTGGACTCAGTCCTGGACCCCAAGACCTTCATCGGACGCGCCCCCCAGCAGGTAGAACACTGACAGCCCTCCCTGTTTTTATTTAACAGCTCTCAGGTTATGTTGAATATCTCTGTATTAATGACCTCACCACCTTCGAAAAACTTACAAAAACTCACCTCTTCAAACTGGATTTTAATGTGATTGTTGTTTTATTGGCTTTTAATGTGACTTTTATTATTTTTATTTGTTGTCCTTTTTTACTGCCTCTGTAAAGCAACTTTGAACACCTGTAAAAGCGCTTACAAAATACATTTATTATTATTAATGGTATTATAATTGTATTTTAAGACATGATATGGTTACAGTGCGGTCAAAACGGTTAACGTAATGAACAAATCCAAATCTAAAAATCAGAGTTCTGCATTCCACTTATTTAGTTTAAAAGATCCTTCCTTTAAAGGTGGGGTAGGTAAGTTTGAGAAACCGGCTCGAGATACACTTTTTGTTATATTCCATGGAATGCTCTTAACATCCCGATAGCAATGAATATCTGAAATGCTTTGACAACTAATCCATAAACGAATGTCATCTGTGGAAGCCATGGCGCTGTAAAAAGCACGACCAATCATCTGAGCCGGCCCGGCTAAAGTAACTGGATGACCTACCTGCCTGTCAGCCTTCCATCTGTGCACAAACTTATCTCGTGCCCTCATTGGTCATGTGCGCGTTCGTGTGTGTTGGAGGAGGGGCTCTGTAAGGAAGTCTGAAGGAAGGGGCAGATTTTTCCGGCTGTGTATTTGATATGTCATTATCATCTTGTAACTTGATTCCTGGTAATTCATTTAACTATTTAAACGTTTTTTTTTTTTTACCAGGAATACATTTTAATTGTATTTCTTATTATTATTTCTCTGTTTTTCCAAGAAATAGGATAAGTGAGTTTTTATTAAGAGAAATACCAAAAGTAGACGACAGTTATCTTGTCTATCTGTTGAGGAACCTGCGATCTAAGTTCATACATTACATATTACACCCTAGTTTTGTGATGACAATAAACCTTGAGTGAATCAGTTATCTTGTCTAGATATTTCACAGAAGCCGTTTGAGGCTTAACATTAACAAAATATATGACAATGATTTGGTAAAATAATCTATTCCTTTCTTTATTTCTTCCCTGTTTTCAGGTCACCAGGTTCCTGTCTGAAGAAGTGCGCCCCCTGCTGGAGCCTTTTAAGGCTAAAATGGATGTCAAAATTGAGCTTGAGCTTTGATGTGCACACATGCACACGCACGCACGCACACTCATACACACACGCACACACACACACCAAAAGACAAGTCCTCATCATGTTGGTGGTGAACGCTGAATCTCAAATAAAAAATACAATACATTTCTGTCATACTGTTTTCATTTCTTCCGGTGGTTTTTAAATAAAAATGGACTAGAATGTGAAAACCATATGCTTTTATTTAAAAAAATAACTAACAGTGATTAATGTGCTCATAAATTATCTTTAGGACTTCATTTTATCTTTATTGACGGGGTACCAATGGTCATATTTGTTCCCGCTTCATGAACATAAATGTAAATACTTTAGTGGATTATTAATCCGTTGCTTCCTTACTTAACATTCATAACGATCCTCCTGAGACCGCAGGCTGCTGAGGACGCGCTTCATTCACTCTTTGCTCTGTACTGTGTGGTTTAGTGTTTAGACTTTGTGGTTTGCTTTCAGTTACCGGAAAGGTAAACTGAAACCGAGGAAATCCACTGTCAGACCTGGGAGGAAGTAGTTCAAGAGGTTGTAAATCTAAAAGGCTCAAAGTTCAACCCAGCGCCTAAACAACTTACCGTAACTAACTGTGTAGTGCAATGCAGGGAATAAAGGGGAGGTTTGAGTGAAACATCTCAACATTTTGGTTAGCTGTGACCATTTTATTGCACAGCTAACTCTTGAAATAACCACATAGGTAAGCATCGTGATCCTAGTGATGTTCTATGGCTTATTCACTGTGTGTGTGTGAAACATCTGGACAGCAGTGTGTATCATCTGTTAGTGTCATTATGGTAAAAATGCCAATGATGGAATGAAGCTCTGAGTGAGGATTCAACAGAGAGCTGCACCTTCACACAGCTTCTCTACACAAGAACAAGTATTTGATTTGGGAGGTTTGTTGCTTCCCTGAGTTTAAATCCTCCATGTGTGTTTGGCTTCACCTGTGACCTGTGTTTGTAAGGCAGAGGTGTGTGTGGGTGTGTGTGTTTCCCCCCCATCTGCACCAACATGTGGCTGTGGGCGTTGCTCCCCATCTGCCAGGCTGTCTTTGGCACTCTGGGCATCTGGACTGTGTGAGTATTCAGCTTCCTTATTTCATAAGTGCTGTTGTCGTTGAGGTTTTCCTTAATAATCATATCTCATTTATCCAAACTGATCTACAGAGGAAGTGTTATTTTCTTGAGAACTCAAATGAAATGGCCATTACTTTTAGCTCAAATGTAAAGTCTGTCCATTTTATTACAGTATACTAGTTTCAACATTACTTTAAGCTTATTATGTCAACGGTATCTATCATTGTTGAGCTGTTTTAACATGTTTCCATTGGCACTATAACTAAGTAATTGTATTCATTATTTAGTTTTTAGCAGTTGTACCATTTATACATTACTTATAGCTCACTTTAAGACTTAGCTGCTCACTTGATCACTAGTAAATCTGAACAGGTGTTACAGCAGACACCGTGTGTGTGTGTGTGTGTGTGTGTGTGTGTGTGTGTGTGGGGGTGGGTGGGTGGGTGGGTGTGTGTGTGTGTGTGTCTGGGGGTGTGTGTGTTTCCTTCCGTGTCTTTCCGCAGCTATCTCAATTTCGACTATCCATTGGCCTTCTATTTATTTTCACACATTTATGACTTTATGCTCATTGACGGTGGTCATGGTTGTGGTGATACTATGTTGAATTCATGTTACTGTAATGTGTGTCAGACATATTTTATAAGACGGACCATAATGGTGTGGCCCCCTGGCAGTAACTCCAAGGACATTCTTGGGGGTTATGGGCCCTGTGTTGAAGACCAATGTTCCACATTTTTAAACTTTGATAACATTTGGTAACATTATTTATACAAATAATATCACATACAATAATCTAAAGCTGACAGATGTTGTCAGTAGATCCATCATTGGTCTGTTTCTTGCTTAAAAGTCCAATAACTAAATACAAAGTCTATTTTTTTTCCCCATCCAAGCAAAATAAAAAATAAAATGATGAAGTCAAATGTATGCTCCTCTCTAACACCCAATATGTGTGTTTGTTCCCTCTAGGTTTGCTGTTTCTGTATCAAATGGATCAGTCAACCTCACAGAAGGATTCCCTTACATCAGGTCGGTAAAAGTAATTAAGGTAAAACGTCATCCTGAATCCTAATGTAGGAGTTAATGTTAATAATAATGCTTCTTTTCTCTCACATCCTGTCAGTGAGTGTGGATCGTACAAACCTCAGAGCTGTCTCTTCTCCCAGATGTGCAACATCTGCTCTGTTTTAGGTAATTATAGATTTAATGATGTCATTGCTGGACTAGCAGAAGCTCTAATGCTGCTATTTATCTTTTCTTCCTTTATTGTGTACTTTATTTGGATTGTATAAAGTGAGCTTTCCCTTTTATTTAATACTGATTATTTACTAGATTTCTGTTCATCATACTTTAGTCTTCTTGACCCTGCAGTAGAACTGATTTTAATGTTTAAATTGTTATTTTATTTGGTTTTCGAGGTAATGGTTCTTTTGTTATCCCAACATGTAAACCAGTGGTTGTACTGTTTGTTGACAATGTTTTTCTTGAACCAATATGTCACCTGATCCTCTTCATCATCTTCTGCTCTCCTCTCTCCCTCAGCCCTGTGGATCGTCATCATCCGTTTCCAGCAGGTGAAGGACTTTGGTAATCATGGAAAGGCCAACATAGCCGCCATTATTCTGGGATTCATCTCCTCTGTAGGCATCTCCATCATTGGCAACTTTCAGGTAACAACTTATGAAAGTAAATAATAATCAAATCTAAGCCCTTTTATTTTAAGCATTTATCCAGAAGACTGTTCGCTATCGGTTACGGAAAGAAACCTTTGCCTTCTACAAGCCAGGCGCTCAATCGCTTTGTGCTGGAAACATGTTGGTTGCCCCTCCCTGGGCCACTGGCTAAACAATTTAACTTTGAGTCTGGCTCTTGAGAAACTGTTTTTGGAATTTATAAAAAATGGGGACATTGCAGAAGCTATGGAAGGTTAAAGTGAAAAGAATAAACTCCTGTGAGGAAATGTTGAATATGGTTAATCTACTGCAAGCTGTACTCTGCTCTGTTTGTGGATGTGCTTTTATTGTATTTTTGTTGAATTTGTTAACTTGCAAATGTAATTATATTCTTGGTCTGTACTTTAAACTGATTTCTAGTAACTGCACACTTGTTTGTTTTTCTTTTTCTTATTATTTATTTGTGTATACATGTTAAAATAAATCAAATCTAAGCCCTGATAATCCCTCTGTGCTGACTGAAGTCTCTCCTCGCTCTGCCTTTGCCTCGCAGCAATCGGCCGTAAAGAGCATTCACCTGCTGGGAGCGTTCCTGGCGTTCATCCTGGGTCTGGCCTACTTCTGGGTGCAGCTGCTCCTGACCTACAGGGCCGGTCCGTCTCAGGACCGCTGCTGGGTCGGGCCGGTCCGGGCCGCCTGCTGCAGCCTCTGCACCCTGCTGGTCGTCCTGAGTATCCTTCCTGTCTGTCTGCATGAGAGAAAACACATTCAGTACATGTCAAATCTAACTTATGTTGAGTTTAAAGGTTTTATCTGTAACCTGGTCAGTCCAAAGGGGTCGGTTTATACTTATTTAACATTAATGAGCTTACTTTTCGTCAAAGTCCATTATGTTTAGCTATCTATTTCAAAGTCAAAGTCAACTTTATTGTCAATTTTTCAGTTTGTGTGCAGACAGAGAGATCGAAATACCGTTTCCCACAATCTCGAATACAAAAACAAATATATATAAAAATATGTATGTAAATATATATATCCTATATATAAATATCAACAGACACATTTATACATATGAACACATTAAGACTTAAATAAAAGCACAACAATCAATATATACAAAAATAACAGTCACTTCAATATCTTTGAGAATGTACATTCTACATTAGTGCAAGACTGTCCATCGCAGCGTAAGAAGTGTCCGGTGCTGGAGTAAATAAAATCTAAGTTATGTTGAGCTTAAAGTGTTTATCTGTAACCCAGTCAGTCCAAAGGTGTTCATTTATGCTAATTTAAAATGAATGAGCTTTAGTTTAATCAAAATTCATGATGTTAAGCTATCTATTTCAACCTTTAACAAACATTATTTTTAGTTATAAAACAATAATTTACTAATTTGAAGCTAACTATTGAATGATTTATCCATAAAGGTAACCATACCTTTTAAAAAGTGTGTCCATTACTTTTTAGGTTATTTTAACTGTTTATAAATTATGTTTTTTTCTATTTAATCCATTTATCTTAAACTTACTTTTTCAATATATGTCGTTGCCACACCTAAATCAATCTCAAATTAGTAGCTGTATTTATTTGTTTAAAAATAAAACTGTACTTGCAGGACAGATTTAACTAAGGTTGAATGGCGCTGTATAAAGCGAGACATGTACAGTTTCTATTTTAAAAAGGTCCTTCATATTGATGTCGCCCATACAACCACAAACCAGAACAGGAAACACACACAAGAGGAAGAGAGGCTGAGAACACAAACATGAACTAGATCTCATTGCTCAGAAACAGGAAGATTTAGTCAATGATCCTTTGTGGCAAATTCACATTTTAAATGTTTTAAAGGTCACCTATTATGCGAAATCCACCTTTTCATGTCTTTTATACATAAACACGTGTCCCCTCTGTGTAAATAGATTCTGAAAGCTTCAGGAAAAAATACTTTTTGTCTTGATCCATTTACATAAAAACCTGTCTGAAAATGAGCTGATTTGATTTTGGCCACTTTATGATGTCATAACGATGTTTTGGCTTTTGTAACCGTTAACAAATCACCAAGCAAGGTAACCCCTTGCTTGGTGAATTAACAAGCAGCAGTGGTCCACTGAAGAGACCAGCTACCTACTGGGAATCTGGTCTTCCGAAGAGGTACAGAGGAAGCTGGAGCACAATCGGCCATTGTTGTTGTTGTCGGTGTCAGCTGTGAGGGGTTTCCGCGCGGTTTGGCTTTATGAAGCAGGCACGCAAACGGTTACGTCATGACGCAAACGATGACGCAATGACGCAGCACCAGTCGGACTCTGGGCGGTGTGAAAAGAGCAGGAGCTAAACCGAAGAACCGGTTCTGAACCTGAAAAGCTCTAGCACGGAGCTTGAACCAGAGTTGCGTTGGTGTGAATGACATATATGAGCCGATCGCGTTCACACCGGAATAAGTTCCCTGAGGGAAGACTACGCAAATGAAGCCGCTGACGTCACTTCTTCTTCTTCTGCTTTGGGTTTACTGGCAGGCCGCAAACCACTTCACGGCGTATACTGCCACCCGGCCGGTAGTCCCCGGAGTTAGGGACTGGTTTCAGTAGAAGCTGCTGGGACTCCCAGCAGCTTCTACTGAAACCTTCCAAGTAAATCGCCAGAACGCCGACACCTCCTCATCTCCACCGCTCCCATGTTTTCTTTTTGTATCGCCATAAGTTATTCTCTCTCCGTTGGTTCGCGGGGCTAATGCTAATAATGTTAATGCCAGCAAATACAATGGTGGCTTCACAAAACTTTTCAGAGTTTTACAGGGCGTGGTTTGCAATTCGCCCAGCCAATCAGAAGTTGGTACTTTTTTCTCCCCAGGAAAGTACCACCTCTCTAGCAGGCACTAAAAATGGGGGTAAAAGTTCTCATGAACTAAGTTCTCTTTTTGGTTAGAACGCAAAATTCCAGGCACTATCGGAATCAAACGGGAAAAGTACGGGGAAATTAACCAAATCTCTCTCAGAGGGGCGTGGGGAGGGGCTCCTTATTTTCATCTAAAGTAACAGACAGAGAATCAGCACTTTGGAAACAGGGCTGAAACAGAGGGGATTATGGGTAATGCTGCAATGATCTGTTTGGTGTTTGGAGCCAAACACTTCAGAGACATGTTTTGTATATATCTGAGACCTATAATATATTGATGAGAAACAGTATAATAGGGGATCTTTAAATCACTGTTCAATACTTTACGTCATGCATTTCTTTAGTGTCACACTCCTTGACTCCTCTCTTCTTCAGTGGTGGTTCTCCACAACACAGGCTCTCCCTCGGGGGCTGCGGTGTGTGAGTGGGTTCTGGTCATGCTGTCCTTTGGTCTGTTCGGCCTTTTCGCAGCTGAGTTCAGACACATCGACTGCCTTCACCTCACTATACAGAAACCATCTCCTGGGAATGCCTCAGTAGTGGTCAATAGTTTTGTTTTAGATACATTTCAAACTGAAAACACACAAGTACAATAACGTATATAAGTGCATGTGGTTCAAAAACAGCAATCTTCCGTCATAATGTATACATTGAATTCCTTTATAGAGTATCTGATATTACCATACCGTATATAATATTCTATAAACATAAGAAGTTAAAGTAAGAACGTGCAATAAAGGTCTGTCAACATATTGATCTGCATATGTTTGTTATCTGTATATTTGAATTTCTAAAGAAAAGCTGCGTTATAACCTTTAACTAAATGTTATGTTATATGATGTCTCAAGTGTTTACAGCTTTTACTACCTTTCCTTTTAGTGTCGTCTAGCCATTCTCAGATCAGCATGTGGGAATTGTGAAGAACGCATTATCTTTCTACTATTTATTTTAATTTTTTTACAGTTACCTAATTCATTGTTTGCCCCTTTAGATAAAATAAATAGTAATAATAATAATAATATTAAAACTCATCAGGATTTCATCAAATGTCTTGGATCTCGTGATTTAATTTGCTCAAATTACGCACAACAGCAGAGAATCCTTCCAAATAGTAATTGCTTGAAAAATGTGTTAAACTAGTTGCAGATTAATTGACAAAGCTTTAAATAAAAAGTGGTAGTTGCATGTAAAGTGTATACAAGTGGACAATACTGCAATACATGTATACGAACACACGGTGGCACCATTCAGCTATTCTTCCCTCTGCACAGTGTTCTGACATTTATTCATTAATCACCTTCAAACTGGAACCATATGAGCAATTTATCCACATATCAATCACTCATGCATATGTAATCTCTAATATTACTTTAAACGTATCCCTGTAACCCAACAAGGATTAATTTAATCTAACAATAGTTCTAATCAGAGTTTAGGTTTAAAATCAGTGAATCCATAATTTAAAATTCACCAGAGCTCCACACAATTACTAACTAATCTGATTAAACCCACTGTATTGAGTTGTACCCCCTCAAGTGTAAAATTGGAGTTTAAAGTTTTGCTCCAACATAATTAAACTAAGCCTTAATTAAGATTAAAGACTACATTTAAGGTTTAAAATAAGTTAGCATTTAATCGTTCTCAAATGTTTGCTAGTTTGTTGCAACCTAATGTATCCTAAAGTAGGAGTAAAAAAAACGTCATCCTTGTTGGTGCTTCCCAGCCTTAAACATGTGTTCATCTTTAAAATGTGACATGCATTTAGATATTCATAGACAGTGAATACCAGGAAAGGTCTGGCCTCCCTCTCCACCTGTCAGCTGGTTCGGACAATAGAGGAAGGGGAATAGAGAAGGGGAACGGAGGGTGAGCAGGAAAGGTTTTGTTAGCAAGAGAAAAGAAAAAAAAGTTTCCCAATGACATAATGCATGGTGAGAACCCACTATAAGATACATGGAGGGGGCTTTTATTTTGAAGGGCTTTGCCAAACTTACTTAAAAAGCTCAACAATATAGGTATAGGTATTTGCTGCATGTTTTATACGCATATGTATTACACACATTAATCAATGTTCCTGATAAATAATTGTGTGTATGAGGCTCACTGGCAGTGAATGTACAGTTGGGGATTCCTTTAGTCGTTGTTATTGTTTTGTGTGGGTTTTTTTTGTGTCTTTGTCAATATTTTTTGTCTTTGTACATACAATCAGTAGACCACTGTCTCATTTGTATGCATAGCCTATATTTGGCTTTCCATCTCTAAAGGACAAACACTGTTTATGTATTGTCGAAATGCAATAAAACAATTTTTGATCGGAAAAAGCTCAACCAAACAGCATGGCACTTCAAAATAAAATCCTACCTGCACTTTAAAGATTCCCTTTCTCTCAAAGTGCCCTGACCAGCAGCGGCGCTGTGTAGCGACCCGACGCTGGCTGATTGTCTCACTGATGGGAAAATGCTCCTGGCCCCGTGCCTGCATGTTTTTTTGGAAGATTCCCCTCGTTTAGACAGAGGTTGAACATTCATCACAATTAGTCAGGGCTGTTTGAGCTGGGCAAGACAATGGAGCCCTCTCAGGCATGCCGAAAGTGGGATAGGTCCGACTCTTGGCATCCAGCGTCTCTGTTTATCTAAACACTATCTCGGGGTCTCTGAGCACCGTCTTTGGTCGTACGTCGTGATCCGATTTTCACTCTTGTATGTCATTAAAAAAATAAACCTCTGAGGGCATTTGAGGATGCTTGATCTGGGAATACTGGGCCCCGGTGTCCTGCTCTGTCACGACAGCATTCTTTCACATACTCCACGCTGGGTGATCACCAGAGGGGGGATCAGACTGGCAGATTGGAATTCTGTGGGAATTTCTCAAGTGCTATTGGTTACCAGCGTTCCTGCTGCACACGGCACGCAGATCTTCTACTAACAGTTTAACAATGCTGTCTCAGGTCTCTGATGAATTTGTAATCTCTAACTCTACAGCTGATTGGCAACATGCAGGGGCGCCGTAAGGGTGAAAAGTTAGGACGATTCTAAGGGCCCGTGACTGACGGGGGCCCCAAAATGTTCAGAACATTACGAAAAAAAAATGTAAGTAACCTTTCATCAATCCTCAATAATTAACATTAATAGAACGTTATATTGATAAAGTACTCACTAAACTTACGATTCATTTAACTTATTTTCTTCCAAAAGTTAATTATCCAAAGCCTCTGTACACCCCCTTCTATTTACATGTAATGGTTTGGTCCTGCCTCCAAACGCGGTGCGGCACCGGCACTTGCAGAGTGTGAAAGCATGTGAGGAGGGATGCTAGTACTTAGCCTACGTACTTGTGCTGTAACATGTCTCAACGTCTCAAAAAAGTCAGGCTCAGAAAAGGAGAGAAAGACAAGAGAGAGGGACTAAAGGGCGAAAGTATGTCACCCAGTTTTTCACAAAAAAAGGTGTGGTCCATGAGTGGTGGAAATTATTCTGTTAGCTAATGTTTTGTTTTTACTAAACTGACATTAAGTACTGCTAATATATTAACAGAAAATTCAGAGGTTTTTCATTTCACTGCTCTTTTAGATGACATTTAAAGGTAGGGTAGGTCATTCACTTCAGAAACACTTTTTGTTATATTCCATGGAATGCTCTTAACATCCCTATAGCAATGAACACATTAAATGCTTTGACAAAAAATACATACAAACATTTCATCTGTGGACGCCGTGGTACTGTAAAAAGCACGACCAATCATCTGAGCCGGCCCGGCTACAATAACTGGATGGCCTACCTGCCTGTCAGCCTTCCATCTGTGCACAAACTTATCTTGTGCCCTCATTGGTCATGTGCGTGTTTGTGTGTGTTGGAGGAGGGGCTCTGTAAGGAAGTCTGAAGTAAGGGGCAGATTTTTTCAAAACAAAAAGCTAACATCTCATTTTAATTATACATTTCAAACACAGTATTTTCCCACATGATCTATACAAAACAAAAAACTGCTTTTAGTCTATTTGGAGGATGGACAGTATGAAGCGTTGAGTGAGTCGGTATTAGGTAAACTAAATGTTAATCACCGACATTTTGGTTATGATATTAATACTAATGTTATTATATTAAAGCAGGGGTGGGGAACCTTCGGCTCCTGGGCCGTATACAGACCGCTAGACCATTTGGTACGGCCCTCGAGGTAATTTATAAACAAAGTGGCCTGTGCCTGGTGGTGGGGCCCAATGTGATATATTTTCATGGGGCCCAAAATCCCTGGCGGCGCCCCTGGCAACATGGACTTCAGGTTGCTGATGTTAGTGGTGGAATAAAGTACTTTTTAATCGTCTAAAATTACTAATACCACATTCATTGTAAATACTGCTACTATAGTACTACATCATCAGAAGAGCCGCCTAAAGACGTGGATAATGCTAGCACTAACGTTACCGTTAGCTGCGCTAGCAACGTTCCCCTGGCTAGCTCAAGCTCACCTTTCCCAGAGGTATGGACGGAGGAGATGTGGCGGAGGAAACAAGAGGCATACCCAACCCGTGGATAGACTGCAAAGCTGGGAAACTGGGCTATAAAGTCTGTTCATCCATTTTGGATTTATCAGTCTTCAAAACGCAAGGTGTGTGTGTGTGAAAATAGCGTCGTCCCCCAGTAAAAAAATCCCCACTACACCACTGCTGCTAATACATATTCTGTCAACTCCTTCATGAATGTTGTTACTGGTTAGGGTTAGGTTAGTTGCTGAAATATAATTTAATCTATACCAAATAATCATATTTAAAAAAAAATTCCTATTGTAAGTATTGTGTATCAAAATCTGAAGGTATTTCTAGTAAATACATCTTAAATAAATACATGTAGTGGAGTAAAAAACACAAAATTGGCTTCCAAAATGTAGAGTACAAGTATTATAAAATGAAAATACTCACGTACCTAAAATGTGTACTTAAGTAAATGTACTTTCCACCACTGGCTGTTTCACCTGTACTACAAAAACTAGACATGCATTTAGGAAAAGTTGAAGCTTAACCTAATTATTCTTTTGGAAAGTGCTCTTTGTGCTGGGTCTGCTGGAATGACAATGTCTTCTTGAATTACACAGCAGCTCACACAGAGGAATTCATTGGCAAAGCTTTGGTGCCAAAATACCCTTCCCCCTGCTGTTTTCATTAGTGAGCATAAAAGGCAATAAAGTAATAAAGCTCATAGAATCACCTGTAGCGACGACGTGCAAAGACTGGGAGGCCCTTCATGTAAATGTCAGAAAAAAACGTCTGGTTTTTCTATTGTAGTGTACGAGTTAATGTGACGCCCGCCTTGTTGGTTTTGACTTTGATTCAAGAAAGAGGTGCATGCTTTCTAGGCGCATGCTGTAATCTCTGCTAACACCTGCTCGTGCTCCAGTATCTCTTATCCCCTCAACAGCTAGCTAACAGAAACAATGGCAATGCTTTCCTAACACGCGGCGGAGCGCTCGCCTCCACATTCACTATCATCAGACACGGCTTCTCTGAGACAGTCCGTCCGCTCTTATCATCCGAGACCCAAATCCTGCGCATTCCCTCTCGAAAGGCCACGTTATCTGCAAGACAGCTGGATCTGCCAAACTTGAAGACTTGGAGAGGGAACATGGAGTTGAAGCTTTAAGCCTGTTAGCCAGCTCATATTCCTATTGGGAACCTCGAAAAGTTGAGTACCCCAACGTTTTATGTAAGAAATGTGCAGTCTAGTAGGGGTCTCCAGCACATAGAAACTGCCGGATGCTAACTTGCTGGGCAATTTGCAAAACTTGCATAAGTTGCACTCATTAGCTTTAATTAGCATTATAGCCTGTGTGGACAATGGTTACAAAAAGTGATTGGCAGATTTGGACACATTTGGAGTGGATTTGGGGGTTATTGAGGATGCTGAATCCGTTTCTGTATCTAAAATCGCAGTTTTAACCAGAAAAAAGGCCATATTTGGACTCCCGGTGAGTTGATTTGGATGAAATTAAGGTACATTTTAAAGTTTTAGGGGACTCTGGATCATTTGGATTGGACAGATTGCTTTCTATTTGAAAACAAATTGTCCAAAGTAGAGATAAACATTTTCATCTTGTGCTATCCTATGTTTGCAAGTTATCGCAACACTACTCATGGTACAGAGAGTACAAATATGGCCACTTTCTGGTTAAAACTGCCATAATTGATCCTGAAAATGTCAACATCCTCAATAATCTCCAAAAACACTTTTCAAACATTCTACCAAATCCCTGACCCTAACCCTTTAATTAACGCAACTCATGCTAAATGTGCACATTGCCCAACATATGCAAGTTAGCATCCGGCAGTTTCTATGTGCTGGGAACCTGTGTTCTAGATTTTTAACATAAAACTTTGGGATACTCAACATTTCCGGGTTCCCACAGCTGGCAACTAGACTATTAGGGGGAATGGTTGAGGTAAGGGGGGTGGAAAGAGTCAGGATGAGATTGACAGGCCCAGAAAAAAGAGGGAATTGTCCAGAAGTGACAGAGCCAGATCCCGAGAGATATAAAGACCTTGAGACATGCAACAGAAAGATGGACTGAGTGATAGAGACTGAAAAGAGAGAAGAGTGGGCACCAGCAGCCGTGATCTCACCCTCCTCTCCGCTCCTTTGGCAGCGTCTTCCAGAAAGCTGCCCTTTCGCTGAAAAATGCCAAGCGCACCACATTCCTCCGGCCACACAAAAGACCCTCCCTCGTCTCAGCTGCACGGGCACAATCAGACAAGGGATAATTATATAATTAGGCCGGCTGGTGCAGACAGGGATGGTGTGTTGGTGTGTCATATTTACGTTATCAAACAATGAAGGGTCTGGTCTTATCAGAGGAGGCAGCGGAGTGAGTGGGGGCTCCAGCTGTGGCACTTAGGGACAGATTGTCATGATAGAGAATAACGGGTCGATAGAACGACCTTCAGCATGTGGCCCTGCACATATCAGAGACTGCATTGTGGCCAGTGTGTGTGTGTGTGTGTGTGTGAAGAGGTGGGGACTTTTGGGGCTCCAAGAACCAGACAGGAGGTGAGAAACACAGAAGATTAGATTAATAACTATGGGCGGAGTGGTGCTGGATTTCTTTTATGCTATTAATTGTATGAATACAGATATTGTCCCGATAATTTTTGCATCAAATAGAACTGTCAGTGTTTACAACAGTTCTATTTGCATTTGTAATATTACCACCTGAATATTACAATCTTTTATTTCTTTGCTACTTTTAGCAATTTTCTTTTTGCTATTTTAATGGTTTGTTAGCTCATTTTAGCCTTTTTCATTCTTATCCATTAGCTTACTATCTGTTTATCTATTACTCTTTAATTTTTGACTATTTACTCATCACTCATAACTTCTTTTTAGCTAACTAGCTAGCTCATTTCAACCATCTAGCTGCAATGGCAACTGTCCACAGTCTTATTTCAAAGTGATCAGATTTGATATGTGTGTCCAGACATCACCAACCAGAGATTGCTGTCGAAAAGCACAGACGTTGGCCACCACACAGCTTTGCTGGAGAACATGACGCGGACGCATGGTCTATACTAAGGTTTTGATTGTGAAGACTTGTCCCTGTTACATGGTTTGTCGATGTACTCATGGCACCTTCATGTATGTCCTTTTGCAGTTCTTCTCTATGCAGACATAATGGAAATTGTTTAAAATGTGTCATGTGGGGCGTGTGAAATCAGACACGCTGATGATCTAAAAAAAAGTCACATTGTCGAAATCTGATCTGCAAAAATTCAAGTGTTACTATGTTGTCCAAGCTGTCCAAAATCCACCTGCATACAATCAGGATATGCTCCCAAAACTGATTTGAGTTGAAAAAAGGCTTTAATTGTTTCTGCTAGCTTGCTAACTAATTTCCATGCACCCTGAACACATGGTTCAGGTGTTACCACTAACTCAATGGGTTTAGCAAGTCCCAAATCCTTCCATGTAATCTTTGCAACTCCAGAACTACCCCTGGTTTGGAAATCACCACATTAACTGAGCACTGGTGTTGCCAAAGCGACCTCCTCTTCCCTCTTGGAGGCGGGATCCACGCTCCCAGACGAGAAACGAGCCAGTGTCCCGCTCTCTTGGCCCCCGCCCAACAATCTCCCCTCGCACCGTGGCCTTGGCTTTGGGTGTGTCTCCACTCGCACGGGACGGCACAGAATAGACTATTGTTGATCACACAAGACAGAGGGCCAGGGGAAGAAGGAGGAGGGGAGGAGGGGGAGTGTTGGGGGAGGGAGATGGTGGGGGGAACATTTGCTTTTAACGAGCGAGGGAAAAAAGCACATGGACATGGCTCCCCTCCCACTTACATGCGTGTGCACTGATGCAGAGCCACTGGCCATTTATTCACACTCACACTCACACACTCACAGTGATGTGTCACCAACAACACACACATGTCAGATTTAAGTGAAGTTGCCCTTCAGACATGTTTTTAATTATGTAAATTACTAGATTGTTATGAATGATATTGTTTTTTACATGGTTTTTCCCACATAAAAACTTTTCTCTCTAATTGAGAAATTCTTTATCTATGAATATTAAAGTATGCACATATCAATGCCTCACTCTCTGGATTGACCTGAGGTCAGACTTTTAGGAAACATTTTTGAAAAAAGTGGGTAATTACAAAGAGCACATTTTTGGAAAATATGTTTATTCCCTTTCTTTCCGACATGAAGTAAATAAGACCGTACATCTCTTCTATTTTTACAAGAAACATGAAGCTACTGCCAGCAGCCCGTTAGCTTATAGCATAACAAAACTAAAAACAACTGGGAGATAGCTAGCCTGACTCTATCCAACGGTATCCAAATCTGCACCCTAGCATCTCTCAAGCTCACTAATGAAGATGCTATATATTTGTATTTCAGTCAGATATTATTGTGTTACAAGGACAATTTGGTTTTTGTTTGCCTGAGTGACAATAAGACTCAGCTGCTGGCTAGTCGGGGATTATTGCACGTCTGTCCGTCCTGGGAGAGGGATCCCTCCTCTGTTGCTCTCCCTGAGGTTTCTCCCATGTTCCCCTTTAAACTGTGGGTTTTCTCTGGAAGTTTTTCCTTGTACGATGTGAGGGTCTAAGGACAGAGGGTGTCGTATTGTCATACTGATATTATGTACACACTGTGAAGTCCACTGAGACAAATGTAACATTTGTGATATTGGGCTATATAAATAAACATTGATTGATTGATTATTTTGTGGGTTGATATAACATTACCTTGGATTTAGCTGAGACTTTTATCCAAAGCGACGTACCCTAGATAGACTAGCTGTTTACCCCTTGTTTTCAGTGTGTTATGCTAAGCTAACCAGCTGCTCATATTTGCACTTTACTTTCCAAAATCCCCATTAACACCTTAACTTAGCATAGCTTTCATACAACTAAAACAACTGTGTGAACAAGAATCTATTTAAAAAATATATATTTTAATATAGACTACACCATTTAACTTTAACTCCATGGTGGGGTATGTAATTCATTTCAGAAACACTTTTTGTTATATTCCATGGAATGCTCTTAACATCCTGATAGCAATGAATATATTAAATGCTTTGACAATAAATCCATAAAAAAATGTCATCTCTGGAAGCCGTGGCGCTGTAAAAAGCACGACCAATCATCTGAGCCGGCCCGGCTAAAATAACTGGATGGCCTACCTGCCTGTCAGCCTTCCATCTGTGCATAAACTTATCTGGTGCCCTCATTGGTCATGTGCGTTTTTGTGGGTGTTGGAGGAGGGGCTCTGTAAGGAAGTCTGAAGGAAGAGGCAGATTTTTTCCGCTTTTGTACTTCTGTGTAAATTCTAGTGCACTCAAGCTGGTTTCTCCAAGATTACATACCCCACCGTTAGCTACCTTAAAAATGGTTCTGACCATTTTTAAAAGCGCAGCATAGATGTATGGATCAATGTTTAGCTTCTGGGCATCATTCCAGTTTGTGAAGGGTTGAAAATCAATTTGAAACTCATGGTGTGCTTTGGAAAAGTAATGCGAACCTTTGTAATTAATGAGCTAAAACATGCTGAACCAGTATGGTCCAGTCCATTTACTTTACATAATGGTAATTTCTCCTTGTATCGTGCAGGGTTATAATATGCATGGCCGCGGTGAAGTTTTCTGTCTGACAGTCAGAAAATAATTCCTTTGTCTCGCCGCAGACGACTGTTTGCCTGAAACATCAGCAAACAGTCATTAACACTTACGAGGCTCCGATTGTCTGTCTCTTTGGTGAGATTACTGCTTTTGAACATGTAGAAAAACAGATCTTCATACGGTAGAAAGTACCACTCTCATGGCAACAAAAACAACTCTTTCCAATTCCAGTTTCTCATCCAGCTTGGAGAAAAATATTCACATGTAACCCTGTCCTGCAGAACTATATTTGGTTTGCTTTAGACATTTTTCAGATGGTGAGAAACTAATGTCTATGGTTGCATTACTAAGGCTTTCTGTTTTTAATAACGCTGTTTTTAGAAGTTGGCAGCAATATCAAGCTTTGTTTGTCCCCAGAGGTTTGCATTGCTTTGGGGCTTTGGTAAATATTTACCAGAGAGGAAAAAGGATTTGGGCAGAGGTCAGGTTTATTGGCATTGAACACGAAATAAAAAATAAAACTGTCTTTCATGGCATCAAAAGATTTGAATGAATGATAGAATCTGTGATATGTCTTCAGTGTTAATTCTGACTCATGCAATATAAAATGACCACATCTTCAATATAGCAGAGGTGGGACCATGTAATTGCTTTAAAAGTATGCCTTCAGTCTGTGCATTCAAGTCCTTACTTTGAGTTTTTGAGTCATCAACAAGTTATCCACTCGCTGGAAATAAATAGCGTTGGTTTGATAAGTTGGTTTATTTAGGAAATGATTGGTGGCACAATTTTCACATCACCATTCTTTATATTTTACAACACCCCGAACAAGGCATTTTGTGTCCTTAATCGTAGGCCATTAACGCCAGCTCCATTTGAACTATGTATACATATATCCATGCTTTCATTTGACTATGAAATACCCATTTGATTAAACTTTTCTGTATTACTTTTTGCAAAACAACTTAATTTGGACCCCACACTTTTTAATCTTGGTATTTTCAAGTCAAAGGCTCATGTCCAAATAAAGTCACAAATCATTGGTCTTCAAGTCCAAGTTGAGTTGCACGTCATTTTTGATTCTATACAGACGATTCCATGTGTGATGAGTCCACACCTCTGCAAATGAGTCATGCTGTGTGAAAGTGATCTTTGCAACCCACTGAGGTTACAGGCTTCACATTGCCCACTCACCACAACAATTTAACAAAGCCACACTCAGACTTCCACAACTTCATAGGTCACTTACAAAGAATAACTGTGAGATAATCAATAAGACACTGACACAAGACAAGCTCATTCTGTAATTGTTTCCATGCTAACCTTTTGCATGATGCTAGGCGAGCATGCCATTCTCCACTCTGAAATGTCTTGACCTTTTTCTCTCGTTGGAAGACATCAGAGCGGGTATATGTGGTTTGTCCCGACACAAAATACATGCAGGGATTATGTAAGAGCTGTGACCTTTTGGAGTAGGCTGTGACCTGCTTTGCTCCTTTGCTGCTTTGAGGATCATAAAGATTTTCCCCCAGACAGACCCTCGAGGTTGGCGCCACTCGTGGGCTGAATTTATGTCTTGATGCAGAATCAGCGGTTACAGTAGAGAGGCTCGTCACAGGCTCACTCTATGGGATGTACGACAACAAAGATGGCATTATCAATGTAAACGGTAATATGTCAATGAAGCCCTATTCATCCCTTTGCTTGAATGTTCCCGTCACTGTAGTTCATAGTATAAGTTGCAACACTAGAAGGCTGTTTTACACACTTCAGAGGGAGAGGTTGGGTGTTTGAAGTGAGGTTGTATAGTCCGTGCATTACCTACAGTAGATGCTGGTCTGTATGCCCCAAGTCTAGAGAAACAGACAGGCATTGTAGCAGACTGTAGCTAGGCAATGTTCAGAAAGGTGACAACCAAATTGATCAATACACTTTCTTCTGCTGTATAGAAGGAAAAAGTGTTTAAGAAAATGCAAATTTAAAGTATGGAGATGCTCTACATACTCTTCTATTATGAAATATGTTTAATGTGGTCTCGCCTCTTGTGTTACTTTGTAATATCAGTAACATTAAAGGGATTTCCCTTTCTGGATGTGTGGTATATAGGTTGTTGTCCATGTACTGTAAATGGTCTGCAAAGGCTAAAATAAATAAAATCAATTAAAGCAGACTGGGCCCTGGTTTCAGACAGAGGGTAAAAAGAGGTGCTGCAGTATGAGAGAAATAAAGAGCTTTTTGAACATTAAAGCATGGAGACATGTCACAATAGAGGCACACAATACAAATATGAAACTGAAAATGTGCTTAATATGTCCTCTTCAAGTCCCTGCATGTATCACTATTATATTTCATTCTACAGTACATTCCCTATCATAACAGGAAAAATGAATCTGTTCTGCACACTAAAGATTCCTAACCCTAACCCTAACCTGAAGTCCAATCCACCGCTGGGCCAGGCCATGGGAAACTTGACATCAAAGAAGTTAACCCTCCCCAAAAAAGTAACCTTTCCCCCCCCTCTCTCTCTACAGTGGTCTGGCTTGCATTTTCATATTTCATTGGTATTTCCGGATGGCTCCAACATTTGCAAAATAAAGGCCATCAGAGTAATTATTATAATGTTGAACAATGATAACTGGGGGAACTGAATGAAAGCTTGGAGAGGCTTGTTGACCTTTCAGAGCTAAACTGGTCCTGGCTTCTGTCTGTGCGCTGCTGAGCCCATTGTGTTCCCAGACCTTATCATTGTGTTGCAGCTTCCTCTCCCTGCTGGGCAGCGCTCATGTGCAAGTGTGTGCGTATGAGTTGATGCGCGTGCGAGGGTCCTGTCCTTGTGCATAAATGTGTGTGTTTTAGTGAACTGGGCCGGCTTACAACAAAGGTTAAGGAGGCTTGAAGAGTGACACATGCCAATTCACACTTTCTGGATGCAACACAGACACACATATACACACATATACGCACACACACACACACACACACACACACACACACACACACACACACACACACACACACACACACACACACACACACACACACACACACACACACACACACACACACACACACACACACACACACACACACACACACACACACACACACACACACACACACAGAGTTACTAATTGAAATGTTTAAATTGAATAGTTTGAATCCTAAAATCTTGCGATGCCACCATATGGCGAGGGCAGAGGTTACTCAGTGGGTATCAAAAGTGGATCAAAGGTTGGTGGTTCAATTCCCGGTACCTGCGGTCAACAATTCGAAATGTTCATTGGCAAGATACTGAATCCAAATAACTCCCAACGTCTTGCGTAACTGCTCTACTCAACGGACCACTGATGGTGTATTACCAATCGTTAAATGCACCCTGATTGGTCACTGATTGCCTGATTGCCTTTTAAGCAGGAATCCAACATGGTGGCCAGCTAAGCATCTGCCAAAATGTATTCATGTAAAAACATTTAGATAAGAAATGCACTATGCCACTGCATAATTATTTTAGAACTACATTGCCTAGTTTGAAAGGTTGGTCAAAGTTGTGTGAGCAAGCGGCATTGCGCTGGACGGGCTTATTTGTATAAAGTTATGACGTGTGTGTGTGTGTGTGTGTGTGTGTGTGTGTGTGTGTGTGTGTGTGTGTGTGTGTGTGTGTGTGTGTGTGTGTGAATTCCAACTTGTCTTTTTAAAAGTGATTTAAACGGTGGCAAACAATAGAAAAGTGTTATATGCATGTGAGAATTGCGCTAAAAACAGATGAGACTGTATAGCACAATGAACCTTTTAAGACGTATTATTTTAACGGCTTACATCTTTAAAGGAAAAGAGGAAACTTGAATATTACAGTTTTTAGTCCACTGAAATGTTTTCAGCAAAAAAACAGCAATGGAAATTAAACATATCTCACACATTATTGTATTCATGCATGATAATCAGGGGCTGTTGCGACCACAGGCCACAATAAATATGATATCCCATATACGGCAACATAAAAGCACAGAAAAAGCACATGCACACAGAAAATATCCAACAGTACGAGTTCTCATCCGTCTGCATCACATCTCAATCAATGCTCTTGCTAAATCCCACTGAGAAAAAACGTCTAACAGTGAGGCTCATTCATAAAAGTTAATCGCTGATGATAGCTACAGTTATCAAAGTATAACGACAACTCAGGAATGAGTGACGGATTCTGCTCTCACCAGTTTGTTCCTAACGTTAGGAAAGAAAGAAAACCCATACTGCCTCCACCTGTTTCCCACCTCCCTCTTCCCCTCTTCTTCCTCCTCTTCTTCCTCTTCCTCCTCCTCCACTTCGAGACGTCCTATGATGTCACGGTCACATCTCTGTTCTCCAGACAATACACCCACACCTCCGGGGTTTCCCTACCCCAACAACAGGGGGAGCTGTTGTGTCCTGGTGGTATGTGTGCCATGACTCATCGCCTCCTTTCTCCCACACAGGACACACACACAAACACACACACTCAATAACTCACACAGAATCACACACACAGTTAAACAGCTGTCCACAGCTGCCGTAGCTCCATAGTGATGGACACAAACACACAGGGCATCATTGGGTTTACAGTCCAGTGCAGTGCATGGACAGAAGGGACGGGGGCTGTGTGTAGGATGTGGGGGCGGGCCGATGGATATGTTGCCAGGGGCGACTGATATCCCAACACTGACCCCGGTAACGCCTGTGACTTATTGAATCAATGGAAGTATTGATACAACAGAGGAAAGAAACAAGAGGAGTATGTGTGTATGTTTGTATGTGTGTGTGTGTGTGTGTGTGTGTGTGTGTGTATGTTTGTATGTGTGTGTGTGTGTGTGTGTGTGTGTGTGTGTGTGTGTGTGTGTGTATGTGTGTGTGTGTGTGTGTGTGTGTGTGTGTGTGTGTGTGTGTGTGTGTGTGTGTGTGTGTGTGTGTGTGTGTGTGTGTGTGTGTGTGTGTGTGTGTGTGTGTGTGTGTGCGTACCTTATGTGTTAACATGTGTTGTATTCTGCTCATGTTAAGGTTCATATCAGTATGTAGTGTCTCTACTGGGACATGTCTCCATGCTTTAATGTTCAAAAAGCTCTTTATTTTTCTCATACTGCCTGTGCTGCAGCACCTCTTTTCACCCTCTGTCTGAAACCAGAGCCCAGTCTGCTCTGATTGGTTAGCTGACCGGCTCTGTTGCGATTGGTCAACCCCTTAGAGATATCCCACCCGTTAGAAAATCACGTACAATGTGTTGGAGCGCTGGCCAATAAAAGCGTGAGTGTTACATAGTGTTGCCCAGGAAGTTTAAAAAGGGTTACACTGTTCTTTATTTTAAATTGATCCCTTTTACTAAACATGTCAGACGTGTTTTTTTTAAGGAATTCTAACGGAATACAGTTACCCTTTTTCTCACATCCTAATTAAGGAAGATGTTCCACATATTGCGTTCCTTCCCACACCTTTATAAGCATGGGGACATTCAGAACAATACACAAACACTATTAAAATCATCTTGAGCTAGCACACTTGCAACAATAAGCTTTTTAATTTGTTGTTCTGTCTGGTAAAGCAGTTCCCTGTCGACTATACATCCTGACACTGGGGAAAGGATAAAGCTGTTCCATACAGTAACACATGCTGCCAGGATCTATAGCTGATCTGCTGATGCTGGGGCCGATAAGAGAGTATCTACAACAAACCACCTCTGGCCATCAAAGCTATCCCACTATTGTTCCCCCACGCACAGGAAGCCAGGTTTGTTGTGTTATTGTTGGATGAGGGAGAAAGAGAGAGGGCGCTGGAATGAGGTAGTGTGTGTGTGTGACGTACAACGGTATATGTGTGTGTTTTAGGTCAATAAGTGTGTCACACGTGTGTGTATTGATCAGCGTGTTGTGTATTACAGCCAAGGGGGAAGCCTGTACCTGAGTCAGAGCGGAAAAAGGAGCTAAAGCGGAGCAGGAAGACACCTGGGAGCTGAGGGAGAACAAACAAACCGGAGGAGGGAAGAGGAAGAAGAGGGAGAGGAGAGGCAGGATGAGGAAGGGAATTAAACATAAAGAGAGAGAGTTTGAGAGGGAGAGAAGGAAGGCAGCTGCTGTTGAAGCCATGTGGAGTCCAGGAAGAAGAGAGTTCCGGTTTATACGTCCGTGTAGCATCATTCAGATCGAGCTGCTTTAGAAGAAGTCCGTTTGTAAAGGACGAGGGCGGCGTTAAAATTAATAAGGCTCTCTGATCGCTCTCTTGCAGATTCACCAGCCGTCTTCTACAAAATTGCGCTCTCATACAATTTAACAGCAGTCTTGATTTATAAACAATCAGCTGTCCATGGCAACTGTTTTCTAAAAGTGAAAAAGGTGAAACACATTATAGGGTCTCACATTTTAGACCGTTTCTTTTGGAAGATGTTGATAAGATTGCCATTCAAAAATTGGTGGAAGTAGCTAGTGATGTGAGGGTCGTTTTTTCCCAACATTTGCCTGTTGCACAACCTCTCTTTGCTTTTGTTATAGTCTAAGACATAAACAACCCTATTACATTAGGGTTAGGGTAGGGCCAAAACGGCGTCATGTACTTTCCTTTTGCAACTAACCAAATTGGCTATTGTTTTTCGGCTCATTCAATGTGTGCAGTGGGCATATTGCCAACCCTTCCGATTTTCGCGGGAGACTCCCGATTTCATTGCCCTCTCCCGGTTTCCTCCCGGGGTCATATTTCTCCCGCATTTCTCCCGATTTCTGACTAAATCAGATTTACTCAGGACTGTTTCCAATCGGACTTTAATACAGCTACACCATTGTTTGTCTCTTTAGTAGCGCGCAACTGAAAGTCTGAGGGTGAGGAAGATAGCCACAGGAAACAGAACAAGAATCGACAACTCGACCCTCTGCTCACTCCTTTCCTGTAAAATACAGGTCCAGCCCACACATAAATATCATCAAGGATGGTGCTACAGGGCGCAAGGCAGTGCACTTACAACTACAATAAGCATGTTAATGTTAATCTAACAGCTCCGGCGATCCATTAGCCCCCCCCCCCATTTTGCATTTTGAAATGCTCTCGATTTCTGAGGTCTCAAGGTTGGCGAATGGTGGCTGTAGTGCGTTCCCCAGCACAGTGAGAAGAAGAAGATCTGGTATCTGTTGTGGGACTGTTATAAGTCCTAAACATACTTTTCACAGCTACTAATGATAGCCATGTTTGTTGTTTATGTTGATTATGATATGTTTACTTTCATAAATATAATGAGTTGCTTCAGAGGAAGGCTTGAAGAGGTTAGCTTTTAGTGTTGACAATTTATCGTAAATGTTGCTAGGTTTAGTGACGTTCGGAGCTAGTGTTGCCATAGATACTTTAGATGGAAAAGGGTTTGCAACATTGACTGACTCTTACGGTTTGATTATTTCAAACTCTACCGTATACTCGCTAACTTCTCAAGATAACCCACCCTTGTTTTAACCCTGGCTCCTTTGCACAACGGACAGGCGGCATGCAGAAGCAGTATTTTGGATTCAATGCTTGCCAATTGAGTTCCTCTTTAAAGGTCACCTATTATGCAAAATCCACTTTTTCCTGTCTTTCATATATAAACACGTGTCCCCTCTGTTTCGGGAAAAAAGACTCTCTCACTTTTAGTCCTGATCCATTTCTATAAAAACCTGTCTGAAAATGAGCTGATCAGATTTTGGCCACTTTATGATGTCATAATGACTTTTTGGCCCCACCTTATCACCTGACTCTCCTCCTAGAGCACCATTGAGTTTTTTTTAACCAAATGTCTCTCAGAGGGGCGTGGGGAGGGGCTCCTTATTTTCATCTAAAGTAACAGACAGAGAATCAGCACTTTTGAAACAGGGCTGAAACAGAGGGGGTTATGGGATGCTGCAATGATCTGTTTGGTGTTTCAGCCAATCAGAGACATGTTTTGTATATATCTGAGACCTATAACATATTGAGGAAAAACGGTATAATAGGGGACCTTTAAGAGTTGTAAAAAAAAAAAACCGAAACAAACAATACAAGATAAAACAGAAAAAGGGACAGTTATTTTAGTTCATAAATAAAAGTGTATTCAGACGGACGGACACAAAGTCACACAGACACACACTACAGGCCCTCCATAGAGACAATCCCCACAGAGCCCTGCTGTGTTGTCGCTGTCAGACATCACATCCTTGACACAGTTCCCTGGCTGCAGCTGAACTGGGCCACTCCAAAGTTTCTTCCCACTCTGTCTCTGCAGATGGCATTGTTTTCAGACACAATTTTCATTGTATCTGGAGTAGGAGGGGATGGAAATCACCGCTGCAGTAGACGCCAAGCCGTTTTGTACTCAATGACCCTTATCGGCAGTTGAGAATCAGTCGCAGATCTTCATGCCCGCTCGCCCTGCCCTCCTCCTCGCTCCCCTTCTCCTCCCCCCGTCTCCTGGGAGGTAAAGCCTGGATTTCCCCGTTTCCACTCTCCCTAGCTCTTTAACAACTAACGCCTCGCTCTCACCCTCTCATTTAGCACCACTCCTCTCATTTCCTCTCCTCCTTGTTAAACCATTATGTCCCCTCCCTCTCCTATGCACCTACCTGCTCTGAACCTGCCCTTATTGCATTATATTTCACATATTTAAAACGACAAATGCACCAACTCTATCTGCCAAATATCTCATTACCATCCTATTAAATATTCCCAGCAGATAAATCTCCTTTTTCTACCTCCAATCCCCCAAATAGAAAGTGGCGCTATGACTCGCTCTTTCCTTTCTCCTCTATCCCCTCGCCAACCACAAATCCATAAGATAAGTACTCACCTTTATATTGTAATAAGCAGGTACGGCAGAGATATTTAAAGCATTTTCGGATGCAGTTTGGTATTCGCTGAGTCTTCCCTCTGGGCTGTCTGGACCTGTCTGATTGTTCGCTTTGATTACAGGGTCCTCCACTCAACCAAAGTATTAAAACGTCCTACTAAGTATGTGTGAGATACTGTACAGAGTTCTGAGAGTGTGTGTGTTTGTTGCAGTGTGTGTGGACTGTATGTAGGCGTGTATATGCAGTATGCATATGACTGTGAATGCAGGTGTGCACCATAGGTGTGCACACTATCTCCATATAAAAGGCTTCCAAGAATCTGCACGGAGGACTTGACATCTGTGAGATTTATGGGGCTCTAAGGATTTCGAACTTTTGGCGAGCAGCTGCATGGCAAGGCAACAAAGAGAAGCGCTACCAAATTACAAAGATGCTAAGCGTGGGTGTGTCACATTAACTACCTGCCGCCTCCTGACCTTTTATTTAATGTCTCTTCAGTGGATCTTTAAGGAGTGTATTTTCCATTAAATAGACCTTACACAGATTCATATACCAACTGAGGTGCTTTTAAGTGATAGTTACTGACCACTAGGTCTGTGTGAAGCCTTTTAAAACAGGTGCTTCAAAGAAGAAAAAGAGCTTTACCCCCTAAACGTCCTGCAGCTGATGCTTTGTCTCAATTTTTTGTTTCCTTAATACACTGCCATGCCTTACAGTGGGAATACTTGCACAGTGTGTGTGATATTCAACCTGTGAGCATTGTCTAAAATCACACACGGCCACTCTGCCCTTACCCTTGCTACAGTTTGCTAGATATTAGCTAGCTAGCAACAATCTTTGCGGCTAAATTAAGCTTAGAACCTTTACGGTGGCTTACATATTTAACACCAGCATAGATGTATGTTACTTAAAGGTGGGGTAGGTAATTTTGGAGAAACCAGCTCGAGTGTGCTAGAATTTGAAAATACACAGCCGGAAGAAATCTGCCCCTTACTTACAGAGCCCCTCCTCCAACACACACGAACGAGCACAAGACCAATGAGGGCACGAGATAAATTTGTGCACAGATGAAAGGCTGACAGGCAGGTAGGCCATCCAGTTACTTTAGCCGGGCCGGCTCAGATGATTGTTCGTGCTTTTTACAGTATATATTGTTGTATATTGCTGTGTTTACCAGTAGTGTAATTTCCGCTACGTAGCCAAGATAGCTTTCGTTGAGAAGTGTCCAGCGTTGCTCACTTTACTTTCAGTGGCTTTATCTAACTCCATAACCTCCAAACCTACAAGTCCCATTTCCTGTATCCAAACACATGTCGAAACACTTTATACACTACTAATGTCGTTTACACACATCAAAACTTCCCTTTCCTTTTAAGGGTCTATTTCCTTTGTCAAAATAGAAATTTGAATTTGAATATCCATTTCCCATTTTTGTTCTTGCCCCCCCGGTCAGGTTATGACAGTTAGATCAACAATTTCACATGTGTGATTTTATAAACTCCGGAAACAATGTCATGTCCTTTGTTTCAGGATGTTCACGTAATAGACAGATTTAGAAACTTTAACACATCACCAAAAGGGTCAATAAGGAGAATCCTGAATCAGAAAAGGGAACGAGTATTATTCTCTTAAATAATAGGCTACATGTTAAAAGGTCATTTTGAGCAATTAATAAGGACAGGATTAACTACGAAAGTCCCTCACACAGCATACAAACAGGGGCCCTGGTCTCTGAGAGGAATACCAGATGACGGACCGTGACACACTCAGATCAACGTCATCAGGAAACAAGCTTGTAAACAGGAACGCCTGGGAGGAGGCTCAGGCACTTTGCAGAAAGCGACGTATAGATACAAAGTTCACGGAGCAATTTTTAGATTGACTGTTACAAATACACCTGTAATCCTGTCCCTCCCTTTCTATTTTTGTTAGGAGATGAATCCTGACCGTCTCTGGTCTGACACGCTGTCCCCCTTTACTCCCTCACTGATTCTCACCTTCTCCTTCAACCTCCCTTGTGAAGGCCAAAACAGACAGGTAAAGAAACTAAGCTGTATACAATGGCCATAAAAATGTTAAACACCTGCACTTTTGAAAGAACATCCATAACATTCATCTGGTTGTAACTTGTACTTATATATATATCAATATTCCAATTACTTGTATTTAGACTATTCTGCACAATTGATATTATATTATATTTAATTGTATTTGCTTGCACTATTATCTGTTTGATTGTTTTGCAGTGTTGGAGGAGCCTGTGACCTAAGATTTTCATTGCCATAACTGTACTGTAGCTATGTACACATTACAATAAAAGCCTTGAATCCTCTTTTTCTTTTTACCCCTAACCCTAAAATAAACCTAAATACTCCCAACAAAATACAGGACTATTATAAGTATATAAGTTGAAAAGTACAACACATGTAATAAATGTGTAATGTTCAATACATTTCAGGTTCTATTTCTTCTCCATATATATTTTTTATTTCCTGGTATACCTATGTTTTAAAAGACGGTGGGACTTGCTATAGCAACTCTCAATTCTAACTTCAGCATGCTAACATGCTAACAAAGGCATGGTTAATGTTGGTTTAAAATGTTTACAGTTGCTAATCAGCACTTAAAAATAATCCAGATAATTTATGTCTGTACCAAAATGAAGGGGAATCTTTCCAATACTTTTTGAAAATGATACACCTACTCCTTAATATAATGCCTTATTTTCAATATAAGATGTCAGCTTACTTTCTATGTTAACATAGGCATTTGTTACCATTATTAACATGTTCCCCTCTACTATCTCTGGTGATGCATTTGTCACGTAATTTTTCGGATCACCATATTTGTTATCTTTGACCCCAAATATGAAATTCTAGTTAATTGGTTGGCTCAGTGTTGATATACAGTATATGGCCTTACTTTATTACTTTGTTCAGTAAGTATATGTACAGTATACTTACTTTTTTACAATACTACCACTAATTATTATTACCTTGGATGTTTTCATATTATATTGTTCTTTTATTAACGTGAGCTTAGTCTACTAACTTTAATTTTACCTTTATATCTGCTCTGTCCCTTTGCTGTAAATTTCCCCGCTGTGGGACTAATAAGGTTTCTGATTTTGATTGACAGGTTGGCACGTGTTCAGTGTGTGTGTGCGTGTGTGTGTGTGTGTGTGTGTGTGTGTGTGTATGTGTATGTGTGTGTGTGTGTGTGTGTGTGTGTGTGTGTGTGTGTGTGTGTGTGTGTGTGTGTGTGTGTGTGTGTGTGTGTGTGTGTGTGTGTGTGTGTGTGTGTGTGTGTGTGTGTGAAGGATCAGAGTCATGCATACTTGAATGACAGCTTTTGAATTCACTTTAGTAAACTGGAGAGTTTGTTTGGGACAAATATTAAACCCAGAACAAGTCACTTAGAGGACAGAGCTAATTCAGTAGTACCCTGTGTATTATTACACAGATATTTACAGTACAGTAGGCCTACGTGGTATTCATTAGAGCAGTTTGAGTACAGTAGAGAGCAGGGAAGTCCCCTGTGAGGTGGGACAGGGAGGGCAGGAATGCTGCTGTATACAGCCTCCTGCAGCTGAACAAAACCAGGCATTCCTCATGGAGGTGTTTATCCTCTGCAGCGCGGTGTGGTCCATCCTCTCTGGTCCTGTGAGAGTCTCCATAATGTCACCGTCAGCAGGACGCTCATCCAACAGAAGTAAAACTCAATTTAGAAAAGAAATATTGATATAAACCCAATTTTGGCAAAGCTTGAAGACACAATAAAGAATTAGTTGAGGGGATTATGAGCCCATAAAACTGCCATTGGAGAAATAACTCAGATATACATTTACTTTCTATTGCTCTCTCTCCCCAAATGCACGGTGGAGATCACTCCACTGTGTAATGCACACACATATAATCAGGCTCTTTTCCCACAGTATGCTTTTTCGTTTCTATTTTGACTTACTTGTGACACTATTACTGGTCATAAAACACACACTATTTTCACACACACATGTAAATAATATGTACACATGACCAAATATGAATATATGTTCATTTTAAATAAAAACATTTTTTTTATTTGATCCTTCATTTTATTCATCTGTGCTGTCCTGTTTTTTAAAATCTTACACTGTTGCTGTCAAACTACTGAATATCCCCACAGGGATTAATAAAGGTCCATCTTATCTTATTTTAACTTATCTTACATGACATACTTTGGCTATTTTCTTTGATCAATCCAGCCAGAAAACATGTCCCTACAAATGCTAATATTTTGGCTGCGTTTTGGCCCTAACTTAAAAGGCAGTGCTGTCTCCACATTGAAACAGCACAAGTCCCAATGCTTGTATATGAAAGAATGATTTGCAGAAGTTTAGGTATCCCTTTCCACATTACAAATGTATGTTTACTGCACCACTTAGAACAGGCTGGTACAGTTATGTGGGGTCAAGTGTGACCTTGTGTGCTCTGAAAGTACAACTGGCATAGGACACAGCCTGAAGGAGTTCATTTCAGGCTGTAAATTAGCCTCTGTTGCAACAGCAGGGCTACAAACATCAGAGCTGTGCTTTCGGCTCGCGTCCTGAGAGAGACTGACTGATTCCTCTCACGCTGTGTTCACATTACAAGCAAAAACTATTATTTTGTTTTGCTTTATGCACGCAAATTCAACCATGAGATCAATTGCGTAACTTTGCGCAATTAATCTGGTTAACTACAGTGGTTTGAACCCAAAGAAAATGTGGGGTTTTGTTGCTTGAAATAGATCAAAAATGTTACCAAAATAACGACATAATGATGCAGATTTGTAAAAAGTATAAATATCGTGCTTTGTCGGGTCTGGCAGAAAGACAACAAGCAAACCACTTTTAAAATGCTTGGAAGTCGGTATCAGTCAAGGCAATGCTAACATCTTAGTTGCTTCAACACTCAAAATAACGTTGTGGCCCAAAACCAGGAAAGACAAGTATCTTTACATACTGTGTTGAAATGTTGAAAACTCACCAAAAACGTAAGATGCCAATTATTGATACCCAGAAAAATAATCCAGATTCAACAACAGAAGGTCATCAGAATAATCTGGACGCTAAAACAGAGTTATCGAATATTGCTAATTTCTCATGTTCACGTCATTTTCAACAAGATGCTGTTTATGTCTGTGGCACCAGGCAGACATGGGCTTTTTTATCAATCACATGTTCTGCTTCTTTTTTTTCTGGTTTCCCATCTATTCTGCCATTTTGCATATATACGGGTTTCTCTTTCTCTCTCTCTCTCTCTCTCTCTCTCTCTCTCTCTCTCTCTCTCTCTCGTTTTTCCTAAACCGTCCTCTCTCTCCATCTTTGTCTCAATAGAGTGCATTCCAACAATTCCTCTCTTTCAGTCTCTCTCATTCAGACCCATTCGTTAGATGCTGTTGACAGATCCCTGCTGAGCTGCTCAACTCAGTCACACTCATCATGGGTCAATCACTATAAAAGTCCAACATCCAAGCAGCATTAACACGGTTTCACTGCTAGAACTGACCGTACAGACTGAGAATTAAGTCTCTGTTGTGCTTAAGCTGAATAATAATAAATCAGTGGTTCCTTGCACCTGAATCTACCCCATGTTTTGGTCTTTTGATGTGATTCGGCCACATTCCTCTTGGGAAACCTGAGATCCGAGGTGAGCGGTCATACTCTGGACTCGAGGGGCCGACTAATGACTTCCCATTAGTCCGTTTGGTCTACATGATCCTCTATTATCTCCGAGACACGCGCTGGAGAGAGTCTATCCGCACGACTAATCGAGGGTCACTTGCCTCCCCTCTTAAACTCTGATGGCTGTGACGGCAGCCCAACTCATGTGCACCCCACCCACGGTCCTTTTTCTACATCACAAATACAGTACATTCATGTTTTTCACGTCCGTGGTGGAGAGGACCCAACTATGCGATCGCTGCGTCAAATTAACCACTGGAGTGTTTCAAACAACGATGGAAAAACCGCACGCAGTGAAATGGCATCTTTGTCCGATATGAGATTAGTTCAGGGTGCGGTGACCTTCTCCGGATCTTCTGAAAGGCTCTTAAATATTTGAAGGACTGCTGTCATTTCTCACTCAATTGTTACGCATAGAGGGCCCTCTGTCCTCCGTTCAGGGTGAGATTGGACAGTGAGCGTGTGTGTGAGCCAATATTTGAGGGGGGTGTGATCTGTTCCACACAACTGCGCTTCGACGTGTTTGAATGCTCTTCATTAGCAGTTTCATTCAGCCTTTCATTGTGCATTTGTGTTTTAGGTAGTTGTGTGCACAGTGATATCAGTGATACATGTATGCATGCACGTGTCGGTTTGTCGACTCATAGAAATAATGATGGATGGACTTCTCTCTATGGGATTGTGCTGAGATGTAGCAGTCACAGGTGTGTGTGTGTGTGTGTGTGTGTGTGTGTGTGTGTGTGTGTGTGTGTGTGTGTGTGTGTGTGTGTGTGTGTGTGTGTGTGTGTGTGTGTGTGTGTGTGTGTGTGTGTGTGTGTGTGTGTGTGTGTGTGTGTGTGTGTGTGTGTGTGTGTGTGTGTGTGTGTGTGTGTGATTGTGAGAGTGTTTCTGGGATTAGAAGTCAGCTGTGTGTAAAACCAATGCAGGACAAGCTGGGAAAATCCCTACCTCTAGTCATGAACCTGCTCCCCCTCCTCCTCATCCTCCTCTTCCTTCTCCTCCTCCTTTTCCCTTTCTCATTACAAACCAAACTCACTCATGTTTTAGGAGCCACAATCTGAGCATAATGTAAAATATGTTTTGACATGTACAGGGCGGTAAAACTGGCAACATGGATAGGAAATGAGAGGAAGATAATAATCAAAAGTTAAAGAGATGATTTCAGATTTTGGGTGTTCTGTGCAGTGGGGTTATATGAGGTACTTATCCATCGTATGTGTTACCAACAGTCAGTATTAGTAGGCAGACCCCAATTTTGTCACCGCATGGAAAAAGGCCTACTTGAAAAATCCATATGGGTAAATGTCTGCTATATTTTGAACATTTTCACCACTTTACCTTGCTGTCATATAGCCCTTTACAACTGTGAACTGAAGCCATATGCTCTTTTTAAAGCACCCTGAAAAAATTGAGCTCAACTTTCCAGAGAACAGAAGTTGGTCTACACACCAAGTTAGTACATTTATGTCACTGTGTGATTTGGGTTATTTCGGATTCACCAAGGTAACACACGAACACAGACGTCACTAACCGATATACCGAGAGGGCAGTTCATTATCAACGTGTCTTCTGCCGTATAAAGTTACTGTTTTTGTCAACAGGCCTACTTAAAAAAACAATATAATGGCACATTTCCACTGCAGCGGGGTAGCCCCGTTTAAGCGTCCCTAAGCGTCCTCGCTCAGGCCTCGGACTGCCTCGCTGTCCGTCTGAGGCCGTGGCGCATTTCCATTACAGTTTAGGACCTGGGGTAGCGGGGCGATCTGCTTCTTTTTTTTTTTTCACATTTGGAGTTGTTCCGTCGAGCTCCCGCTGGATTTGATCATCCCCAATGAGATGTAGGAACGTCGTCACCTCCTCGGTCGACCACGGTGTGCTGTTCTTTGACGTTGCCATTTTTGTAGCTCCTCCGTTTACAAAAATGCTGTGTATAAAAATGCTGCAAGCTTGCTTCTAGATATATATGCGACGCTAGGGATGATCTCGCGCGCGATCTTGTGACGATTCTCTCTGACCAATCAGCAGTCGAGAGTGTTGACGTCACTAGTTCAGCCCTGGCCCTGGCCTGATAGAACCACGATTTTATGGGGCCGGAAAAAGAGGGAAAAAGTACCCGCTAGCCGGTGCTACGCTATATGGAAAGGCCACCAAAAACCGGCCTGGCCGCTTGAGGACGATTAAGGACGCTTAAACGGGGCTACCCGCTGCAGTGGAAATGCGCCTTAAGTGCACGTTTATGTTGCGTGTGACTTTGTTTCCCTCAGATTCACGTAAGAGGACCACGGGTCAACTAACAATCTACCGAGACAGAAGCAACTCTTGTGTTCTTCGGGGTAACATTTAAGTTTTTGTGAATGGGATCTGGTGGCCTTGAAGAGAGCATAGATGTGTTTTCAGTTGCCTGTTGGAAAACGCTGTCCGACAGCAAGGTAAAGCTGTACACATATTCAAAAGATGGCGAAAACTTGAACTGAAATTGATCTTTTTATTTGAACTTTTTTCCATTTGACTAACATACATTTGGTTGAGGCCTCTTCCAAAGCACTATAATATTTCATGTCCCAACTCCCGTCTGTTTCTACAAACTGGGTGTGAGCCTACAGCCGCCTAGTGTAAGTAATACACTGACTATATATACAACATAAGTACCTCAAACAAACCCACTCTAATACAACCATACTATCTGTTTGAATTCAGCCCTATTATTAGTGATGCAAGTCTAGCTTATGCCTAGACCACCCTGAGTATAAAAAAGTCCATTAGTAAGAGAAATTCAAGTTTTCAAACTATTTTGACTTCAAAAACGTGAAATTATCTTTGGCAACACCAGCTAATTTATACATCTTAATACACAATAAGTTAACTGGTACCACTTTACAATGAGACTACCCTTATAAAGGATTCATAATTAGGTTATTAATGAAGTTGTAAACACTTTATTAACCATTAAGAACCATTTATAAACCAGTTCTAACATAGTTTTTATAGGTCAACACAGGCTCACTATTTGGCAAGATGACTAAGCCTTATAGTGGCTACTTAGCGAGAATCAACTCAGTGAACAACAGATACCAAGGATGCTGGCTGATGAAGAAGACGAAGTAGCCAATATAAGGCTTAGCAGTTCAGATAAATGTGGGCTCACTATTTAGCAAGCGACCGGTCACAGTTGCCCTGTTTATCTCATGTCTTATAAAAGCTTATTAATGGTTTATAAAGTGTTCACAACCTAATTAATTTTGCCATTGTTATTGTTGTTATTGTTATTATTATCATCATGCGTCGCTTTCCACTTTCTTCTTCTTTCCTTGTACATGTGATGTTTTGGTGTTGTTTTGTTTCTTTCCATTAGCTGTCAAGTGGGAAATAAGTATTTTTTTTGTGTGTTTCTCTTAGTATCCTAAGATACTGTTATGTTTGGCTGTGAAAAACATTTTTATTATTATGAAGGGCAGACCATCTATTTGTATTTATTTAGTTTTTTTTAGAAAGGGGCAGGTCACATAAGATTGTATTCTTCTCCCTGCTCCTTTTCGCTCAATGGTGTTTTGGTAGAGTCATGTTTTGTGGCAATTATTGTACATTTGGTTTTGTGTACCATGAGCGGGACAAATCAAAATGAAATGAAATGAATAAATGAGTTACAAACTATTCGTAGTCTTATTGTAAAGTGGTACCAGTTCACTTAACCACTGTTTCCTTTGTGCTTTGTTGCATTGGTATCCCAAGTCACAATTGTTATCCCGCGCTGCCTGTGGCCTTGGCCAAACGTGCGAATATGAAACAGAGTGTAAATATAGCTCCGTAGCTCATGCTGTTTCCTCCATTGACTCTTGTTAGAAAAACAATGGCATCCTATTATTCACCGGGCCATGATTGAACTGGAAGAAACTAGACTTTACTAACTGTCGGGACATTGTTCAATGCTGCAGTACAGCGGTGTTTGAGAAAAGCTGTGAGGATCTGTGTTTAAACGCTTCAGACAGAAACAATGTAAGGATTCTTTGAGCAGTGTTGTTCTTTCTTGCACTTTCAAATGTGTTTTTTTTCCCATGAAAAAAGCTTTCTTGCTCTTTTCTCCCCGTCACGTATCATCATGAGTCCTCGAGGTCGCCGTGCTGATATACTATTTTTGGGGCCCGTCAGGCATTGTTTATAAATGTTCCCTAAACTGACGGCAAAAGGTCAGGACTCTGAGAATAACTCCTGTGATATTTAGAAACACCTTTTGCTTCCTGATAGCCCGGCTAGCCGTGATGCTGAGGTAACAAGAGGAGTCAGTTGGCATGGCAACTATCCCCGTGACCTCTCCAGCAATAGTCGCTGCGTAAAGGTCTGTTATGCAATGCGATAATTTAAGGGTCATTGGTTGTTCATTCGTGTTGCTTAAGGCATCTTTTGTTTAACGTACAATCCCTGGATGCAAGTTGATCATGCATTTTTTAATTTGAACTGAGAAATAGGGCAACGTATATCATATTCTATTTACGTATATATAGACTTCTTGCATTATTTTTTATTTGTATTTTATTATATAACTATGTTGCATTGTTGGAGGAGTTCGGTTCATAAGAATTTAATTGTCATTTCTACAATGTAGCTTATGTGCATTAAAACCTTTGGATGTTGAACATGACAAGTTTTAAAAATGTAATTATTGGTATCATTATTAGAGATAGTTGTTTGAAGTTAACAATCGTCACAGGGTTGTTGTTATTGTTAATGACTTTCCCATTAAACCAGAATTTGTCCATATGTACACTTTAAACTAACTCATAAACAAGAGGATGTTATTTTGACTGCTGATATACTAAAATGTTGACAGAGCCTTAATCGATGCTGAACCATGATACTATTTACAAATCTGTCTCATTATGATGTTATTTTGGCAGCAATTTGGTTTATTTAAGCATAAAACCACTGCAGCTTTTGTTTATATCGGGTTTATAACGCCGTAGTGAACCAACCATCGGTGTATTCCATTACATGTTAAAGTGCTGTATTCAAAATCAAACAATTACATGTGAATGTGGTTGTTAAGTACAGTAGCTGGCATGCAGAAAGATAACTTTGAGTGCTATATTATTAGATCCTTAATACAGGTGCATTTATGGGTAAGTAGCATTTTAGTTGTAGTGTGTCAAATTGCAGCAATCTAAGCATTGTTGCATTGAAGAAATCATGTATATATAAAATCTTAACCTGGAAGTAATACAAGACTAAGGACTATGAAATGAATATAGTTCTTGTAGTTGAAACAATCAAGTAGGCTACCTGTACCCCGCATTACTTTACAACCACTGCATTAACACTATGTTGATATATTTAAACCCTCAGAGTTAATAATACTATCATTCAAAACCAGATCATGTGGCTGACACAGACTTCAGATCAGACAAACCCACTGATTGGCCCAGCCTCAGGAATATCTGCATAAATAATTCACGACAGAGGAAATAGAGCCCAGAGTGGCGGCTGTGTGTGTGAAGAGCTCGTTGTGGACTGATGTCGCTGCTTTGTGTGCAGAGGATCATTCTTCAGACAGGGGGCGAGAGAGACTCTTGGAGAGCTGCTCTTCCCCTCAGCTCCACCACAGCGCTGCGTAATCAGGCGGCTCCAGCAGGCTGAGGCGCTCCGAGACACACACTGCGTTTCTTATTGATAAGACCTTCTTGGAAGAAGAGCACCACAAACTACCGTGCTGGCAATTCTGATCTGCACTTTTGGACACATCACGGTTAAAAAAAGACCCTCACTTTTGGAAAGAAAGACGTCAGTTGGATATATTGTATTTTTTTTTAAACTGGGCATCCTTGGATTAATTGATACTTTCTCAAAGACTGCTTTCTAGGCGAAGTGTGTGACTTGGAAATGTTTGAGTACATTAGTTGCGATCTTGTGTGCAAGGTGGACTAAAAGAAAAAGACTGAAGGACACTTTGACTACAACTTGGAAAGTTATTATTCATCAGTACTTTGGAGCTTCTTCGTCTTCTCTCATCTTCTTCTTCGGATATTTTCTTCTGAAGAGACAACAGTGGTGCGGACGGACCGTTTACGCGCACGCGGTTCCGCAGGGCGAGCCGCTGTCCCTCCGCGCGCAGTGCTGAGGGGTCCCTCGCGCTTCCATAAATGCCCGGTCCGTCAAAGTGGCTCGAGGCTGGGCAGCAAGATGAGCTCGTGGGTACAGCTGCTGCTCGCGCTGCTGGCGACGTGTCTGCGGTTTGGCGCAGCCGAGGTGAGTTTGCGTCAAAACTGTCTATGTTTTAGAGATGATTCAAGATTTTCAACATTTCGATAACTTTATTGTCATTGTTAAGGCATAAGGAGATATCCTTTGTGCTGGCCCCGTAGGTGCAACATAGAATACAATAACAATTAAAACTCAAATAAATGAAACGACCCTTAAAAGCTAGCAATAGATAGTAGTGTTTTTTATCATAACATATAAAGATCAAAGCAAAACATATTTTATTGAGAATTGAGCAGAGAGGGAAGTATTTCTATACTTTTTTTTAAGTTAAAGTGCTAATACCACATTGTTAAAATACTCTGTTACAGGTCAAAGTCATGCATTTTAAAGTTTACTTGAGTAAAAGTAAGTGTAATCAGCTAAATGTACTCAATAAACGTACTAAATGCAGAACATTCTAAAAAAAAAAATCGGCTAGTTGATTAATCGACCAAGCTTATTTGATAACAAAACATAATAATAGTATAACTTTTTTAGTGCAGAAATCTTCATTTGTAAAGTTACTAACGTTAGCTGTAAAATGAATTTAGTCAAGATACCATTTCTCTTTGTAGCGTAGTAGTAGAAGTATAAAGCAACAGTAATGAACTACAATTACTTGAGTAAATGTTTGTTAGATTCAAACAATGAAAATGCAGCACAAGCTACGACAGGAAATAGTAGCTTTAAAGTATGCTAGCTAAAAGAAACTTAGACTTGGCTACTTACAGTATGCTACTTGTTCACACAATTCGTACAAATGATTTTAAATGAAGGGTTTTCCCTTGTATTACTTCTATTCTATTCTATTCTATTTTTCTTATTGAGCTAAATTATGAGTAACATCATCAAGACTACAACGAACAATATTTTCAAATCAAGTAGATTTTTCTTTATTTTTTAGATGTAGTGCACCAGTCTTAGAATAAAACCTGTCTTTTCCTTATTGCTTGTGCGTTGGTTGGGAACCTCCCTGGAGAAAATAACTGTTATTCCTCCCATTAACTGGTATAATGAATGAATGGATGCCCAGGGGCACACACACACACACACACACACACACACACACACACACACACACACACACACACACACACACACACACACACACACACACACACACACACACACACACACACACACACACACACACACACACACACACACACACACACACACACACACACACACACACACACACACACACACACACACACACACACACACACATGGGGAGGAGGGAGTGATGATCCAGGAAACAGAGGCTGGCTGCCATGAGAGGCTCTTTAGCAGCTGGATGCTCCACGGGGTAAAGTGGATGCTGCTACAGATGTTGAGTGAGTTCTTAAAGGTCACCTATTATGCAAAATCCACTTTTTCATGTCTTTGATACATAAACATGTGACCCCCCCCCTCTGTGAAAAGAGATTCTCAAAGTTTCAGGAACAAAGATTCTCTCTCTTTTTGTCCTGATCCATTTCTATAAAAACCTGTCTGAAAATGAGCTGATCAGATTTTGGCCACTTTATGATGTCATAACGATGTTTTGGCTTCTGTAACCATTAGCCAATCAGCAACCAAGGTAACCCCCCCACACCTTTTCACCTGAACCCCCCCCTAGAGCACCATTGTGTTATTTTTAACCAAATCTCTCTCAGAGGGGCGTGGGGAGGGGCTCCTTATTTTCATCTAAAGTAACGGACAGAGAATCAGCACTTTGGAAACAGGGCTGAAACAGAGGGGATTATGGGTAATGCTGCAATGATCTGTTTGGTGTTTCAGACAAACATGTCTTTTATATATCTGAGACTTATAACATATTGATGAAAAACAGTATAATTGAGGACCTTTGAAGTGAGCAGCGTCTTACTGTGACGTGATGCTGCAGAGACCACATGTTAGTCACTGTGGACGACCATGAGATTCCACAGTTGTGAGAGAGATTGATTTTGACACTCAGGGGGAAATATGTCTTGGAGGCAAGATGACAAATGATCTGGTTATGGTGTGAAATATTTGTCATGCATCAACACAATGTAAATCACCTGTGTTGCCAGATGTTGAGGGTCTAAAACACTTCAATTATTGATATTTAAGTGCAGAACGCAACGACAATCTTACCTGAAAATGCAATAGTGTTGTCCCCATTTAAGTGTCAGTATTTTTTAAGTGTTTTGTGACAGGGATGTTACCATGAATGAAGACATTGATGATGCCCTGTTTACTTAAGCTTCCACCTCCAGTGAACCACTTCTGCGCACATCTGTCAGAGTAATGAACATGCTTCGGTGAAATACGCACGCATGATCGATGGGTGGAGTCTGACCGTCTCCTGAGGTCAAACAGGAAGACAAATCTTAACTCAGGGTCTCGTCTAGGTCAAGTGAGTCTTCAAGATAAATGACATTTCAAACATGTTCTCCTCTTTTGCCTAAACGAAGGCTATAGAAGTAGGTCCAGATGCACATTTGATCAGATTATTTTTTGTATTTTTCTCTGTTTCCGACCCAGGAAGTCAATCTTCACAATGAACCACCAGTGTCAGCCACTTGTGAAACGAAATGGGGTCAAAACACACAGTTAACAAGTCAGTCAGAGGAAGTAGACCTTTAAACAAGTCGGAAAGAGGGCACAACCCTTTATGAGTTTTCATTCAGACAGCTGGAGTGGCATGGTATTGGGAAATGTGCATCCAGGTCTTCTGCCAATAGAAGCTTTTAATTAATGGAAAAATATAAACAGTTTTTTGCAGTGTGCCGTCTTAACGTGCGCGTATCCCCCCTTTCATTTACCCCATATACTATTAAGTGTATGCATTTACCGTAGCCATGAATGCTTAACATAAAGGTGGATTTCTGGTGGAACACGGCTATGATGGATGACTTGAGATCCCTGTCATCAGCTTGTCTTTGCATTTTATAGCCTCTCTAGGCACCACATGTAAAAAGAAAGCTCACATTTGACAGGCCAGGCGTTTTGAAGGGAGAAAGTTAGCCTTTGAGGTACAACACCAGGAGTTCCCCAAGTCCTACTGGAGTCACTTTGCAAGCTTCAATCACAAACCCTATAAAAAGAACATCATCATAAGAACATTCAACTGTATGTACACGTATAGATTTTAAACGTGGACCACCAAAGAGGAATCCACACATTTAATTTACAGCACAAACTCATCATTATCCTTAATTGCATTAGGCGCCTTTCCAGAGCGTAAATCATGACAAAGGAATTAATTACAGTCACATTTATTCAGACATTCCAGTTTTGCGCACGTGTAGGCGCGGTTTCAACGAGCACACGTGAAACTCCACACGAGTGCTGCAGCAAACTCGACCCCCTAATTATGAGCCATTAGACGCTCCTCCTGCCCTCTGCAGCTGGGACCTGGCAGTCCTCAAAACGTCCAACACACCTCCAGGGGACGGGGGCTTGCTTTGGGTGATAAGGGCTGGATTACGTCCAAAAATGGGATCTTTTGGACGATGTGAAATGACACAAAGTTTACGAGACAACAGGATTTGTCATGATTTTAAAAGAAGAGCGATATTGTACGACAATGAAGGGGGCAGTTTGGTTTTGTTACACACGTTATAAGAAGTTTTCTGTGTTTTTTAACTGATTGACAGAAGGACTCCACAATTTATCGAAGTTTAGCAAAATCATAACATGGACAAGCCCAATACCCACATTGAGTGCAATATTGGTTAAAAGCAAAACAAAAAATAATCACATATTATCGATTCATGTACTTTTTAATGCAAAAATGGTGGGGCTGTGTTCAGCCTCTCAAATATAGAGATTTCCCCACTTTTTTCTGTCTTAAATTCTATTTAAGTGAATATCTTTAAGTTTTGGACTGACAAAAAAAGATTTTTCACAATTTTCTTGCATTTTATTAGACCATACGATGACCAGATCAATCTAGAAAATAATCAAAATTGACAACAATCATTAGTTCCAGCCCTGATTTGATGCCTCGATAAACCCTATCATTCGTTTACGCTCTTGTTTACCTAAGTACAGGTCCTATGACATCCTACTATTTTACTATCTTGATATTATTATTTAAACATTGAGCTTTCTCGCATTCTGTTTTGAATGTGTTTACATCTGTTTTGTTTATCAGAACCCAAAGTGTTTATTTAGTATTTCCTGCTTAGAAACAAATCGTCATGGCAGCAGGCACCACCGTGGACAAAGGCACACATCCTATAATTAACATCAGACACAATTAGCCGAGCGGACGGCTTTTGCTCCGTTTGGCGAGGGGAAGAAATCACGGTGATGACTCCTGAGGGGACGGACAGCTCAGACATGTGAGCGTAATACAGCAGGCATTTCCCCGTGTATTTTCAACGCTCTGGAAAGCCCGTTAACAATGGGGGAAAGTCAGCGGCGTACAGTAGAGGCAGGATGAGAATACATGTCCATGCATGGATGGCTGCTTCCTTTGGCTAAAGCCTGCTTCCCGTAGGGATTCATTATACTCTACAGTCCTACACACTTTACCGGACCAGACCTTTTACATTTAATTTACGATGTGTAGTCCTTTACGTTGTATGGTTCTAAATTGCTGATGTATTTTTATCCTAAGACATTTTAAGGCACTTTTTTGTATTTAGAATAAGCCCCTTGAGATGGGTAATCTTGTTCTTGACAGAGTCCTACACAGAAAATAAACTATTAAAGAAACATTAAAGTATCAACGGACAAACACACCACACATTTGACTACTTAAACATACAGAAAAACCAAAAGACAATGTTGTTATAAGATTAAAATCATGCTAGTTATCTCTATTTTCTATACCACTAATCTGATGACATCTTCTTTTTTAACTTTTTGAAATACAATTTAAAGCCAGTAGTGGTAGCCGAAGACAGATGTTCGTTAATGTAATTTTAAACATGCACATTTTTCCTAAAATAGGAGATGAAATTAGCTTAACATACCAGAGGGTGACTAAGATAACATTTTAGAAGGTCAATTATTCCAGTCCGAGGTAGCCTTAAACATAAAAGCTTGAATTCCTGATGCAAGTAATAAAGAAGAACTAGGCAGAGTGTCTCCTTAGAGAAGTTGAATCCTACAATTTTAAGGAAGCGAGAAAGTGGTTCCTTTTAAATCCAAACTTTCTTATAGTGGGAGAAGGCCAGTTTAATCTAACTTATCATACCCAATGATGAGTATGAAAGAGGCTTTAAACACAAAGAAATACAAATGCTATTACACAGAATCAAGCAGGGAAAGATTAGAGATCAGATATGAGTTCATATTGTATCTGTTGGTCCTATAGTCTGTCCACATTGGCTGCTCTGAGTCCATCTTCATTGGTCCCTTGTCACCATGCGACAGCAAATGAAGCACGTCCACAGCATTTAAAGCAACGTGAGGAAGTTTCTCGACCCATGCCTGATCCTTGTCCATTTTAACCCGTCTTTTATTCATCTATTATCCCACTTTTCTTCTTCAGATACACCTCCCTTCTCCATCTCCTCTTCTCCATATCACTCCTTCCCCCACTTCCTGACTCCTTCCTGGCTCCTTTGACCCCTAAATGTTAGCAGATGAGAAGACACAACGCCAATAGTCATTCACCCTGCTCTTAGTGACCATTGTGTGTCCGCTTTGGTTAATACCCCCCTCCTGCCCATTAATGACTGGGGGGGTTAAACCCACACCCACTCCACAGAGTCACCATGTAGAGCTGCTGTTGCTTGGTGTGGTGGTATTGGACTCATTTTGTTGTTTAAGCACTAAGTGTTATCTTATCCTGGTGTTATTTACAACAAAGACAACTTGAAATAAATGTTCCTACTATTAAGTTTCCTGTTGTGACACAGCCTCATATTGTTTATAGCTTCCATGCTATAAAAACTCCATATAAAAAAAGAATGTTAACTGTTTATTTTCATTTTCTTTTACAAATCAAGACATATCCTGACTTTTCCATTCAAATGACAAATAACACAATGGTACAACAGAATATGAAATAAAATTAAGTTAAAAAAATAGGACAATTATAAAAAAGTAATTAATAATAGTAAAGTAAATAAAAATAAATAAAAGCATTTTACACAAGTTTTTTTAAACACGTTTTTTGTGAGAAGCCTGGAATACATTCTGTGGTTGATGCCAGTTTACGAGACTTTTGGGAAGTTTTGTCCTAAAAATATGTCTGTAAAGATCCCACTGTTTAAATAAACTAACACTAATAGTTGTTATGTTTTTTATCAAAAGACCTGTCGATTTTCACAGCGGGGTTTGGGTTCCTTATAGAACAAATGCAATTTTGTTTTCATTTTCATCACCTCTAGTTCCTCAAGTCAAGCCTACACCCCCCACACACACATACATACACACACACACACACACACACACACACACACACACACACACACACACACACACACACACACACACACACACACACACACACACACACACACACACACACACACACACACACACACACACACACACACACACACACACACACACACACACACACACACACTGAAACACCGTTGCAGACGTGCTGCGGTGCTCTTCCCTTTCCTCAGAGGAATTGTTTGGAGAACTCTGTGATGTTTGATGCAGGATGAATTCCGGGTGGGAAATACTCAAATAGATGTTCTTATTGTCTCATGCACGGCTGAAAAACTCATTGGTTGTGTCTCTACATCCCAGACTCATGTTCCAGAGTAATATGTTTGATTTCTTTCTGGTGTGTTTCAGGGGGATCCTCTGCCTGCAGCCCTGGTGGAGCTGGTTAGAAACAGCCCCATCGCCTCCATAGAGGACCTCCAGCTGCTGCTGCTCTCTGACTCCGTAGGTAAAGACCAGCAACTTCTGATATTTCATAAAACATAGGTGTATGAGAATGGTGTTTAACCTTTGATCTAGTGACGATCCTTTCAAAAGTGCTTTGAAATCAAATAAAAACAGCAGTGTCAATACAGTTGCAAGTGAAATGTTTTGTAATGCATGAGTCAACACGTGTCGTTCCATGCTCTCAAATGTACAAATTCATCTGTCGATTGAATGTTTCTCATAACTCTGTCATTATGCGGCTTTCAAATCCGTGTCTCAGTGCTGAACGATACCAGTCACCTCTGTGGAAACATTGGCATGACTTCCTTTTTTAATTTATATGTGAGTTTTGTATGTCTTTGAAAAATGGACCAAGAGTCTCTTTAAATAAAGCTGATGAATACACAAGGTAATACATGAAGGCCAGTGATGCAACAACTAACACAATATGCTGATTTGTGATTTTATCATAAATGCAGGCATTACTATTCTGAGATTATATTCTAATTGCAGAAACTTGTAATCAAGTGTTCACTCAATAAAACATAAAATGTGCACGGTAAAGCAATGATAACCTACAAATAAACATGGCAACAAGTTGATACTTATACCCTAATTGTGACTAGTAAACATCACCAGTAATAAAACCAACTCTGACAAACAAGTGGAGACACAAGGAGCAGGGAGAACACAACATATGGTCTTAGAAACACACAAACACACACGGAAATACACCCATGCAATACATACTTAAGCTATATCCATGTCTGTATTTCTCCTTTTTACATGCTCTTAAGCACCCTCACATGTGACGTTAACCCCCCCCCCCCCCCCCCCCCCCACACACACCTCTTTGTTTCCCCCTCTCCCCACCACATGCCAGTTCTTCAGCTCCTGTTTTGCCTCCGTACATCCAGGGGGCGCTATAAGGCCTCAGAACACAATATGCACCGCATGCCATAAACACCATTCATAAATCACTTGCTGTGTTTATACAAATCATAGGCTGTTTTTGTTTATTGTCTTCTCTCAGATGAGGAGGACGGGACTTTTGCAGCGAACGGAGGCCACAGACTACCAAGGAGCCTTGGTAAGATAAGCCCCTCCCCCTTCCTTATAACATTTAAAAGGCCTTTTTGTTGCACTAAATATGTGAAGTTATTGTCAGTTATGACAAAGATCCTCACTGCTATCAGTTCTTTGGATCTTGACAAACACAACCTCATGGTCTTAAGGTTAAATATGTGTGCATTCAAACCCATAAATAGTTTATTAGAAGGTTGTAGTGCTGATGTGGAGGATTCCTGATTTCCATCATGAGAAGTAAAGTACTCCATCCTCATTAGTAAAGGACTGCCCTTCCTGGGAGTTGATTGATGTGACAAGTATGGCTTTAGTGACACGGTCAAATCCTCCCCATTAACCTTTTTGATAAAACAGATGTCTGAATAACTGAACACCAGTCTACGTGCCTTTGTTGGCTTCCCTCCTGCATGAGGAGTTACTAATACCCTTCATCAATCATCATGTAGAATATGTTTCATATATTATCTGTGTACGTCAAACAGTTGCAGGGAAATGTCCTCATGTCTGATAAGAGGAAGCTGTAGCACGTCTACTCATTTGGAATGCATGAGTTTCATATTATAATCCCACTGCTGCTTGTTTCTGCTTTGCATCAGCTACAAACCGGCTTTAGTGGATGCCGCGGTGCTAATGCAGGACAGTTGAGCTTCATGAGTCAGAAGTCACTTTGTATCAAACCAATTGGGCTTCAATGGTGAGAGCTACTTATCTCACTATATACATGTGTCAAAAATGGAAGGAATGGGAATTAAAGAGATGCAAAGTCAACACAAAGAGTCGAAAGCGACCACTTAGACTTAGAGCCACATCATCTTCATACATTTAAGGGAAATTACTATAGAGATGCAAAGTGACCACAAAAAGCCGACTGAAAAAATACACAAAAGTACCACTAAGATACAAAAAATGTATGCAAGGTGACGACAAAAAACAACAAAATTACAACAGAAAGACAGAAAACAACTACATGAGATCCAACATGCCATGATGTACTCAAGAATGACGCAGGAGCACAAAGTACCAAAGAACTGGCCAGATGTATGGAGAAGCGGGATGACTGGAAGCGACGATGGAGAGATGCCTAAAACAAATGCATAATGAGTTTGTTCCTGTGCTGCCAACCAATTGTTTCATATTCCTTCCACGCTCACACTCGCTCATCTCTCTTCCCTTAGACGCCCAGCCGGCGCAGCAGGCTCTGTGTAAAGTTCGGACGGAAGTAGTGGAGGTCACCCGGGCGATGTTGGACCGCAGTAACGCCAACTTCCTGTTATGGCCGCCATGCGTGGAGGTGCAGCGCTGCTCCGGCTGCTGCAACACCAAGAGCATGCACTGCGTCCCCGTGGCAACGCACACCAGACGCCTGCAGGTACACAACCACACAGGACACAAATATCCAAACATTTAAAAAATGATATGGTGGAAAGACCGTTATCCCCTCTGACTGCCATCTTATTACTCAAATCAGGCACCCGACACTTTTTGTTTTTACGCTGCTATGGACAGTCTCAAAGATATTGAAGTGACTGTTATTTTGTATATATTGATTGTTGTGCTTTTATTTAGGTCTTAATGTGTGCATATGTATAAATGTGTCTGTTGATTGTGTATATACTGTATAGGTATATACATATTTGCATACATATTTTTATATATCTTTGTTTTTGGGATTGTGAGTGGGTATTTCGATCTCTCTGTCTGTACACGCAAACTGAAAGATTGACAATAAAGTTGAATTTTGACTTTGATTATCTTCCTCTCTAGGTCATGAAGATTGAGTATGTTAACAAAAGGCCAACTTACGCTAAAGCCGTGGTGTCGGTGGTGGATCACGTAGAGTGCCGATGTCAGCAGGCTCCACGTCACCCTCCGCCAAAGAAAAAATCCTCTCGCAGACAACACAACCACCAGCACCAAAACCAGACACTCAGCCAAGGACACGGACAGGTATATTGCATTTGTGTACTGGATGTACTGCTTTAAATCATGACTGAATATTAGGCTGTAGTTGTACACAAAGTAAAAAGGGTGTGGCCACAAGAAAAGAGCCTTCTTCTGCTCAGAGTATCCAACAAACTTCAATACACAACTGCAACTCTAAGCACTTTTATAAGTAATCTGGACAAAGAATGTATATATGTATATCTATCTATCTATCTATCTATCTATCTATCTATCTATCTATCTATCTATCTATCTATCTATCTATCTATCTACCTACCTACCTATCTATCTATCTATCTATCTGTCTATCTATCTATCTATCTATCTATCTATCTATCTATCTATCTATCTATCTACCTACCTACCTACCTACCTACCTATCTATCTATCTATCTATCTATCTATCTATCTATCTATCTATCTATCTATCTATCTACCTACCTACCTACCTACCTACCTACCTACCTACCTACCTACCTACCTATCTATCTATCTATCTATCTATCTATCTATCTATCTATCTATCTATCTATTCATTAACACCCTTTTTTGTGATCAGTCATTTTAATGCATCTAGATGAGATAGTATAGGATTTTGGTTGGGCATCAATGGACTAAACTGGAACATTTGAATTTAATTGTGTTTCCTTTCATCGTCCAAGGTCAAGGTGCACTCCAAGGAGGACCTCCATCAGTGGGATGAGCTGAAGCAGACCCAGAGGGCCCACCTGGAGGACCTGCTGGAGCAGCACTGGAGCCCCAGGGGAGACACCTTCACCGAGCCTGGGGAGGGGTACAGCCTGGCTGGGGAGGAGGCACCTCGCTCTGGAGAGGCTCTGCTTTTCGCTCCACACTGGACACATAACTCCACCAGGCTGCATGGGACCAAAGACCAGACGGAGAACATGGAGAGGAAGAACGCTGGGGTCTCAGATAGCAACAAGACAATGGATAATGTTGGCGTTGAGGAGAAGAACGAGTTGGCAGAAGGTGGGGAGGGGTTGCTGCGAAACAGTACAGAAGGGAATCTGGAAAACAGGAATCCATTACGGCGAGACGACCCTCTGTCCAAGAGCCAGACGGGTGGGTCCTCTCACGACGTTACTCGCAACCCAGAAGCCAAATTCAATCCCACTGAGGCGCCTAACGAGAGAGTTTGGGCCCGTTTCAGACCGACCAAAGAGCCGAATCCAGATCCTCGACAACTGGCGAGACGGAGAGACAATGACACTCCTGAGGAGGTGCAGATATTACAGATTGAGGAGGAGAGACTGCAGCAGGAGAGGAAGGAGCTGCTGCTTCTCCACAAGAGGCTGGACCAAGAGAAGGAGATTCTGAGGCAGCAGCAGGCGAAACGGGAAGAGGAGGAGAGGCAGAAAGAAAAGGATCTGCAGCATCACCTGCATGGCAAACATCATCATCACCTGCATACAACAACACAGACACCAGGTGAGAGACGTTATTGAATACTGGGGGGTCATAAAAACCAACGTATAGAGTCAAATGAAGTACTTAAAGATAACTAAATGTTTTCTCTGTTGTTTCGGTAACTACTGTAGGTTTTTATTACGAGAACGTTCCCAATAAAAGAGAAAAACGTATATTTGTTGTGTTTTAAAAATGCTATGCTAATGCCATTTTCACAGTAACAACAACAACATCTAAGACTACCACAAGGTCTCCATCGGCTCCAACGGGCCCCAGACCGCCCGCCCGTCCACGGAAAAGGATGAGGAAGAATCGTAAAAGAATCAGCAAGAAAGCTATGAGAGCTATGCTAATGTAGAGCTAAGAAAAAAGCCAGGTGAGTTCACCGAACATTCAAATGAAAAAGGGAAACGTTTGTAATGATGATCCAAAATGTTTTCTATTACCTGTTAAAAGTATGTTTACTGATGTTTCTTCTCTAGGGACACAAGGTGAACTTGGTGTATTTCGTGGATACAGAGGTGAAGCGCAGTGACTTCCTTCATATACGTATTTATTCACTTGTCAGTAACCTGCTCGTCCTGGTCCTCCGTAACACTACTAATGACTGTCTGGTGAACCTGTAACGACACGTGTGTGGAGTCAGACGAGGGTGAGAAGAAAAAGGAATATAAAGAAAGAAAGGCGGAGACGGCTAAAGACTTGGCGGCTAGCCTCTACGGTGACAGTCGCTGGTAGGAAGTAACACACGGCACCCGAAGACTGAGAACAAGTGGGGGACTGAAACTGCTTCGCTGTAGAGCTGAGGACAAAAAGTGCAATCTCGAAACTCTTCTGAAAACCGTGTTTTGATATCAACCGAGAGAAGCTGCACTTACATGTTGACAGAGTCGCTACGGGGTTCAAATGACAAAGTGTGTTGCTGAAAGACTTCTTTTTGATAACACAATCAGGACGGACAACAATGTGCATTTGGTGGAAGAATGGACATATAAATGGACTTTTGTGTCATTGAAGAAGATAATCGAGACAATCATCAATAGATCGTAAAAACGAGTGACTAAAATGAGCAGTATTTCCTTTTTGATAGATCCTGGGAACAGAGAGCTGTGTAAATGTACCGTCAGAAGCATGATATCATTTTTTAGCTCCGTAAAACAGCGATGGTCTCTCTCGTCTAACCATATTTAATTATGTTTAACACACTGGAATTACACTGAAGCGATTAGAGGACAAGAACATCAAATGTTGCATTTTTAAAATCTCATCCCAGGTGAAAAAGGTGCTATCTGAACACGAGGTGATAGCGTTACGCCTGTGACCTGACGCTGTGCTATGTTTCTTATTTATTTATCTCTGCCATTACTGTGGATTAACTTTTTTTTATACTTTAAATACTGCAAGACAAGATGAGATATGTTACTATGCTTTGTGATGACTAGGTGGTTCTAACAGGATCATGCAGGGTTTAACTTCTATTTCAGTGTTTGTTTTGTATGCTTTAGTGCGTCTCGAAACGTATTTGTTCCTCTATTCCAGGGGTTCCCAAACTTTTCAGCCCGCGACCCCCAAAATAACAGTGCCAGAGACTGGCGACCCCCTGTCGACGGGGGGGAGGGGGGGGTCCATGAGTGTTTTTTATTGGTTAAGTGGTCCTTTGTATGAAAAAGTTTGAGAAACACTGCGCTCGTTGCGGGGAAATTATACAGATGGCTAGTCCGCCCCTGAACATGTCTATGCAAACGTTATTATTAATAATAATTAAAAAAAAAAAATTATAAAGAAAATTAATCCATTTTTTTTTATACATTTTTTTTTTTTTAATTTTCCATTTTTATTTTGTAATCATCTCGCGACCCCCACTCGGGGTCTCGTGACCCCCCGGGGGGTCGCGACCCCCACTTTGGGAACCCCTTCGATAAACACTTGTGACTCTCCCAATGAAACAATCACATTCCTTTAAAACTCTCAAAAGGGTAAAGAAACACCTTCCTACGAAACATTTCCCTTCAAGCGCCCGCCCTGTATTTGCTTGAATAATCTAAATCACATCATTTTTGACATTTCAACACAAGTAAATGAAAAGTCCCTTATTTGGAAAGCAAAAAAACAAACATTGCCAATGTAGATATTATTTGTGTCTCCTTTCTAATTCCATTAGTAACAACCAGTAGAAACTCTCTGGAGATGCCAAACATCTTAAGTTATTGAAAAACATGGCTTGTACATTCTTCATGCCAACTTAAAACTGTTACTGATTTTGTTTTATTATAAGATATGATGAAAAAAACGGAATGTTTGTGATAACTTTGCCACCTAATGCTATTTTATATGGATATAAGAAGCTAATGTGCTTGAATCTACTTTGTTTTGTGTTTTTATTCCTTTTTTCCAGTTTACCTTAGCTTCAGAAAGGACACGTGCAACAAGAAACGAACAAGATAACAATGAAGCAAAACTGATTCCAACCTTACTAACATGTCAATTCACATTTGGCTGAAAACCCTATGAATAACTTCATCACTTGTCTAAAGGTCTGATTCACAAAATACAGTACATTGTTAAGGATTATTGCACCTCAAACACAGCTTATTTTATTGTTCAATTGCAACTCGTCATGTAGCACAAGAGAACCAAGATGCTATTTTCTTAGCAGCTCAGTTATGGGCCAATCTATAATATGCAGATGCTTTTAAAAGTACTTACTTTCTGTGTTCTTAATAGCCGCAAAAGCAGCGCAATCCTTAGTGAGTTTTCCCTCAAAGTCTGCTATGCTAGATTCTACTTAGAAAAACAGCAGGGCCTTGTACTAAATGCTAACGTCGGCATGCTAACAAGCTGACGCTAAGCAGGTGTTATTTTTATCATGTTTAGCATCTTAATTTTGCCTCTTATGCTAACGATAAGTCGGCCACTGAACACAAAATAGCTGAGTCTAATGGGAGTTTCATTAGTTATGCAGACAAATTCAAATGTAAACCTGGTGATTTAGCAGGAGGAAGTAAAGGGATTACAAAAGTGATCCAGATGAATACATTTAGTTTAATTTCATGGAAAATCATCCAATAGTTTTGAGGTAAAGTCAGGGGGTCACCAACGTCATTAGGATTTATTCTCCAAACATCTTGGATATCTGTGCCAAATTTCACTTTACTCATAGCTGAGATACTACCATCCAAATCAGAGCAGAACAAAGGGTGTTTTAAAGGTCACCTATTATGCAAAATCCACTGTTTCATATCTCTTCTACATCACCATGTGTCCCCTCTGTGGAAAGAGATTCTGAAAGTTTCAGGAGAAAAAGTTTCTCTCTCTTTTTGTCCTGATCCATTTATATAAAAACCTGTCTGAAAATGAGCTGATCAGATTTTGGCCACTTTATGATGTCATAACGATGTTTTGGCTTGAGTAACCATTAGCCAATCACCAACCAAGGTAACCTGTATGGCACAATGCAACTCAGACTTGCTTACCTGTACGTCAATCAAGTGGCAAATGCCATAGTAAGGATGGATGATAGGCTAACTTTTTGTTTTTTTTGTTGTTGTTTTTCAATGCCATGCGATCTACCCACCCGAGATCGACGTATTGGGCACGCCTGATCTAAAGTAACAGACACAGAATCAGCCCTTTTGAAACAGGACTGAAACAGAGGGGATTATGGGATGCTGCAAGGATCTGTTTGGTATTTGGAGCCAAACACTTCGGAGAAATATTTTGTATATATCTGAAACCATATATTATGAAACCATCATATATTGAGGAAAAACTGTTTAATAGGGACCTTTAAAACAACTTTCATGACACCATGAACTCCCTGACTTTCCTACCACCCCGTGAACCAGGTGGATTTATTTACTGAGCCTGTTTGGCATGTTGTGTCTACACACAGAGTATCTGCAGTCTCCAGAGACATCATATTGACTCCTGAAATTCCCAACCCAGCCTCGTATTGAGCGTCAGTCCCAGTGGACATGGAGTTTGTTCAATCTGACAAAGAGAACAGAAAGAGTGGGGGGTCGATGTACTGTAGGTGAACTCTGGCACACGCTCTCTTTGCGGTTTGTTTTTCACATTTACCCACTTGACTCTTGGCTGCAGAAACTCCCGACTCAGCAGCCAGCTGCACGGTTATGTCTGCTAATTATCGAGGAGACATCTGCTCCACTGTTTAAATGGAATCATACGAGGAATGGGTTTGAAAACGCAATAAATGTCCTCAGAGTTATCTTTAGACTACATGTATGTTAATTACGGTCTTCATCCCTGGTCTGACATAATGTGCATAAATCACTAGGTTTGCAGGAAGCTGCTTCTCACCCTTAATCCCTTCTGTGCGTGTCTCGTAAAACTCAATGTGTATTCGGGCATTACTTCCCGTTGCCCTACTGTCAATCTCACACGGACGTACTACTTCTAAACAGCAGGCCATCTCCAAATTCAGCATCGAGGTGGGATAACTGTTTTTCCGCGGGTGTCCAAGGAGCTCCCCACCCCCCGCGGGCTTCAAACAAGAGGCGGGAAAGAGAAGTGCGTGGAGGCCTGTTGACTGTGACCAACACACAGGGGTCAACCACCATGACAGTGAGGGGAGGGTCTCTGAGGGACCAGAGGCTTTGACTAAAGACCTGAGATGGTTCAGAGCTCACTGGCTGACTTGAAAGGGTGATGTGGCTTGTTGGGTCTCAACAACAATGTTACCAGCAAACAACCACCGGAACAATATAATGATCATAAAGACCTGAACCAAATGCTTAATTCAACAAAGGCCAACCTGATTACAAACCATGACTCGACCATTTTCATTAGTTTAAACTGTGTGATTGTTTGACTTTTAGAAATTATATTTGAGCTGAATGTTCCCCTGACTTGATTAGAGGGTGATTCAGAGCACCTGTTGAACACAGTGTGGGGACTCGCTCCTGATTATGAATTGAGACCGGCTTGGAGGATTTACCCTCTTGTCCAATCAGATTGTGACGACGCCCTCTCTTTAAGGCTTACAGTAAGAGAGGTGGAGAACTGAACACCCAGGACACTATAAGCCCTCCTTTACTAATAGAAAACCTAATTTCAGTCAGATACTTTAGCCTTTAGGTCCATTTCAGACTTTTTAATCATCTTAAAGGTCCCATGTCATACTTTTCTGGTTATTACCGGTCCCCTTGTGTGTTATGAAGGTTTTTATGCATGAACGGTCTGCAGAATCAAAAACCCTCAAAGTAGCGTGTAAAACTAGCGTGTAAAACTCTAACAGTCTATGCTGCCCCAAAACGCCTCATTGGAGATTGCTCCTTTCCCATTGTTTACTTCCTGGGTACTCTGACGTGGAGATACCCAGAGGCCACTCCCTCTGCCAGCATTTCACGAAACAAAGCTTCACAAACCTTTCAGCGATTCATGCCGGATATGTACAGCGTAGGGCACTGAAGAACGATGCTGTTCCTACTTTGTTTGGACCAGCGGGAGATTCGGGTACACAACCTGTAAGTATTCATTGTTGTTTGTGTATTTATGATGTTTAAAACAAACAAGGTATCTACCACGACTATTTAAATGGGTAAACGTTTTTCGGGCTGCTAAATTGGGATCTCGGAGAAATGCTCTCTGCAGACCCATTCTCACAGCGTTATAAACCTTTTTCTTACTCAATATCAAGCCACACTTTGTTGTTTTTACTTCGGCTGTGAGTGTTTGTGTGTGCTCAGGATGAGTTTAGCTTGTTCTCGCTGTATCGCCGACCCGGAAACCTGTCCGCTCCACGCAGCAACGAGCCTCGCAACTTCCCGACCAATCAGAGTACGCTGGGCTCAATAGGAGGGTGGGGGGATGGGGGGGGCAGGAGCTCCAACAAGCCGTTTAGGACAGAGAGTGAATACACATACTTTACAGAGATGCTGTATGAGAAACCAATGTGAGTTTGGAAAATTGCACAATATAAATGTATCTAGTAGACCTCAACAATGGAATTATGATCAGTAGAAATGGCCATGACATATTTTAGCATGATTTTGAGCAATGAAACCGTGCTGTATATCAAACAACCTTTCCGCTTGCCATTTTCCCACAAGCTTTATTTTGTTTAATGGTTTATTTTTATCCAAACCCCCTAATTATCAAAGAGGCATTGATTTATTATTAAAATGCATTTTCCTTGAATTAAAGAGGCTTTTTTGTTGAGTGGAACTCGTTCCCAAGCTTACCCTCATCAGCTGTAATCTGGGCAATTGGTACCACTACACAATCAAAGCCTTTGCCTCAAAGAGTTTAACAGTTGGTGATGTTAGCATTAGGCTTTGCAGTGGGTATGCTTGAGATCAGGGTATATCTTTAGAGAATGAATGAGTAAAATGTCTTCTGAAAACACGTTTGTTTGTTTGTGGATTTAAGCATTGAAACAACCCTAACCCTTGGAGTATGCATCCAGGCAAAACAACAGCAGCTTCTACGTTACTTAAAAGTCTGTTCATGTTTTATTATTGTCTCTTATCTCATTGATCAGAGGACAGAGGACCCCCACCATTTATTTTTTGAGCCAATTAAATGCACTTATTTGTATTAAAACGTGGTTGTCTCTATTGAGTTGGTGAGCATATAGTTACTCATCAAAGGTTTCAGAACGATGCCTTGAGGACAAATTGAACATTTATGCAAACAACAATATCTTTCTGTCATAAAAGAACTGCTTCTCCAAGACATAACTGTTTGTGTTTGGGTATGACCTGGATTCCCTGATGTAGTTAGGAAACAGGAGGTCTTTGAACAGGAGGTTACACAAGCATCCGTGTGGCGTCACGCACTCCCCACACGTTCCAGTTCTTTTTATTTTCCTGTTATTATGTACGAAAAAGGACGGGGACATGCTGTACACAATTGAACCCATACACACATACTCTAGTCTTTCCATGAAGACGCATCTTTCTTTTCTCTTATCAACGATCAACATGAGTTTTCACCCGTTCCCATAAAATCCCCCTCTCCTTCCATGGAACAATAGCCGACCAACGGTGAATGTGAGGAATGTGACTGTTTTTTGGTACTGATCATCTAAAAGAAAAGCAAGGAATTCTGGGAAAACACATTAAATCACCTTCCCCTCACCTTCTACCACCAAGGTCAAGGTCAAATATAAAAGTGGGTTATCGCTGTGCGGGCATCATGACTCAGTCAGTGTGTCAAACTGATCCTCAGCCTCACCGGACAGGAAGTTGTACCTAGCGATGGGTTGAAAACACAGGAAGTCGATATTGGCATGCCTGGAATTCCAGCATTGTGTTTTCTCTACAGAGACAAGAAAGACTTGCACAACATGTCTTCATATAAATGTGTATAGCAGTCAAATAGCACTGAAACCGCTTATACATGCCTCTACACCACACTGACTCCATCAGGCTCGACAGATGTGCAGATAAACAGATCCATACATTAGTGTGTGTGTGTGTGTGTGTGTGTGTGTGTGTGTGTGTGTGTGTGTGTGTGTGTGTGTGTGTGTGTGTGTGTGTGTGTATTTGTGTTTTATGTGCATGTCAGAAGGAGAGGTTCTGGCTTTAGGCCTATGCAGGCAGAGGCAGTTTTATCCTTCTGATCTACAATGCAGCTCCCAAATTACATAAATGTTTTACCTGAAAAACAAAGACAACAATGTTACACCTGTAAACAAATAAAGACAGACACTGGTAGGGATGGGTACCGAGAACCGGTACTAAGTCAATACCGGTACCTGATTGGACGGTATCGGTATACCGTTACGACGCTGGACAAACGGTGCTGCTATCGGTATATATGTTACGTCTACTTCCTTAGTTTAACTTTAAACCATTCTGTTTGGTTGGGAACCCTCATCTGTGTGATGTATCCGTTTGAGACCCCTCTGATTGGCCACTGTAAATGCAACTTGTCATGTCTCTCAACAGCGTTCTTATTATAGTTGTGAGACTCCCGCAGGCATGGCGGACAGAGCGAAGTGATCGAAGGTCTGGGTGCACTTTAAAAAAATGTAGTGGCGATAGTGCAAGGTGCAATCTATGTACTCAATTAGTCGCTTGTAAAGGGGGTAACACAAGCAACTTAATTAAGCATTTGCAAACGAGACACTCATTGAATCTAAAACGGTGCTAGCGATACTGCTAGCCTAGTGCTAATAGTGCTAGAGGGCTTCAGCCGCGCCGTGTGTAAATGTGACCTGAGTAAAGGCTCGCAGGCAGGTTAGCTGCTGCGCACGGGCAAAATGTTTTGTTTACCTGAGTGCAGTCTTGCAGGCACATCGCCTTATCTTTTTTTTTAGTTTATTAACACTCACAGTGTATTAATATTAATGTGAGCTCCC
>NC_136906.1:7574079-7594079 GCF_949606895.1 Notothenia rossii
TAATTAGTGTACAGGCCTGCAGTTAGGTTATTGAAACACTAGGTGGGGGCACTCCATCACATCACAGTTACTCCGCTCCTCGCCCTGCAGTTTCATCGCCCCATTGTGTGCGTTTTAATTTGTCTCTCGTCCGTAATCCACTAACTCTAGCTGTGCCCTCTGGATGTCCACTCACTGTGTTCGCAGACGTTAAAGCTCTTGGCAGGGTGGGATGGTTGGAGCTCTACCAGCAGATGTTTGGGGTCGGCATCCGCGAGGGAGCAGCTGTACCTCACCACCCCCCCTCCGGGGTCCGAGCTCACTGTCAGGTTCACACAGCGCCTCTCAGACCTGAAGCCACGGATTACAAGGAGATGGGAGATGGATGAAAGGATGATAAACAACCGGATGCATTTTCCAGCCAGGTGGTTTTGTCCACTTACGGCGGCGTCTGGTTGTTTGGAAGGACCAGCTGGTAGGAGATTAAGTGATCCACGTCCCTGCTCACCTCCCAGCTGCACGTCACCTCCCTCTCTCCATCCAGGACACAATGCAAGCTGGGAATCTGCCCAGTGTCTAAACCCAGAGAAAAAGAACTAATAACAACAGCTGCAAGCGCCAGATTTTTCATCAGAAAGAGAAGATTAGAAATGTGAGAAAAGGAGATAAGGCACGGGGTTTCTTATAGAAGAAAGGTCAGAGATGGAAGATTTATTCACATCCTTAAATTTAATTAAAAGTCCCATTACATTATTTTAAAAGTACTCAAAGTAAAAGTACAAAAGTATTATCAGCAAAAAGTACTTAAAGTATCAATAGTTTATTTTTTTTATTTTTTTTTATTAATTTTTATTTTATTTTTTATTATTCTGCAGAAAAATGGCTTCCATTTATGATAAATTATTATAAATGTGACATTATTACATTGTTCATTTTGTTGCATTAGGTATTTAGTGTTTAGACTTTGACCTTTTTGTACTTCAAACATTTAGGTGCATTATGTTAAAAGTTAGGATTAGAAATCGATTATTTCCCTTTTCAATGAAACAGAGTAGGAAGTAGCATTAAATGGAAAAACTCAAAGTTCTCCAGGTAATTAAAAATCGTGATTGTAACTATAACTTTTTTTTTTTTTTTAAAGGTCACCTATTATGCAAAATCCACTTGTTCATGTCTCCTCTACATCAACAATTGTAGAGGAGAGATTCTGGAAGTTTCAGGAACAAATATTCTCTCTCTTTTTGTCCTGATCCATTTCTATAAAAACCTGTCTGAAAATGAGCTGATCAGATTTTGGCCACTTTATGATGTCATAACGTTTTTTTTGGCTTGTAGCCTATAACCATTAGCCAATCAGCAACCAAGGTAACCCCCCCCCCCCCCTTATCACCTGAATCTCCTCCTAGAGCACCATTGTATTCTTTTTAACCAAATCTCTCTCAGAGGGGCGTGGGGAGGGGCTCCTTATTTTCATCTAAAGTAACAGACAGAGAATCAGCACTTTTGAAACAGGGCTGAAACAGAGGGGATTATGGGTAATGCTGCAATGATTTTTTTTGGCTTGTGTAACCATTAGCCAATCACCAACCAAGGTAACCCCCCCCCCCCCTTATCACCTGAATCTCCTCCTAGAGCACCATTGTATTCTTTTTAACCAAAAATCTCTCAAAAAACAGAGGGGATTATGGGTAATGCTGCAATTATCTGTTTGGTATTTGGAGCCAAACACTTCAGAGACATGTTTTGTATATATCTGAGACCTATAATATATTGATGAAAAACAGTATAATTGGGGACCTTTAAATCTTTTTTGTCTGACCTGTTTCAGAGTGCCAGGTCACCACAGGGCTCCAGTCGCTCCACTGGCCCACGCTGGCCCGGACCCTCACCCGGGCTTCATAGCTGCGACCCGGGAGTAAAAGCCCCTTCTCCAGTTTCACACTGGTGTTTGTGACATCCTCAGACTGTAGGGAATGAGAAGAGATGTGTGTGAGTTCAAGGTCGCATGACGTTTCACATGGATTGTTATGTTTCTGTTTCAATGCACGGTGATGAATGGATTGGAACTAAGTAAAACAATTATACAAATTAGGAATTGCAGTTAGCTAAAATTATTAGTTTTAATGCAATTATGTCGCATGTTGAAATGCAAAAAATGTGGTAAACATTGCAAGCGCTATACATCGGCATGGTAATGTTGTCATTGTGAGCATATAAGCATACTGATATTAGCATTTGGCTCTCAGCAAATACAAAAACATTTAAAATACCAGATCCCCTGATAAGTTTGTTTAAACGGATGAACTGATTGAGACATTTTTATTTTCCTGAGCTGGTATTTCCTGTGGCAGGTATAGACAAATATAATTTCAGATGTTGTAATTGACTTTTCATGACCTAGACATTAAGTAAAAGCTGGCAGCAGATTATTTGATGCTAACCGTCCATTCGTCCTGTCCGTGTGTCCTGTAGCTGAGCTCATATGTGAGGTTTCTGTTCAGAGAGGAAGACGAGGGGTACGGGCTGGACCAGCTGAGCCGCCGGCCTCCATCACCTCCATCATGGGAGGATAGATTCACAGGTGGGCGGGCTCTCACTGTACAACACAAAAACACATAGCATTGAGACCACAATGGAAATCATTATTCGAGCAAGAATACTTGAAAACAGAGAGGTTGCTGGAAGGTTTATTGAAGGGCATAGGCAAGGAGAACAGAAGATGAGCAATACAAGTGCTTGCCACCATCTCTTTGCCAAACCTGCCTCTGGTCTGCATATTTAACTGATTCTTAGACAAGTCATAAAGCAAATGTTCTCTAGTATAAACATACCTAAACTCCAAAAAACAAGGCGCCTCGTAAAGATTAAGATGGACGTCAAAGCTGCCTGTTGTGACCTAAGACTGTCACGATCTGTGTTGTGTTTTGTTTTGTCTTTTTCTGTCTTTGGTTTCATGTTTTATTTTGAAAAGTCTTCACCCCCTGTCTTGCCTGTTGCTTTCTGTCTGTGTTCCCTCCTGCCTGATTACCCGATTGTGTTCACCTGGTGCCCCTGTGTTTTCTCCCCCCTCCTCACCTGTGTCTTGTTTGTGTGATTAGTCTTGTGTGTATTTAAGTTCTGGTTTTTCTGTCTGTCATTGTTGGTTCATTGTTTGCCGTTGACTGTGTTCACGAGGTAGTGTTCTGTTTTGTTCCTTAAGACCTTGAAGTAAAGGTATTTTTTGCTGTTTATTTTGCATTTGGGTCCTGCACCCTAACAAAGACCTGCTTAAATGATTCCTAACATCGAAAAGGCCATTCTAAAACTAAAATATGTATAAAAAAATTGTATTTTGTAATGTACTAATAGATGTGAATTAGCTCAAACATTATTAATAAAACAAGTTATTTTGCTCATTAGCACAGTTCATTATCTAACGTACAGTGCTGGGAAAGATCCAGAGGCTTGTGTGGGACAGACGAGCAGAGTGTGTTGTTCTCCAGGAAGAAGACGGTGTGTTTGATGCCGATGGCAAATGTCCGGGTTTCATATCGACACTGGACAGTCCTGTGCTCTCTTTCATCTTCAGCACCGCAAGGCAAACACTGCTCCCTGAAAGGACATCAACACAGAGCTGAGGGACAGAGAACATGCCAGAACGACATATTGCCCATTCATGGTGTCAATTAGTTCACTTGGGTTTTGAGAGAAGGGCCACACTTCAGATCCCCTGCTGAGCTACTTACACCAGGTCAACACATCCAGCCTTGTTCATCCATCATTTCATGACTCATCATTTCCCACCCATTCATCCTTTTCCCGAATACCTCATCCTTACCTCGTTCCCTTCGTTCGCTTCCTACATTCACTCGTCCCTTCATCCTTTGCTTCCTACATTCACTCGTCCCTTCATCCTTTGCTTCCTACATTCACTCGTCCCTTTATCCTTTGCTTCCTACATTCACTCGTCCCTTTATCCTTTGCTTCCTACATTCACTCTTCCCTTCATCCTTTGCTTCCTACATTCACTCGTCCCTTCATCCTTTGCTTTCTTACATTCACTCGTCCCTTTATCCTTTGCTTCCTACATTCACTCGTCCCTTCATCCTTTGCTTCCTACATTCACTCGTCCCTTCATCCTTTGCTTCCTACATTCACTCGTCCCTTCATCCTTTGCTTCCTACATTCACTCGTTCCTTTATCCTTTGCTTCCTACATTCACTCGTCCCTTCATCCTTTGCTTCCTACATTCACTCGTCCCTTCATCCTTTGCTTCCTACATTCACTCGTCCCTTTATCCTTTGCTTCCTTCATTCACTCTTCCCTTCATCCTTTGCTTCCTACATTCATTCGTCCCTTGATCCTTTGCTTCCTATCCCGCACTACATCCATTAATCACTTCTTTCCTTCATCCGTTCATCCCAGCTTCCTTTGTTTATCCCTCCCCCTTTCTTCCCACATCCCTTCAAGCATTCATCGCTCTGACCCTCCAACCCTTGGACTCTCATGCTTCCCTTACTACATCCCTTATTTGATTTATCCTTTCCTACACCCCTTCGACCTCCATCCTTCCTTACCTATCCATTTATCCCTTCCTTCCTACATCCATATGACCCTTCATCCCTTCTTTCCCTACATTCCTTCAAACGTTAATCGCTCCCTCCCATATTCCCTTTGACCGACATGCCTCCTTACTTCATTCCTTTTCCAGTCATCCCTTCCTTCCCTTCGACAGCAGCCTAACACACAACATCTGGTTGCTAAATGCTAGCTATTCCAATATCATGTCTTCACAACGAGCCGGCCCTCAAGCATCCTCTGTTTTCTCCCCTGATCTTTTGCCCTCACCTGTTGTCTTCTGTCTTGAACCAGAGCGTCAGGGTTGTGTTTCTGTGCTCCCTCCAGCTGCAGAGGACATGGGACTTGTAGTCGTTGTGGCACTGTAAGGATTTCAGCAGCGGAGACACTGGGTGGAGAAAAGGAAGTGTTGTTTGTTGATTACTTTGCTGAATGTATTTTCTTTGCTGTTGTGTTGTGCTGAATGTACTGCAAGCAGCATCCAGTTTCAAGAATAGGAAGTTGTACAACAAGGTAAAAAAACATGAAATCTAAGCCCTGCATTCAAATACTAGAAGTGTAAAGGTACTATAAGTGTGTATATTATAGGATAATTCATTTCTTAATGTGTGTATAGCATTTCTGGTGCAAAACGTCAAACTTATAAAGATGTTTATGTCCTCAAACCATTGAGAAAAAGGGACACTTATACCTATTTTTAAATGAAAACAATTTGAGGAAATATGTTTTGGAGAAAAGCAATAACATTTAAGGCGGTCTGCTTTACTTGAATGATGGAGAAGTTGACTTCACAGTGTAACTTTCCATAAAGAAAACATTTAAGACTTTGGAGATCCTCAGTATTATCGTTTGTTAAGTGAACAATTAATCACATTTCAAAGGCTTCTAGCATGTAGTGTAGGGGAAATCACTTTTATTATATGCACATTATTTATCAGCTTTCTGTCAGATACGTTTAAAAGTACAAAATTCCCCTATGAAATGTGGTGGAGTAGAAATATACAGTACAATATACTCTTACGAAGTACAAACTACCCCAATCTGAACTGAAGTCAATCGGTTACATTTGAGAACATTACTTTTATTTACGTGATGTATCACACAAACATAACAAAGGAGCATACCTGAGCAACGATCCAATAAATAAATACATAAATACATAAATACATAAATACATAAATAAATAAATAAATAAATAAATAAATAAATAAATAAATAAATAAATAAATAAATAAACACACACATAAATAAATGAATAAATAACTAAATAAATAACTAACTAAATAAATAAACAAGCAAAAAAACACAAATAAATAAATAACTAAATAATAAATAAGAATCAGAAATATTAAAACTGAGACAGTTTTTAGTATTTCATTCCAAAACAATTGTGAATATGCCATGTGAAGAGACTTACCGTTGCTGCTGCTCTCGTGTACAGAACAGCAGTCTGGAGCACAGCAGAGAACCAGAGGAGGGAGCGTTGACCAAAGCATTACCCAGTAAAGAGGCATCATTCCTGGGCACACACACAGCCAGGAGCCTCTTTTTGTCTGAGGTCTGTTTCTGTAAACTTCACTGTGCGTGTTCACATCGTCCAGAAGTCTGATTGTACGGACACAGTCAGAGAAAGGGAGAATGGGTTCATTTACTAGAAACAATGAAGAAATGAGTCACGACCGCACCAGCAGCGATCACTTCTGCTTTAAACGTCTGCTTGTTGTGGGAAGTCACCACACATCCGCCTACCTCTTATCTCCCTCTCACATGAGATTAAAACACAAACACATGCTGTCACTGGGGACTATCAATAAATAAAATACCAAACACTGTTGATTCAGATGAGCGGTTTTATCACTCTGCCCTACCATACTGTGTATGTAAACAAATACGTATTTACAGCTTGCACTACGCTTCAATCTTTAAAACCACACCTCTTAGAAAATAAAAGTTTACCCTGTTTGGGTTAGGAGTTATACTATTCAGTTTTGCCCAAATGTAATTGACTTGTAAGTCATTTATAGATTTGTTTTTGTTTTTAAAGTGTCATTATCTGCAAATGTTATTCCCACTTGTATTTTAGTTACATTAAACATTTCCAAATGTATTGCTTTTTTGTTGTATCTTTATTTTTATCCAAAACTAACACAACCATGTCGTTTCTGAATGTAAGTCCATCTTTCTGAAGATTTTGTATCGACTTCTGAAAATATCAATTCAAAGCATTGTTTGCATGTTTTTAAAATACAATTTTGTATGTCCATTTAATGATAACTGTTACGGCCCCAAAGCCTGTGGCCTGTGAGTGTGCAGGTGTGTTGCAGGTCCTGTGATGGGGGTGGAGCTGAGGAGGCCAATCAGCATGACTGGGGACACCTGGCCGGAGCCGAGGTGCTACTTAAGCCCAGCTGCCCGGATTCACATGGCCCCCGTGACTCTCTCCAAGACCGCTGCACAGGGCCGTCCCTCCCTACAGGCCGATCATGCAGACTGCGTGGGGGCTCACCTTGCAGAGGGTGCCTCACCTTGCGGAGGGGGTTTCATCTGAGCCGAAAATGCGGCGCACCGATGTGCTTATGCGGCGCAATTAGTGTGGCGCGGCACGGTTTTTCTCCACTAGCACCCCCCCCCCCTCGCGAAACAGAGGCCCTCATCATATAACTTTGCGTGGCCAGGGACCGACTTGCCGCTGCAGGAAGACTCTCGCCGGGATCCTTTCCCCTCGCCCATCCTCTCATTCTTGTTGTTTTGGAGCTGCCACAATAAATGTGCCGTGGTTTTTGGAACCCTCGAACGTCTCTCTCTCTTTTCCTGTTGTAGCCTACGAGCCGGTCATAACAACTGGGGGCTTGTCTATCGTGAGTATGAACCGGGAGTTAGTTGTGCTGTTTTGAATTGATACTTTTCATATAATAGAATATGAAAAGTATTTTAAGACATGATGTTGATCTCCTTTATTGACATTTAATTGTTCAATCCTATAGGTTCCTGACTATGATTTTAAGATATATTTGATGGTAGATCCCAGGCAAACAAACACAAGAAGTTAAACTTAACTTTAACAAAATCTTACATTTAATCCTTTTTTTAAAGTTAGAATATATTTTCAAATGAAGCCATAAATATGCAATTAAAGAGGAAACGTGAAAATATACCAATGTTTTTTGTTTAAAGTGAGAAAAAAGACGAGGTGTGATATTGCATCAACCAGGGGGAATTTGAAGGGTCACTCAGGCATAACACTGCTGTTGTTTACAGTATCGGGGAGGAAAGCCCCTTCAGGAGAGTGTGGGAAGCAAACAGTCACACTGATGCTGACATTTACCACAAAATCACAAAATCAAAGGCAAACTGAGATTTAATCCAGATATATCCCTGGAAAATGTGATTATACAAATGACAGAAAGCATGAAGCAAAACTGGAAGAAATGCTGTTACCGACATTTCTCTTTACCATGATATAATTACTCGTTCGCAATATTGCAACATTTCTTCTATTGTCCAACCATTACGGAAGTCTCTTTATTCAGAAAATTCACTGTAAATCCGTCCTGAGTCACAGAGGATCTCATGTCATCCACCTTTTGTTATCAGCTCTAATGAAGACAAGATGCATTTTGACTTCCTTCTTTCAGAAGAATCGCCAAATAAGAGCTATACACACATGAATATTACTGTACTGTTTTTTAAGGTGATATATACAGTATTCACACAATTTCAACCCTATGAAAAGAAACCTTATTTAAGTATGAATGTGACGCTACGCTACCTTAAGAAAAATACTTGTTTCCAGTAAATCCTCCAGTAGCATGCTGTACTTTGCATGAAGATGTTTTCAGAGTTTCCTTTGTCCGTTTTTTTGCTGCTTCCTTCTTGTTGGCCGTCTCCTCATGACAACGTTGAAAACTCTCTGGGAGTTTCCCAGTTCCCCCTTTCTGTGACATATAAAAAATGTCAGGTTCCCAATATCACATTTCGCCATTTTATGCTTTGGTCATTACTTTTCCTATTCTTTACTAGATTTCCTTATTGTATGTTACAATGTTTACTCCAGTACATTTCAGAAATACATTTGTATTTATTATTTTATAGATTTAAGATTTTACAAACAACACATAGTATATGATCAGCTTGTAAAATACGAGGTATTCATGTTATGACTTTTTACTGTGCCCGCTTTCTTATAACAGTGAGTCACTCTGGTTGTTCAATTTTAAGTCAGAGCCGCCCCCACCAACCCACAGGGGTTTCACTATCACTGAATCAAATTAACCCCAAAAACACAGATATACAGACACTTCTTAAAGGCGGTGGGATAAATACAATAATTTATATTTTTTCACCTGTTTTGATCGGTTGAGTGCTGATTGAAGTCCTTTGTTAAAAAAAAATAAAGGTCACGACATATATTTATGACAAATATGTTCCCATACAACAAAACTTAATATTTAACTATGGAAACTTATTTTCTCCAAGGTTACCATTTTAGATACAAATATGTAATATAAAAAGAGATTTTGTGTAATAAAATGAAAGTTAAAAAAATGCTTTGTTTAGTAGAAGATCATGGTTTGGGTTAAAATATGTACATTTGTGACATAACTTAATTTATATACTTGAGTTTAGTAAGATATGTATTCAACTTAAGTATGATACTTTTTGTAAGTTTAAAGAAGTAATTACAAGTGAACATTAGCTTTTCGTTTAACATGCTACACAACCTGAAGGTCCCGTTTTTGTTTGCTGTAGTGTAAGATACGTTGAAAATGTTGTGGAGTAAGAAACTCTCCAAAGGTAGAAGATCCCTGGTTAGCTCCGTCACATTACGTACAGAGGTTAAAATATGTAAACATTTACTTTTTAGCCTCACATGGGGCACCAACAGAGCCCTCTTGAGTGAAAGTGGTTGGACCCATCCATCCACCCCCCAGAGAAATAATAAGTTTAGCTCAAACTTTGTAGACAAAGCATTTTTGTTGAATGGAAACAACATTGTAAGGAGACCAGGAAAACGTTTAAACAAACAACGATAAATGCTACTTCAAATGCGCTTTTCACCTCGATATGAGGTCCGTAAAGAATAGAATAGATAGAATTCCTTTATTGTCATTGCACCAGGTACGACATTTAAAAAAGCAATCCCCGCAGTGTATTTCCACATAAAACGAATAAATATATATCTATATAAACATATACACACATCAACATGCTCACACATCCATACCAACATGCATACATGCCCGCACATAATTTAAATACAGTTTACAATATAAAAAACACAGGGATGATATTTTGCGTCTCTGATGTCGATCAGTTAATAAAACTATTAAAAAGTAGTGCAGTTGCAAGTTGTAACTGTTCAGTTCAGCGTTTGACGGTGTTCAGTTCTCGTATGGCTCTGGGGTAGAAACAGTTTTCCAGTCGGTTTTTCCTTGATTGAATTAGATCAGAGCTAACAGGAAGTGTCCAGGGTGTGAAGAGTCTGCAATTATGTTGCCTGCTCTGTTGAAGCAACGTTGGCTGAAGAGTTCCTCCAGAGAAGGCAGTGAGCAGCCGATGACCTTCCGGGCAGTGTTGATGACCCTCTGAAGGGATTTCCTGTCCTTTTCTGAGCAGCTGGCACACCACGTGGTTAGGCAATATGCCAGCACACTCTCTATGGAGCAGCGGTAGAAAGACATCAGAAGCTTCTCCTCCAGGTTGTTAAGTGGAGTCGCTGCTGGGCCTTTCTTACAGATGTTGACAGACCAGGATAGATGAAGACAAACTGAACTCTGACTCAAGTATTTCCTTCAGCTCTTCTGTCTCTGAAGCATTAACAGTCTTCTAGGTCAGGTTCAAGTTTATTTATATAGCACATTTCAACACAAGGCAATTAAAAGGGCTTTACAAATAATGAAACAAATAAGGAGGGTGAAGATACAGTCAAACAGAAACACATCTTAAAATGACATTTAAACACAAGATAAGTGCGACACATGCCACATGGACTTTACATATAACAGCAAACGTATCACATTCATGCTATAGTCACACTTGTCATCTCAATATGGCCGAAAAGTCTTAATGTTTTCTGACGGATCCAGATGTTTACTTGTCTCAGATCGTGAGCCATGTTGCAGTCTGTTGGCGATCTTGGCGTGATGCCTTTGAGTCATGAGGGAGAAAAAAACGTAACGGCATGGAAGACGATGTAAAGGACATTTAAAAGCCAGAAGCATGCATGCAAAAACATCTAGTGTTATTTACTGGGGAATTAGTTATACTTGTTATTGTCACTACCTGTGGTTCAAAGCTGACTCTATCTATCTGATCCATCAAAATCTAAGAAGCTTTATTGACATGTCCCTATCAGTAAAACATTAAAAACAATCATGTCTGTCTCTCTCACTGTCTTGCCGTATGACTTCCTACTAACAAGCTACTTTAACGCCTCACTCACAGAAAAGTTGATCATGAGTTCCGATAATAACGTGACCAATTCCTCATTTGTACTGCTGCAACTTCGTTTCTCAACAATTGTCCATTATAATACTCAACACCTCGGTTTTAAAACGTATGGGCGTTGTACAGTATTAACTGTAAGGTGGAGTTGCAACAAAGGGTCTTAAAACAATCACATGACCTCCATTTCTTGCCTGATCATGCGCGGGTTTTCTTTTTCATTTAAATAAAAACAGATATTCAATGAGGAACTGTTGCTATACCTTCCCATAAGTTAGGCGTGCGCCCAGACAAATTGGGAAGACTAGAATTACTTATTTCTGTAAAGACGTTAAAACAAAAAACACTTCCTCTATTTCTTAGAAACAATGAGGAACTCACCAATCAACTTGCTGATCTGTACATATCTGATTAACCACCCAAAAAGCAAGATGTCCAAAGTGGTGACAGACTGTATCTGTAGTGACGCATGACTTAAATACATTCAAGTTTGTTATTGCAAAGGGCAGTTCATGTAAAAATGTGGCTCACAAGTCACTTTACTTTAAGAAAGTGGACACAGGTCCCTCTTCTACTTCTTCTTACTCATGCACGGGGATGTGTTTTCATATTCTTCAGCCATTGAATTGTACCTGATTGCACCATAATCATACAATAATGCAACTTTCAATATTCCAGGCAGCAGATCAACCATTTCAACCTCAATCTTGCCATCTAGTGATCGCATGCTATAACTGCTGATTAGTATTACAGTAAAATCACACCTCTGATGTAGATTGATGTTAATAAGGACAAAGATATGCATTTAGTCCAGAGAGCTAAATTCCTACACGCCACACAGAATTGGACAAATTCACAGGAAACACGTCCAGTGCCAGAGGTTTGTTTGATCTAATTATGAACTACCTCTGGGGTTTTAAAATGGTTTTCTGTGTGAATGAGTTTATCTCGCTTTTTTAAAATCACATCCGCCCCAGACACCGTGGTTTCCAAATGAAATGTCACAGCCACAGTGCATTTCCACAGATAAACACTCCACAATCTGGACCTTTAAACCTATTTCAGACATGTAAGAAAATACATTCCTAACTATTCCCTAAATATCTGAAATGCTTTGCCGATATTGTAGCAAGCCTATAAAAAACACACCTTCCTAAATACGGATGACGTACCTAAGGATCCCTAAACAAAAGGCTTTTGGATTTCCCCATTTGCTTTTGATCAAACGGGATAATCTCCGCATATAAGGTTACAAAGAAACTGCTTAACGGTGACATGGCTTCACGAAATAACCGCTAAGCTAAAGGCCGCTAATGTTGTCGTAAGTCGGACAGCTTAAAAAAACATTGACTTCGAGACGTGGAAACAGGAAGTGTTGCTAACTCATACCTGGGTTTTAGGACTTATTCCTACACCACTTTATAGCGAGAACTTCTGTTCACATGCGCATTAATAGCTTTATAGTTAAAGTGCTAACCCTATTTCTCCAATGAGTCATTTTCAGAGCTGCTGCTGTCCTACTTTGTGATTTACACTGATAAGAAAGATTCACCATTGTTAAATCTATCCATGTGTAGCTTCAACAGCGCAGAGTAGCAATTTATGGTCTCAATTAGTTTTCAGACTGATTTTACAGATACATACTTTTGGCAATGTTGTGCACAGCCAGTAATTAGCATGCAACATTTTTTTTAGAGATGTCCACTGTCAGGGAAGCATCATCATGAAAATACCGTTTGAGGGTAGACAACTGATTTCGCTTCAGATAAAAAAGGAATCTTATCCATGAATACACACACCTCTCACATCATGAATGGCAAATAAAACAGGAAGAGGTTTGATTTCCACACAACTCATCTTAAAGTTTTGTATCCTGCATTGAAAATCAGTGTTTTAGGGGAATCAAAACAGGTAGTGGAATACAAATAGTTATCCCATATTTAATTAATCATGGCTGATGCCATGTTCACACAGTAGTGATTACACCAATCTGTTGTTATTTAGTAATAACGCTGCTTTCACCATTACACAGCCACCATCTTGCTGGTGTAAAATGAACTACTCTTCAGGGCTAATGAGAATGTAATATAAATTAATGAGATCAATAGTGAGTGTTTCAGAGGGAGGGCAGGAGCAGGAGGAGGCAGGGAGAAAGTCAATTATTGGAGTCTTTATTAGGAAAGACATCGTCCAATAAGAATACATTAGAGTAATTATAAAGTAGTTGTAGTTTAATCTGAGCCGAGTGCTCTGCTCTGATAAACAACTGGTGGAGACACGTCTAGCGCTCAGCCTCCTGTCTCATTAACTCTGGGCCTCCTCACTCTCTCTCTGGGTGCACGCGCACGCACGCACGCACGCACGCACGCAAACACACACACGCACGCACGCAAACACACACACGCACGCACGCACGCACGCAAACACACACACACGCGTACGCACGCACGCACGCACGCACGCACGCACACACACACACACAAACATGTTACTCTTTGGGGGTCACAAACACATGTACACACACACACACACACACACACACACACACACACACACACACACACACACACACACACACACACACACACACACACACACACACACACACACACTTGATGCTATTACCGTCACAGAACAGTTGCCTTCCATTACTGCCTGTTTTCCCAAAATCACTTCAGCACAATGAAAGCAAGTCTATGGAATTGTACTGAAATGTTTTCCCGTGTCAGCACTGTTGCATGCAGCCATTTAAATGACACGAGCACTCAAAAGCATTCACTTAACCGTGCATGTAATAGCCTGTGAGGATTTATAGTAGTGGAGAAACTTCTCTGACAATTGCTGCCTCAGATAGTTTTGAGTCCAAACATGAGCTGTTTCTGAATGAATAATATGTGTTTTTTCTCTGTATCTTTGAGATCTTGTTCTCTCTCTTGCTCTTATGCCAGTGGCTGTCCCCAACCAATCCGTACCGGAAACCTAATTTGTGCTGCGCATGTGTGAAGAGGCAGCTACTTCCCATGATACTATTGGAAGTATGTCAATGCCATGAAAGGCACTTTCTGGGATTTAAAGGTCACCTATTATACAAAATCCTCTTCTTCATGTCTTCTCTACATCAACATGTGTCTCCTCTGTGTAAAGAGACTCTGAACGTTTCAGGAAAAAAGATTCTCTCTCTTTTTGTCCTGATCCATTTCTATAAAAACCTGTCTGAAAATGAGCTGATCAGATTTTGGCCACTTTATGATGTCATAATGAGATTTTGGCTTGTGTAACCATTAGCCAATCACCAACCAAGGTAACCCCCCCCCCCCCCTTATCACCTGAATCTCCTCCTAGAGCACCATTGTGTTCTTTTTAACCAAATATCTCTCAGAGGGGCGTGGGGAGGGGCTCCTTATTTTCATCTAAAGTAACAGACAGAGGCCGTTTCTCAATCGTGAGGATGCTTGCTTGGAAGCACATGTCTTCCGAGTCACTTCCTTCAGAAGCGAGGCAAGAATCCTTCGTGGCAATCGGAAAACGAAGAGTGGAACAGGCTAGCAAGTGTGCAGGTGTGCGTCATATGAGAGGCCCCGCCTTACATTTTCCGCACAGATTTGGGGAAATTGGTCCGTGCGCAAAGCATTGTGGGGATTTGAAGGACGCAAAGTCTACCCATGTGCAGCCTCAAAATTTCCCCCAAACCAAGGACGCGGCCTCGGTGGAATTCCAAGTATGCTGGAGATTGGAACAGTCCTTCGGCGGCACTCGATGACGTAGTATCCTTGAAATATTGGCTTGGAAGCCAGTTTCCTCGAGATTGAGAAACGGCCAGAGAATCAGCACTTTTGAAACAGGGCTGAAACAGAGGGGATTATGGGATTGTGCAATGATCTGTTTGGTGTTTCAGCCAATCAGAGACATGTTTTGTATATATCTGAGACCTATAATATATTAATGAAAAACAGTATAATAGGGTACCTTTAAATTAAACAATGTATGCACATTTTCTTGCCCTATTTGATCTGTTTTATGTCCTATATATATGTTTCACTGTTGGAGGAGCCTGTGACCTAAGTTTGTCATTGCTATATCTACACCGTACCTTGAAACTTGAAAATCATTTGTTTGATAGGCTATAAAAAAGAAGTACACATTCTGGAGGCTGTTTTTTTTTTTAATCCCATAGTGCAGCACAACATAACAACAATGTGTTTTGATGACAACACATTACAGGCCAGCTTAGGGCCAGTACTGCTGGCTTTAGCAGGCTTTAGTGGAAAAGGACGGCCATTTTCAGCGAGGCGTTTAAACTGCTAAGTAAAGCTATTTTTAAAAAGGACACAAGCAGTCCCAGGTCTAAGCTCTGCCAGCATCCACCCTCATGAAGTGTCCTTGAGCAAATTAAGCCTCACCTTAAGAAAATGAATCTTCGCCTTGCTATTTCCAGATTACTGCGGGTGACCCAGACCTCTGACATGGAATATAAAAAAAGATTTTCCAAAGCATCTCATCTTCATTACCGTTGGTCCTATCATGCCCCTCAGGTCCTACTGTGACGAATGAGACTTGACCCGTAAATCAGGAGCTTATTCCAAAAAGCATGTCCTCGAGGTCCTTTAACATGCTTCACATCCTCAGTGCATTCAGCGAGGGATTCATTTGCCTGCAAAGGTAAAACAGTCACAGAGCGGGCAAGTCAATCAGATGTGAAAGACATGGAGTGACTAATACACAAGCAAACACAAACACATGCAAGGAAAGAAACAGGAAATGATGACTAAAAAGACGATGACAAAAAACACCCCAGAAAAATAAATATGAGTAAAGAAAGGCAACACAACCAGGAAGACACAATAAAACCTCCCCAAAAGACTGTGAAGAAACAAAATAGCAAAGTGGAAATGCATGTTCTGTCTTGTACTGCTACCAAAAATTGAAATATAATTCTCTGTGAATCAGATCCGCTCCGAATTTCAATGGGTTCTTCCTTGGCCCATGCTACATCCTTCCAGGAAAATGAGGCCAGTTATTTCTCCATAAACCTGCTGGCAAACAGAGCCAGAAACCTCACTGGCAGAAAGGACAGAAACACACATCCAGAACGACTTCAAATTGACAAAAAGCTTCCACAAAGAAAGCCTGAACAACCGAAGATCCAACAAATCTGAAGCAAAATGACCTCAAAGAGATGCAAATAGAAATGCAAAGCAACGACAAGAAAGGGAGGCAAGAAAGGAGAGAAATGAACACACAGTATGTTTTGCGTCACTTTTAGTCTTGGAGTCTTTACTTGTCTGTGCCCAGAGGCCTTTTGCTTTATAATCCGTCTGTAACTTGTTTCTAGGTTGCGTGTATGTCACTGTTCACATTGTACCTTCACGAAAAATGTATGAAAAGCACAAGACAGATTCCTCACCTTCATTCATCCTCCTTTCTTCTTTCCTCTCTTGCTCTTTTTTCTTCACCACCCTTTCATCCCTGAGTGCATTCAGCCAGAGGCCAATCTGCTCCTCTTCTTCTGCTCTCCACGTGGCCTTCAATGCCCTCTATCATTATCACTGCATCCTTTTTCCGTAGCATACCACATACCACCCAATTCGTGTCTCTAAGGAAACTCGCTCAGCTCTTATTTCTTCACCTTATTTTGCCTTTCTCCGTCTTCTGCTTCCGTAAGTTATGGCTCCAAAGTTAATTGCAACACAGCAGCACTGGATGGGATTACAGTGTGATTTACTGGATGGAAGGACATTTTCTCCACTCTGAAATTGATAGTCTGCGGGTACAGGTGCATGTGACGGCCGGTCCAGGGTGGCTGATGGCCGTGTTCATTTCTAATCATGTTTTCTTCCCTTTAAAAAATCATTTAAGTTGCCCACTGAGAGGAGACAGCGCTAAGGCAAACATGGTTATTACCCGCCAAGTGAAAATATCCTGGATAACATGATTTCAGATTCAGGCATTGTGGAACCACTGTTAGTCTGTTGCCCTTTACATTTCCATGGCTAGTGCTGCCGGAGCGCCACGGAAAAACAAGATGCAGTTTGCAGTTCACATTACGCTGCTTTCACATGACACACGGTAAAATGACTCTGCGCTGAAGTTGCCATTGTGTTGCTATGGTCGACTAGGCGCTACTACTACTGCTCAACAGAGATGGGGTCGTTACTAAAAAAAAGTAATATATTACATATTACATATTACTTGAATATGAACCATGCGTCATGAAACCAGTTCAAGACGCATTATTCTTATTCTTATCATTCTTTATGAGCGCAGTAACGGTAAGGTATCTAATTACTTATTTATTTAGTAATAATAATAATAATCCTTATATTTATTATAGCACTTTATCAATGACTCAAAGCGCTTTACAAATACACATTACATATACAGATCATACATACATGTAATGGTCATCTACTGTGGACAATACCCACAGGAGCAAGTTCAGGTGAAGTGTCTTGCCCAAGGACACAACGGCTTTTAGTGTTCCATAACTTAGTAACAGAGATGGTCAAACTAAAGTGGTAGAGACATGGCAGAATTCCTACAATGAAGCGGGACATTGAACTGTTCACCCGTGAGAGGGCATTCAAGAAAAGAGAGCGAGCGGCCCCGTTGAGGACGTTTACAGATGAAAAGACTCAGCCATGTTTATGCAGCACTGCACGTGGAGATGTGGACGTGCAGATTACGTAGGCCTACATGTATACAAACCTGCGGCGGAAACCCCTCTTGTCTGTCAGTGAGTGTGATTATTTTATAAAAGTAACGAAGTAACGCGTGTCGGGGCAATGTTAGTAACTGTAGTGTGATTACTGAATTATAAAAGTAACGCGTTACACTACTCCGTTACCGACAAAAGTAATATTGTTATTATTACAGTTACTTTGTAATGCGTTACACCCAACTCTGCTGCTCAAGATAGTCTCTGAGCGCTGTTCCCAAAGTTGAAATTATTGACCTTGTGACCGGTGACCTATTGACGCGCAGCCAATAAGATAACAACTATATGTAGCAAGGGTCCTATCCCTGGAAACCAAACTGTACTGACTTTTTTTTCCGCAAGGCTCTGCGCCCAACCTTGCAATCAGCAAAGAGCACATCTCGTATAATGTGAATGCAGCTTAAGAGGTCGTACGGAAGCCTTGATCAATACGTGCTCAAACCTCTTTTTAACGTAAACGCGTCTATTGGAATTGCGGCTGTGCCCGGAGTAAAGAGTAACTTCTTCAAGTCGGAAAGAGGCCAGGATGCGCCCTGGTCCACACTGGAAGGTCTCCTACATAAAAAAAACAGAATATGAAGTATCCAAGCATTTGATTTGTGTGAGTGGCTATCAATGGCGGCTGGTGGAAAATATTTTAGGTGGGGCTGTGGAAATGTTGACCAAACAACGGATGCTCCCCCGTTGAAAAAAAAGAGAAATGACCGCTTAATATATGACTTCTGTTGATGTTAGATTTTTAAATATGTTTTTTCGTTATTTTTAATGACAATCTAAAATGTGGGAAGAGGGGGGGCGGCGCCCCTATGGGCCGGCCGCCACTGGTGGCTATAGCCTGCTGTCGTTTTTAAAGAAATCGAATGAAGTAATTACCGTAAATCTGTAGAAGTCTGGCGAATTTTAATCTCTCCGATCATATTGTCCAGTGAAAGATTAGCTGTAAGCACAATTTAAGTTGCTCTAGCACTGCACATCACATGCTGAAGGTTTATCATTCTTTTCGCCTTCAAAAGCTGCAGGGATTTCAAGTGAAGGAGCTTTTTATACTCTAAAGCAGCTGTGGGTAGAAAAACACTGTAAGCAATTCTGGCTAAAGAGTTTTAATTGACATTGGTTATGTAACATTCAAAGCCGTCTGCTTGTCGCATCACACGGTGTGATAGTTCCGGGTTGGGTCAGAGTCGAGGGCATATGTTCAGTCCGAGGTCTGTCCCTGGTTTCACTCATGACGATAAAATGACCGTACAGTTGTGACACAGTAAAGAGAGAGTTGTGTGGTGATAGTTTGACTAATTTCCAACAAATTAAAGCGCGTGAACATACAGTACTGGTTTCTTTGAATGTTTTAGCTTTTCTGTCTTCTTCAGTCTGCATGCTCACCCGTCCTTCCTCCTTCCTCTCTCCAACTTTCCTCTTCCTCAATTCCCTGCAATCCCTCCTCCTCCTCCTCCTCCTCCTCCTCCTCCTCCTCCTCCTCCTCCTCTCAAACATCACACAATCCCATCCTATCCCAATCCAGCACACCCTCCCTCTCTCTCCCTCCCTGGTCCTTTATCTGTCTCTCCTTCTCTTTCTCCCCTTCATCTCACCTCCAGCCAGCCAGAGGACCCTACTCCTCCTCCTCTTCATCCTCTTCCTCTTCCACCTCCTCTTGTATCGCACAGACCGCCTTCTCCTCTCCACTTTATCTCTCTCTCTTTACACTTCACTATCTCCGCTGTCTCTTTTCTTTACACTCTCTTCCTCTTCATCTCTTTCTGTCCTTCACTTCTGTCCAGACGCCAGAAGCTTGCAGGCTTTCCGGTCTTCCTTCAAAACTACAGAGGATTCAGAAGCACTGTCCCTGTCCCCGGAGGTAAGTGCCTTTAAATGTCTGTGTTACTGTATGTAGGTGGTCCTCTACATTGCATGCATCCACCTCTGATTTAAAAGGAAGACGGGATGATGTGTGAAAAAGGAGAATAAGGGTATAAGCTGTTCCGCAGTATATGGCAGAGTGACATGACAGTAACAAGATGTATAAAATGCAAACACTGCTGGGTGATGGTGACGGTGTGTCTGGGGAAAAGTGAATTTAAAAGCATCGGAAAAGAGGAAGGCTATTTTTATTCAGCACTCACAGTCTGCATAAAAAAATGACAAAAGAGTTCAAGAAGAAGGAGAAACGGAAACCAGGGTGTGACAGAAGAATTCCAAATGTGTTATACAGTAGAGCAGAAAACAGAGTGAGAGAAATGATTCAATATTTGAGAATGGGATGCTGAAAGCAGCTGCATGTCTACAAACGCAGCGGTGCCTGCCTCCT
>NC_136906.1:7596579-7621579 GCF_949606895.1 Notothenia rossii
TTGTTAGTGTGTGCTTAAAGCTGTTCAGTACTGATGCTGGTGTGTTCACAGAAGTGTGGAGTACCAATGTAGCAGAAATATCCGACTTGCACCAGTGGAATTGGGACAGGTGGACTGGGAAAGGTGTTAAATCACCATAACAGACAGAATAGGGGTTCACTAAGCATGTGTGTAGATGTGTGTAAGTGTGGGTGAATTGACAATTTGTGATGTAGTTGAACCAATTTAGCACTCTGATTAACTTACGGACCTGTAAGTGCTGCTAAATACTGGTTTAAGGTGGCTCTAGTGGCCTGTATGCTAAGTGTGTCTCTACACTACTGTCACAGTACACTGACACAGTGTCCATTGTGTTGTGTTGGGTTCAGGATCAGATCACTAACATTGTTGTCAGCAAATTTGCAGAACTAAACAAACATATTCAAGTTAAAACTGGAACAACAAAATACCTCCACCTGGATACACTTATTCCTGCAGAAGGAGGTGTTAACTTATTGGAAATGTGTTTTCTACCACTGTACCCCTCTTTTGTAATGTGCTTTCTCTTGCCATTACATGTGGGGAGGTGATCAACTATTTTGTCTGTACTGCCACATCTTGACTCGTGATTTTGTCTTTAATGAGGCCAATGAACTAAAGAGGGCTTGCTCCAACGATTTGTTTTAAGAGATTGCGCTAATGTGACTGAGTCCTTAGATATAATGACTGTCATTAATGGGGCATGCAGATATCTGCCCTGATGTTACGACAGATTAGAAATCAATCTAAAAGTCTGAAATCATTTAAAAATAATGAGGTGTAATGAAGGGTCATTTTGAATATAAGAATCTCAACTGACTTAATTTCCGACTCGTTCAAATGACACTAATGTAAAACAAAACTGAGAATCTGTTGCCATGCTATAGTTCTGAACCTGCTAACCTCAACATGCTAACATGCCTACAATGACAAGGTTAACATGTTGATACCATTTTAGATTAGCATGTTAGCTAATATTTGTATGAAACATCGTGCCAATCGTCAAATAGTTGTTAGGGGGAGGGTTAGGGTTTGGTCCAGAATCAGATTGAAATATCCATTCAATCGAGTGCATGAGTGCGCTTGTTCATTAACATTCACTACACACTATCCATACTGTACATGAATGTAAAGAAGGTGACAGATGTTTAGTGATTCTTTTTTGTCAGTCTTTCTCCCTTATTGCATTATTCATGGTGCTGTTCCAGATTGTCATCCCTCTCCCCCCCCCCCCCCCAGCATATTAGCAAGTATAATAAACACCATTAGCGTGTTAGCTAATATTTGCCAATAAAAACGTTTTTCTTTTAACAAAAATCATGCCAATCGTTGAATGGTTGTTGGGGTCAGGGTTTGGTCCAGACTGACAGATGCAGGTGACAGAGGTTTATCAAAACTGCATTTTAATTTGTGGATCAAATATTTGCCCAACCAATTAATGTTTGGACAGTGATTTTAGCTTTTTTTTGTCCAAGTCTTTCTCACTTATTGCCTCATTCTCCGCGCTGTTCATGGTTGTCATCCCTCTTCCGCCATTGCCATTTTCTTTGCATGTTCATTGTCGAATACTTGTTTGGGTTAGGGTTAGGGTTTGGTCTAAACTCAGATGGAAATAGCGATTAAATCTATGTGTTTGAACCAACACTGCCATTCTTGGAGTTACACAGCTACTGTAGCATGGCTAAATATGCACAAAGAAACAGAAACACTCATTAACAGCAACATGTATTTTCAAAACTGACAATAGAAACAGATTCTTATGTCTTACTACCTTTACTGCATTGTACAAACCTGCATTCAGAATTGATGTGGACCACAAAGCCACGAAAAAAATATAGTGGTGATTGTGTGTTGGCATTGATATTTGTGTGTGTGTGTGTGTGTGTGTGTGTGTGTGTGTGTGTGTGTGTGTGTGTGTGTGTGTGTGTGTGTGTGTGTGTGTGTGTGTGTGTGTGTGTGTGTGTGTGTGTGTGTGTGTGTGTGTGTGAGTACAGTATGTTTCTGTGTAGTCCTGTATATCTCAGAGTTCTTGTCCTACATTGCCAGTTGCCCTCTGGTTGTCAATTTTCTCTGCTCTTCTGTTCATTGTTGTGTGGAGGCATACCGGGGAATGTGAGTGAGTAGGATTGAAGCCTCTCAGTGGGCGGACTGGATTGGGAAAAGTAATTTTACTGGGAAAGATAGATGGGTGTTTGTGTGGGCTTGTTATCAAAGATGAGAGCGTAATGGAGGCACGGTGCTTATGTGGGCAAACATCCATGGAAAGATGCACCCTGGGAAATGGAAAAGTGCTTTCTCTGGTGAATTTCTTCTGATCTTTTTTTTTTCATCTCGACCTTAATTTCTTATATTTCCTCTGTTCCCTTCTTTTCCTAATTTCACTGCTGTCTAAGTCCATTTTGATCTTTTTCTACACACTCTCAACCTTTTGTCTGCTAAGCATAAGGTCACTACGTTCTGTCCAACACTTAAAAGGGTTGTCTGGATAATTAAAACACCGTTCCCAGCCACGGCACAGAGGTCGCTTCGAGACAATTTGCATTTGGGCTGATTTTGACATAAAAAGCCCAATTAACCTCGTGTTCAGGGCCCTTGTTAAAAGCCATTAATTAAAACACAGATTTCGATAAAAGAGAATGAAGAAGAGGATTTTTTTTGCTGAGAATTGAAAAAAGATGAGAAACAAGGGGCTGGCCGCAATCAGATACACTCAAGCATGATTTATACTACAATTACCTACCGAGCTGCATTCAAAGTCATATAGGATAATATCACTGACAATGCATGATATACCATAGCAGTACGGCTCATTGGACAATGTCCTGCAGATTATACAAATAGGCTTATAGCTGCACACACAGAAACACTGTGTACTGATGCAGGGGAAGGCAGAGATCGAATTTCACCCAACAGCCACCTTATCACCTCCACAAAACACACACACACACACACACACACACACACACACACACACACACACACACACACACACACACACACACAGAAGTGCATAGACAGAAGGCTATGGCGAACCGGCTGATGGTGAGTCTTCATCGTCAAGTTCAAGGGCAGATGTTGTGCGAGGCGTCTGGCAAGTGGAGACGTTTCGACGATATGCAGGACGATCGGTAAAAAAAAACGTACCTGATGCTGCAGGATCGAGGCTTATTAGTTTGTGTGTGTGTGTGTGTGTGTGTGTGTGTGTGTGTGTGTGTGTGTGTGTGTGTGTGTGTGTGTGCAGACACTGGTGTACCGTTGTGCCACAGCGTGTAAAAAAAGTCTTTGTTCTTAAGGCTGGCAGCGAAGCCGTAACCGAGCCACCCGCTGATTTATGAGCGTTAGTTGAACAGCTTATCGAAACATCAGATTTTGTGGTGTCGATATTAGTCGAGTAAGTGATAGGATCGAAGCAGTGTTCGGACAGATAGTGTTCAGCTGGACTTTGTAAGTACAATTAAAAGGGTCTCAGATGTTGTCCTGCCCAATCTTGGCCAAATTGCGATATCTGCATTACTCTATAATTGCCTTTGCTTTAAGGGTGCTCCCTGGAGAACCCCCTTAGAGAACCACAGTATCTTCCCTTTTGTCAAATGTTCTTCAAGCAAAGCACATATTTTCCTTGAGGGAGAACTCAGGTCCAAAAGTTTCTTTGAGCTATTTGAAGAGTTGGGTCCAGTGTTTCTAAAGACAGCGGTGACAGGAGTATTTTTGGCGAGGTCAAAGAGATACTTATTTTAGACTGTCACAGAGGTCATTCCACTTCCAATTAGAAAACCTGTGACCTGTTAAATTAGATCATTAACGAACCCACGGTCAGATGGGAGAAGGAGCGAGTATAAATGGATTGAGACTTTTCTTATTTCAGCCCTTGATCTTTTCCGTTTATTTTTAGAAAAGAACAATTAAATAGATGATGTGACCCATTTTATCAAGGCCACTTAAAGCCTCTATCTTTGGGGAGTCTTTGGTATATATAGAGTTGAACTGTTTCTTAAAGAAGTGAACGGTATTTAAGGTTAAACATTTAATCGACAAATGTCATTTTGTTCTGTCTTGCGCACCATCATTGCAAGTTACTTTATTTTTTACTTTTAATGTAAGGTTTAATTACAATTAACTATAGTCTTTACTCTGAAAATAAAAATTCCACCAATCATTCATACAAGTTCTCAACATGTCTGTACCTTTTTATTACATATACTGCTAATTTGTTACATGATTACACTTCCACCAACATTAGATATTTTGATAAATATTATTTTTTACTTTCTTGATAAGAGTTTTTTGCATGACTATTACCCTTCTTGTTCTTGTCTGGGAAGTCAGGGACCTTTAATCACAAAATATGTTAATATTCTTTGGTTAACAAGCACTAAAATACAATATGCCATTATTTTCCTTTAAATTGAGGAAACATCTCCACAAAAGAGCTCCGTACAGCTTCACACTTTTTCCCAGGCGTTAATCTTTTGTCGTGTTCTTAAAGGTTCAAATCAGAAAGAAACTTTGCATAAATGGAGCACCACTTAAAATTCTTTACCTGTTCTTACTCTAATGTTTCAAAGGTAGGATTATCCAAGGCGAGAGAAAAGTTCTCGGCTCCCAGTGCAACTCAAGAGAACATTTGGAATAAGAAAAACGTATACAGCCTATATGCAAAGAAGTTATCTTGGAATGGCTCATGATAATGTGGAGCAACGACGTGTCAATGGTCAGATTGAATTGCATTATCAACCCGTGCAAAGCAGCATTCGTTATGAACAATATCCATCGATCCCTCCCGAGTGTCACATCCAGCCTCCTGACCCTCAGGAGCTAAGGCCAGGGAAAGTTTTCCTTCCATTTATCGCTTCATACACTTTCTGTACGCCTTTTGTCTGACCTTTATTTTCAATTCCCTGACTCCACATTTAATTTAAGCCGCATTCCTTATCCTATCACCCATACTCTTTTTTCCCTGGTGCAATCTATGCATTATCGCCCACTTTGCTCTGCTCGGCTTTGGCTTGAATGATCCCAACAGATTGTTGGTCTGAAAAAGCTATTTCGTGCTGTCTGACTGTACTTCATGCAGAGAAGGGCGGGAGACAGGAGGGAAATTACAGAAGCACTAATATAGTGTTGGAGTGTTATAACATTCTCAAACTCACATTAGAAGTTTCATTTTAATAATAATATCCTGGAGAATCAGACATCATATCTATTCTACACATCATGCTTTCTTCACATCCTTGCACCTACTGTACTTTACCCACAATGCAGCTGAATCGTTGGCAGTTTTTGTTGGAGATTTGGGTCTGTATATTAGTACATTACAATACTTTTATCCAAAGCGACTTACATAATCAATACTGTGGGCAATCCCCATAGCATTTGGGGTGAAGTGTCTTGCCCAGGGACACAACGACGTGCTGACTGCAGTGGGGTTTGAACCTGTGCCCCCCTGATCCGAACACCAATGCACTAGTCCACTGCGCCACACGTACCCCTAGTAGAGCATAATGTAACCTCAAGCTGAGATTTTTCCGCAAATACATTTGTTGTGTTTCCTGAGACTTGTAAAGAAGCTTAAAGTGCCAGTATTTTTACCAACCTAGCGCCTACATTACCCACAATGCAACTGAACTGCCAACAGTTCTATCTTAGATATGGGTGTATTATGTTATTATCGCACAACGCAACCTGAAACATTGATTTTCCTACCTTCGTTTTACTTCCCAATTCCCGTTAAGAGAGGTAAAGCCCAAAACAAGTGGATTGTCCAATTTACTTCAACTTGACTTGTCAGAAAAACACATACTTGGCAAAAAGAAATCCAGATTTTTCTTTTCAGCATTGCCATTTTATGCATTAACATTCTGAAAACGACTTCGCAAAGTGAAGAAACCAGCTTCATACAGTTTTAGTGGAGGAGTCTGCCGTTACTATTCTGAATTCAAATTGATGTCTTTGGATACCTTTTGGGTACCTGACAAACATTTAAATGAATAATTAGTTCACAGAACGCATTTGCGAATACTAACACACTAAAAAGTTCTGTGTAAAAGTCCCTTCCTCATTGTCTATATCAATATGGAACACTAAGGCTGTATAACTCTGAGATTGAACTTGTGTTGTATTTCTCTGTGGGGCTGTAAGCAATAAAAAACATCTCAAGGGTTCAAATACTGTGATGTTTTCATTCAGATTTCATATCAGTGATCTGATCCAACACGATAAAAATAAAGCAGGCAGCTGAAGCGACACTCAGTTACAATGTTTTCCCCATAATGCGCTCCATCATGAGTCCCATTCACTTTAATGGCATTTTCAATCTGGTTTCAACACTTAGGTTGGAGACAGGTTTTCATGAGGTTTTAATATTGCTATGGAAAGACTTTTGTAGCGAACCCTTTGTCACTTGAAATACACATTACGTTACATGAACAGAAGATCTATGCTCATAGAGGTGGTATATTTTTGGCAAACCATTTAGTCATAGAGGTGTGCAGGACTCTAACTCACACCCTCCCCTGAAGATATACCTTGGGTTGGTCTATTCTATCTTTACCTTATGAACGAGTGCACATTCATTTCCTTCTTGTGCAGATTCCATCCTTACCCACTTGCCCTCCACCGATTTGCCATCCTGCTTCATTTCTCTTGCTTTGTTCGACGGCTGACCCTCGCACAGCGGCCTGGGGCGATTCCTCAGAGTGTGGAGCGAGTGTCAGGATGAACATGAGAGGCTGAGAGGGAGAGGTTGTGAAGCGAGTGTCTTTGTGCATGTGTGAGCAGTCAGAGGTAATTCTACTTGAGTAAAGGATGTGTGTACTTTTACCATCTCTGGTTGTGTAAATGTGTAAAACCCTTCTTGAAGCGAGTGTCAGCTACTACTGCTGTTAGGGTTTTCTCTGCTGCAAGGTCAATGCCCCCCCCCCCCCCCCCCCCCCCTCCCTCCTCCTCTTCCTCCTCCTCCTCCTAACATCGCTCTCCCACTGCGGGAGCTGCTGTCAGTGGCAAGAGGGTGTCAGCTGCTGCTGCGGAACAGGCATCACTGCCGGGGTTAGAGATGCAGGCCAGCGCACACATACTGGTAGAAACTGGCATTCACGTGCACACTCATGCATGCAGGCCAGCGTTGCTCAATCGAGCTGATGCAGTTTCGCTCAGTACGCCACCAGCGCTGAGAAAAAGCGCATTCATGGGTGCTTGGGTTGATGCGTGGATTTCCATCCCACGTACTCTTCTACTCTGCTACACACATCATTATCCAACTGTGAGGAAAACACACTCAGACAATTCAAAGCATCCACCAGCGCAGTCAGGTTGCGTGTCAATATACAATGTGTAATGATGAAGAAAATGAGATGGATGCATTTTACTCGAATGCCTAATTGCAATCAGATGCAGAAATGAGAATTATAATTAAGACATTAAGTGGATCAGCATTCTCTCCATTCACTCAAGGTCAAACTTGCCTCTTAAAGAAGGAGAAACAGATCTGCTAACGATGAAGACAAACGCCCCCCGGACCTTATGTCCAATGAATTTAAACAACTTCAAACTGTGACTTTAACAACCCCTCCTCTCCTCGCTGCCTCCCCCCCCCCCCCCCCCCCCCCCCCATGCGCTTTCCTCTCGCATCACAGACGTGGTCCAGAATACAAATTGTGTTTTCCTTTCCTTTTTTTGGGAAGCCCATAATGCTGTAGGCCAGCAGCGAATGCGTCCCACCAAAGAGAAAAGGGAGGCGACAATGGGGCGGTAAAGCTGCTCCATAGACAAAAAGGCGAGACGAGGTAGAAATAGAGACAGGGCGGCAATATATAAAGACGGATGGAAGACACCGGGAGAAAACATACAAAGACAACATGATGACAAAGGACGGGCTGTTGAATAGCCTTCAAAGACCTGGTTCATTATTTGTTCAAAGCATACAATGTCTTCCCATAATAATTGCCAAAATCTGCATTATGCTGCAGAATGGGGTGTTGGTTCTCAGTGGTATCGACGGTACAACTGACCCTTTCATATAACACCAAGTCCTTTGATTCCATATTTCGATCTGAAGTATCGATCGCTGGATCTATGACTTATTCCCTGTAACATAACACAACCCTTATTCACTGAGTCGGCACTTCAGATGTTCAGAGTGTGCTGCAAAGCATTTCAACTTCAATACGCAGCAATACCTAGAGAACTAGTTAAAGCAAGAATCTCTGAAATAACATTTGTTGAGCCCTGCTTTGATCTCTGAATTGTTATCTTTGAAAACTTTGAGCTCTTCTACTTTAAACCAGATTTATACTTTCTGCAATAAGTTTGAACTGAGTCCCGCCGCAGACATCAATGGATTTATAGTCAGGGGTGCACATAAGTGGTACGCAGGTACGCATGCGCGGCACCAATCTGAAATGCGTACCGTCTCTTCTGTCACAAAGCGCATTTGCGTACCGACGTAGGCCTACTGGTGAAGCTTTTCCAGAAGGCGGTTAGATCACCGGACGACAGAGTCGGCTTCCGTGTGCACAGACAGGGCTGCTGTTAACGTCGGTCTGTACAGCAGCCCTGAGCTGATCACAACGTTCACACGCTCTGTGGTCACGAAGCTCTGCACCCCCCCCCCCCCCCCCCCCCCCTCCGCTGACATTCGCGATACAGAGGGCTTCATGGGAACTTTGAGGGGAGCCAGAAGTTGGAGTACCAAACACTGACTCCGGGTACTCATCTGAGTACCTCACTGAGACCCCTGTTTATAGTACTTCTATACATAACATTAAGCTGTCTTTGGCTCTTGTTCTGCTGTAACAACGTCAATGTCCCCTCTGTGGGACTAATAAAGCTATTCTGATTCTGATAGTACGTGATTAAGTCGTATTGTGCTATTCTCTTAACAGCAATTGTTTAAAAGCTGGAACTGCATCCGTGTCGTTTCTATTTTTGCGTTGTAGCTAAAAGCTAAAGGCCTGGCATATGGAGCAAACCCTGCAATCAAATGGGCTCGATTCACAGAGCCCACTTTCTCACTATCAAAACATGTAGCATTCCAGAGATAAAGTATTTGCACTTGAGGAAACAATGGTGCAGTGCAGACGAGTTCTGCTTTGACCTTGTTTACAGGACTTTTTGAATGTTTTCAAAAAAATGTACCATTACTCTTCTTTAGGAACAGAGACATCAATATGCCCTCAGTCCTGGTACATAAACCATCATTGCCAATACCCAGACCACTAATGTCGTTGAATTGAAGTTTTTTTAATGCAGTGCTTCAAAAGGGACTTTTTTGTTGTTGAAATAATGGGGAAAACTGTTTTTTTAAAAAGCTTTAGTCCTTTGGTATGGAAGGACTAAGGCTCAACATATACTGTATCTTATGTTTGGTGATGAAAAATCGAACTCCTTGGTGGTAAAAATGTGTTCTTCAGTGACTTAAGCTGAACTTGAATGGAAGGTGAGTGTATTCTGTGCAAGGCATGGAGGCATCAGTATGACTGGATGAGCAGAAAGCAGGTCACCAAATACCGTCTTTTCCTTCATGACAACCACAAGTCTTGTGATATACTTACAGTGGCAGCAAGGCCCTTCCCCTAACCAGGCACTGTTGTCTTGTGCCCCTCACAGACAGCAGGCAGTGAGTCAGACCTCAGAGTCCATCAGCTCTTATTTAAGTCAAAGGAAACGCACCTGTCTGCCACTCTGTCCGCTGGACGGGAGGGTAAATACTGCCAATGCTCCACTCACGATGGCCCGCTGCAAAAACATTAGAGGAAACAAAACTGGAGCGGCGAGGGAGGCAGAGGACTGAGGGGAGGGCTGGCATCAAAAGGCCAGGGGTGTATTTTGTTTGTGTGATTGCGGCCGCCAATGCCTCATCTTTTTGTGAGTGTGCATGAGTGTGACCACTGCCCTGGAAGAGGTGTAGTAATAAAAGAGCCATGTGACTTTCTGTGACCGCATTTCAAACTGTTTTTTAGTGTGGCATCACCCCACGTGTCCCACTAGGTACCACACACACACACACACACACACACACACGATCAATGTTTGTCTCATTTGATTTGGTCTTCTCCCTAAACAAAGTCCAGCCAAACTGGACTCCATCACTTTAAAGCAGCTGAGGGAAGATACATTTCACTTGTTAGGGACACAACGACGTGCTGACTGCAGTGGGACTCGAACTTGCTATCCTCTTATTCCAAGTTCAGCGCACTATTCCACTGAGCCACAGCCCCCCCCCATCCATCACACTGCTGTGAGCAAACCATGCGTGACGAGGACTGCAGTATTTTCGGCTGGGGAGACACCCCGGCTAACAAACACACACACACACACGCACACGCACACACACACACACACCCACACCCACACCCACACACACACACACACACACACACACACACACACACACACACACACACACACACACACACACACACACACACACACACACACACACACACACACACACAGCCGCACAATGAAAAATAACACTTTTCAATGTGTCTTACAGCTATGAGTGTAAAACCGGAGAGGGAATAGACAATAAAGGTGAATATCTGCAGCCGTACGTGATGTTACTGTAAAGTTGCATCTTTGCATTAATCTCTGAATGTCAAACACTATACTATAGGTGAAGCTTTTCATTTCCGTGTGTGTGTGTTTTAGCTGCTCCAGTGTCTGTGACCAAGCTGCAACCTCCACGGCAAAAAAGTTAGCCAGTGTAGAAGTGCCTTAAACATCCGTTCTAACGGCCAGTAAATGGCACCTCCAATGGTTGCAAACATAAGTCAAATTGAATAGAGGTCTATGATTAAAGGACCCCACATTTCTCTTGATTTGTTACCTTCGTGACTTACCTTAGCAAAACGCCTAACTCAAGGCTTTCAAACAGCCGTCCAAAAACCAATGGGTGACTCCTGGTAGCTGAGTCCACCTCTTAAGAACAGTTAAGCAAAGTTTGTTTGAAACATGTGTTTCCTCTTCCTGCTTTGACTCTTCTGGTCATTGCCTTGTCCATCCATGATTTCATTCACAAACGAGTGTACAGTACGTGTGCAGTGCTTGTGTTTAGCAGCACAATGGCTTTCAGGCTCTTGCTTTGCTAAAGATTCAAACAAGAGAACAAAAAAGTGAAAAGGATGGGGCGGCACAGTGTCAGAGCAGGAGTGATTACTCTGACTGACGTGCAGCCTGCGGGACGGTGACACAGATCACAGAGAACATTTAAAAACATACATTTCACTATCAAACTCAAGGACATGCGTATCATATGAATTGTGTTGGTGAAGCAAAGAACAAGCCGTCACATCCTTCTCTCAACCAGCGCATTTTAGACTCAATATTCAAATCCGAGTAAGATGCAAGGTTGATTGGCTCCTTTTACTTGCGGTTGGTTTAGGTATGTTAACCGTAATATACTGAATGTGTTAGCCCCTTGAAACACTTGCATGCTGTCCAGGATAAAGCCAATGTCGAATACGAATTGGTTGCATCCCCCAAGCGAGAATCAAATGGATAAAGCAAGTACAAAAGGTGAATAAAATCAAACTCTGTCTACTTTGCTCATTTATAACAGGCCTAACAAACAAATAGGACACTATAGAAAGATTTTTCAAATGTTGGGGGCAGGCCGAATCCATCCATCCATCCATCTTCTCCCGCTTATCCGTGGTCGGGTCGCGGCGGTAGCAGTTCCAGCAGAGAGCCCCAATTCCCATTTGTGTGAATTTAAATGGTCTGCAAAAGCTAAAATCCCAAAGAGAGTTTCTCTCCCACACAAAATGTTTTGCCTGTAAAAGAATACTGCTGGTTCTGTGGTATTTCTCATCTGATGCCTGCAGTGCGTCATCAATTGAAGCGGGTCAAAAGATGCGCGTCAATTATTATAGTCAGTGCATTTGAGGCTTTATAACAAGTCGTTTCTCAACCTTGACATCCCAAGCTCATCTTCTTTCTTTCTGCTATAGAGCCAATCTCATTGTTTCTTTTCATTCAAACATGTTTGAATTTCACAAGTGTTCTTGACCCCGGAAAAATTGGTTTAGGCTACGACACAAAAAAAGTCTTCTTGTCAGCTAGTGAATACATTTTTCTCAGAAATACAAAATAATTAGCCATATCATCTTATACGCTTGACACAGACTTTGTAAAACTATTATGCAGCTAATGTGTGGACGGGATAAATACGAGATTGAATTGAATATGTGTGCATTGATTAGCTACATTCCACAAACCTTTGTATCTACTTTGCACAACTGGACTGATTAACAATGGAGCTATTTCCATTTTGTGATAAATGCAGGCAGCACATAAATCTGTCCCTCAAGTCACACAAATATCAATACGAAAAGTAATTAATTCAGAAATTCTCCTCGGCTCTTGCAAATGTCGCACTGATTACCACCGTGAAAGATGACTTCCATTCAGAAACTCCCATTGAGATAACTATAATTCTTCATCTTTCCAAACAAGATATAATAGTCATTTCTACAGCTCATTGAGCCTAGGAGCAAAATGATGATGGTGAAGTCTTGAAAACTATTGATGCTTTAATCGGCCAGATGAAGTAATCCATTTGGAATGAGGAAAATAGCGAGAAAAGCAGAGGAGAGGAGGAGAGAGTAATGGCTTGGAAGAGGACCCAGTGGACGAGGAGATGGCATGGAGTATACATTTGTCACATGAAGACTCAAAAGGACCGGACCACGCGCATTTGTGTGTGTCTGTGTGTGTGCTTATCGCCGTGTATTTGCATATTGATATGAATCATTGACGGCCTTAACACAGTATATTAAACAAGCCCATCTATTAGTCACAATGGACATCACTGTTATCCAAATCAGGCATTATGGCAAAAGCTTACTGGCAAAACATGACAGATAATTTTCTTGGAACGGGGAAAGAAACAAAATTGCTGGCAGCTCAGCGTGTGTGTGTGTGTGTGTGTGTGTGTGTGTGTGTGTGTGTGTGTGTGTGTGTGTGTGTGTGTGTGTGTGTGTGTGTGTGTGTGTGTGTGTGTGTGTGTGTGTGTGTGTGTGCTTTTTGTCCTGTGGTAATCATTCAATGCACCACACCTGGAGCATAGGAGCCCCTCTGCTGCGGCCAAATGATCCTGCCAGTGCGTTGAAGGGACACAGGAATGGAGGATAATACATAAATGGGATGGGGGGAGATCAAGGGCTTAAGGGAGAGAGAATGGGGGAGGCAAAATGTGCCAGGAGAGAGAATAATGTGACTACATAGATGTGTGTTGCTAAGAGAAAGTAAAGGACACCAAATAAATGCAGTTTATACAAATGTTAAGAACAATTGTTGGGTAAGGACACGCTGGCATTTTAGCAAAGTTTGAAATTTTGGGGGCGTTTTGCCTTTGGAAAGATTATTATTAAGAGAGGCTCTTGATTAATTTCCAAGTGACTAGAAGTGGAATGGTTAAACATTAAGGATAACACATTCAGCAGGTGCAGTGATTATGTATTATTGTAGGCCAACCCTGAAGTTAGCATCGCAAGGGCTCCCTCTTTTTTGCAGGAAATAAGATCTTTGGAAAACAAATCCTTATGACACTTAGTTCAGCAGGATAATCACCACATATTAACATCACGTTTATGACGCTTATATTAGGCTATAAAGAAACGTAATCACGGTCACATGACTTCATGTCACCACCGCTAAGCTAAAGGTGGCTACCCTTTCCTTTATACTTCATTCACACTAACGGTGTTTCAGTGTCGGTTCGGAGTTGGAGCTTGAAAAGCACCGGGTTTTCCTGTTCACACCGCAGCGGAGCAGCCTCTTAGCTCCGGAATCCGGTTCATTAAGGGTTTCCGCGCGGTTTGGCTTTATGAAGCAGGCACGCAAACGGTTAAGTCATGACGCAAACGATGACGCAATGACAGCACCAGTCGGACTCTGGGCGGTATGAAAAGAGCCGGAGCTAAAGCGAAGAACCGGTTCTGAACCTGAAAAGCTCTAGCACGGAGCTTGAACCGGAGTTGCGTTGGTGTGAATGAGGTATTAGTGACTTTTAGTAGTCTCAATTAGCCACTTGTTAGCAACCGCAGTTCATGACACATAGAAGCTTTAAAATCCCTTCCGTGGGATATTTACTGACATATTTTAAGTAATATCTATAGCTTACATCTCTTAAGCTTGTGTTAACCAAAGACCTTATTTCAGGACAGAAACATATTTTTCAAAACATGAACTTTGAGAAGAAGGGAACAAGATGTGGTAAAATGCTGAGTCATATCTGGGTTTAATGACTCATTCCTGCACCACGTATAAGTACGCAAGGTTGTGACTACTCCATTTTCTTCCCGTGTTTTCTTTGGTCTGTTTTATCTTGAGTGTAGGTATTGTATTATTCTGTATTATCTTAATGCAGTTGAGCGAGTGAACGAGAGAGAGTCAGGGAGGCCAAATGAGAGTGGGGAGATGGATGGAGAGGCAGCGAGATAGATGAGTGTGTTAATTCGGGGTTGCAGGGACACATTGTGCAGCTTCAAGAAGACGAACGAGCCACACAGACAAACAAGGGGAATACAAAATTAGAGTAGAGGTTGAGGCAAAACTGTAATCCAAATGAGACGAAAAACCGACATTCGAAGGGAAGCGTTGAGTTGCCTTTCAGTTTTCAATCTGGCTTCAGTCCCAATGTGTAATTTCAGAGCGCTTCTGTTTGAAAGGTGCAGCCTGGCATTAAATGGATAAAAGTCAGCTCCAAGGACACCGCTGCCTCACAAACTCACTCACCCTATAAAGCATCTTTCAAATGTGGGTGCTCGAAGACAGGCTGACGCAGTGTGTAATCATTATGCTGTTACTCTGAAGGCATCGTAGTTTTTCTTGAGGTCGGTTCTTTTACCGTGGAGTGAAGTGGAAATGCGAGACACAAGGTTAAAGTAGCAGTGAGGACATGGGCCTCATTCAAGGCAAGGCAAGGCAATTTTATTTATATCACTTTTCAGCATGTAGCGATTCAAAGTGCTTTACAGATTAAAAGCAAAAGACATTTAAGAACAAATACAGCATAAATACATTATTATTATTATTATTATTATTATTATTATTATTATTATTATTATTATTATTATTCAAGAGCTTTTTTATTCCAAATCTCCCCTAATTTTCTTGTGTAACTAGTACAGAGCTGGTTTCTGGAGGGACTCTTGAGATTGGATAATTAGCATTATAATGGATGAAGACATCTTTAGCAGTGTCAGTGTATCAGAGCAGTGATTTACTTTGACAAAAACGGGAGTAGCTTAACAAAAAGGTACTGTAATATGAAAAAGAAGAGGATCAAGGGGATTAGAGATGAACTTGTGTTGCATTATAGTATATTTTAACAGTATGTGTCTGCAGGTGTTTCAGACGAGGATGATCTGGCCTTCATAAGGATTTTGAGGAAGCTGTCAGTGATAAACTCTGTGGTGATATTTCTCTTAAATGGATTGCGCTCCAGTGGAATAACAATGCACTCAGCACTGTAATGATGACTGCCAATTAAGTCGCTTTTAGACTGAATGCAAAAACGTTTTATTGTGTTGTTTTATTCGCCATGCCAAGGACACATTTCCATTTTATGTAAATGTAATGGACAATAATGGAATCTGAATTCAATTAGAACCAATCTGTATAACAGACTGTACAAAATGACTCCACCCATAGGTTTCTAAAGAGCCGTTATGGAGATCAAAATGGGCGGCTAACTCCCGGCTAATCCTAAAAGGGTCGATATTCAGTACTAGCATTGATAAAGCTCTGTTAACACTTTGTATAAGGGCAGGTGAGGTGCTTTGGGCTAACTGCAGCACATGACAAAGAATTGGTGATATACTGCCAAAAAAGCTGCTTTAAGAAGAACTTCACCTTCAATTTCTTTCACTGAAGATGCTGTTCGTGTATTGTTTCCCGTATTTGGTCAAATATTTGGAGGGTATGAGGAAAAATCGAAAAGTTGCTTTAAAATGTAGTTCTTTAAATTTAGCAGGGTACGTCAATCACCATACTTCTATTTACTATTTAACTGGGGTATTGCATTTGTCAAATTGTTGGACTTCGTTCCACTTTTCTTATTCTACATTTCAATGCCTGATGAAACCTACTTGAAAGGAGGCATTCAGTTGCTATTTGAGATGCAAGGAAACGCCTGCCTATTGAAGCTCAGCATCTGATCTTCACTCTTCTCACCTGAATAGAGAATTGCTCGATGATGAAATGAGAGAATTAGAAAAGCCATCGTGGACCTTGATGCAGCTGACTGTTGGCAGCACCCTGCTGAGGGAAACAGAAAATGACAGATGTTTCCCCCACAAGGACAGAGAGAAATGAATATCATATTCCTATAGCCTCGCCATCACATGCGACCTTGACAAGAACAAAGAGAAGACATGGGGTGAAAGAAAAATAAATAAAGAGGACACAAGTCAATTTAACGATGCTCTTATATGGAAACATCACCTCTGGATGTTTTGCTTTCGTAATGAACCACGGTTGGAACTGTGGTGACAGCAACGTTACTCAAGCACTGATCAAGGTTTTCTGAAACTGTCCAAGTCTGTTCACATTTCATTTTCTATGCAGTCTTTAAACCCCGCCAGATCCCAATCCGCGTTCATCTTTACTTTCTGGCCACAGCTGACGTTAAATTGACCGGATTTCTTTCGGCGTATTGATACGACTGCACATAGTTCCTAAATCAGAGCGTCCTTTGCAGCGTTCTGCTATCAGGACATAACACACCGATAAACGTTCACATAGACCAATAATTCAACAATAACATTTGAAAGTGGTGAATATTTCCTCTCCCCCAACTTTCGATTTTCTGCTCATCGTCTCCTTCCACCATGCCTCTTCTTATTACTCCCCCTGTCTGTCCCGCTGTCTCCCTCTCCCTCCCCAGCCTCCACCCTCCCCTCCTCACCTGCCTCACCTGTCACCTATAATTCCCCATCAGCAGCCGTTAATCGCATGCTTCTACTACTCCGACCAACATCCATTGTGTGCGGCTAAGAATTATGACATTTAAGAGAGTAAAAAAAAAAGTATGAGCTGCTAAAAATTGATGGCAAGCTGCAGTGAAGAAAGACAAACCTCTGTAAAGTGAAAAATAAAACAAAGCCTTGAGTGGGGATTTTGTGAAACCGCTTCACTCAAACAAACATTCTCTTTCTGCCATTCACTCCCTTTGTTTCCTGATCTTTCTCTCTCACACTCATCATCTCATCGGAGCTCTCTGTTCTGCGAGATGACAGAAGTGAAGAGTTAAGAATCTTTGGAGTACTCTGAAGGATGTAGGAAGCACTTTATGCCCTGCAGCTATGTGTGTGCTGCTCCTACACACACAGACACACACACACACACAGACACACACACACACACACACACACACACACACACACACACACACACACACACACACACACACACACACACACACACACACACACACACACACACACACACACACACACACACTTACACGCAGTAGTAAGCTTTGATGCAGCCCGTTGAGCGCTGACTCCCGTGGGAACAGCCACTACCTTTCAGGTGGCAACAACAAAGGTCAAAGTATTGTCATTATTCATTCTCACGAGCTCTGAGAGTTAGAGTTTCTTTTTTCTTATCCCCTCTGACACACACACACACACACACACACACACACACACACACACACACACACACACACACACACACACACACACACACACACACACACACACACACACTTTTCCTCCACGGAGCTTGTCGGTCAGGGGAAGGACTGGCGTGTGATGTTGCGGAGATCAGCTGACGGAAAACACTCCCTCCTACGATGCAGTTGCACTTTAGGCTATGCAGTAATGGACAGTGATCACTTTTATGCCCACACATAAAAAATGCACTAACAAATCCCACTCACATATATGAATATGTTCATGCCTACACAAAACACATAAACACTGACAACATATACTGTATAATGTCCATTATGTAACGCTCCCCTGAGGCAGGTTAATGCATGTTAACATTTTGAGGTCAGAACAGTAACAGATACAAATGGTGATTTTGTTAGTGGGTATTATAACTGTGTGTGTATAGTAGCATTTATGCGTGGTACTGTTGTGTAGCGGGTACAAACGGATGGGCGTGCCGAATGTGTGGGAGAGCTTGTGCACTGATTTGAATGTGTAACCTTTTTTTGTCGTTATTTTCTGTAATATTGTATCACCTGAAATAGCATAAACTTTGATACATTTAAAAAAAAATTAAGAAGCAAAGAAAGAATTTGCATCGAACATACGATCATTAGTAAAACAAATAAAATATAACGTTTATTTACAAGTATTTATTTTTATTACAAATGGGTCCTCACAGCCACTATAGCAAATGGTGGTCCCCTCTTTGATAGGTAGACAGGTAGACACAGCTCAATGATGCAAGTCCCCACTCAGTTATTTCCCCCTTAAACCGAAAAATAAAAAAACAGTTTGCAATGATATATAGGAAATGATCTAATGAATACAATTTCATATTTTATTTATTCATCTTCAGAAGGTTCCCATAGTATATAATGGTGGTCCCCTGTTGGCCATATAGGTATGTATTTGTGTGTGTGTGTGTGTGTGTGTGTGTGTGTGTGTGTGTGTGTGTGTGTGTGTGTGTGTGTGTGTGTGTGTGTGTGTGTGTGTGTGTGTGTGTGTGTGTGTGTGTGTGTGTGTGTGTGTGTGTGTGTGTGTGTGTGTGTGTGTGTGTGTGTGTGTGTGTGTGTGTGTGTGTGTGTGTGTGTGTGTTGAGGGATAAGCAGGCTGATGGGTAAGCCAGCGGCAGATACAGTCACATTTGGAGGGGCTGTTTGATCCAGAGCAAGCTTTGCATGAAATCACAAGAATATAAACTGAACATGAAATAGAATCCTGAGGTTATGTTTTTTGTTTTTTTACATTGAAGCTCAAACAGTTTTCTAAAAAAAACGTTTCTCTTCCTATATTTCTTCTTAACTCCCTTTCCTCTTTACTTTGTTCTTATCCCCTTTCTTATCCTTTCTTTGTCTTACAAATAATAAACTGGATACGTTGTTATATTCACAAAACATAACTCGTTTTATTGTTTAAATGTAGACTTGATTTATTTGGACATTAACATACTGTACTTACCAAGATAATATAAGCCAACTTCTGTCTGTGGCCTTCGTTAATCAAGACTTCTGGAGAGGGAACAGTGAGAGCGAGTCCTTCTTCTCAAGATTTATTACGCCTGTTTCCAGAGAAGTCATGATTGATGCAGTTTGTTCAAAGGCTTTGGGATCCGTCTCAAAAACTGCTCAATTATAAAGTAACTACACTCTGCTACTATCTCCTTCATGAAATGCACCTCAGCCAGTTGTGAGTGAACTTGTTTTAATGCAGGAATTTAAATGAATCCAATTTCTCTTTTTGCTGGGCATACAAATTAAACATGGTGTGACGAGTTCCCCTTTACAATATGAGATAAGATGACTTTGCATTTCTGGACTGCACACGGGGAAAGAAATTCCATCACTCCCATGACTTCATTATACCGTCTTTAATGTTAATGCTAATGCTTTCACTGACAGCACAAATGGCTTGGTGTGCAGGTTGAGTGAATGCTCTCTTATCTACTAAGACAAAGATCAGACTGTGGATGTAGCTGTGCATTTAATAAGTCTAACAAGTCAAGCCACTGTGGGACATTAGCAGGCAGTGGATCGATGCACAACAGATGCCAGTGCATTAACTTGACTTAATTATAGTCTCTATAGTGAAAAACCCAACCTTTTCCCTCTCTGTAACCCACGCACATAGTGTATTAAACAAACCTAGCTAACATAAATGGAGTTAGCCCGAAAATCCTACTTTTAAAACTCAGTTCTTGTTCAATACTTTGTTAGAATAGAGTTTGTGGTACAGTTGGATTGAAATGCCACCATGGCTAGTATGACCACAACGTTCTGTATCTTTTTTGGAGAAACCATTAAAATGCTAAAAACTATCCAGTTAAGCAACAATAGCCAGGTATCCGTCAAAATATATCACACATTTTAACCATATTAGCTTCAAACTAAACTATGAATGAATGTTTGTTTCCATTCACTATCATTAAAGGTGACCTATCATGCAAAATGCACTTTTGTACGTCTTTTCTACATGAATATGTGTCCCCGGTGTTCCAGGGAACTCACCAAGAGTCAGAAAACACGACCCTCTCTATTTTCCTCCATACCCAAATCTCTTAAAAAGGGGCTGCAACGGATCTGATACAGACTGATCCAGATTTGAACACTTCTATGACGTCACAGAAGTGGCGCTACGGCTATAGGGCCAACTCCACCAATCAGGAGGAGACAGCCACGGAAATTGCCGTTGGAAAGCGCTGGAGACGCTGTAGTACATATGCCAGGCCTGTAGATGGTGCTGTTCTCACAGAATCAGCCCATGCAAAGACAGTGTTAAATTGAGCGAAATGAGGAATGGCTAAAATGCATAATCTGTTTGGTATTTTGAAAAATAAAAAGTATAGATATGACTTATATAGGTATGGTCCTACACTATATTATTCAAATATAGCATGATAGGTCCACTTTAAGCAAATAAAGTAGATGTATTATCAAGATAACCAGTAGGTGCTGCTAATTCTTCTTTTTTCGTTACCTCAACTTTTTAACCACATTCAAGTGCAGATACCATTTGCATTATTTCCGACAACCCTACCTAGCTAGCAGGATGGTAGCATAGTTTGCGTTGTTAAGCCAAATGAAAAGAGAAGTTTGTTTAACTACTCTGTGTTAATGGAAAGTTCATTCAGTATTACCTTTGCATTAGTGCTATAGCTTATTAAAGCTAAATAACTAAACATAGTGTTAACTGAATACACACACAAAACAACACTCATACGGGAGACATGTTCATTCACATTAGGACAAGTATGCACACATTATCTTCATAAATGGGCTCAGAATAAACTGAAGACAGGCTTCCACACACACACACACACACACACACACACACACACACACACACACACACACACACACACACACACACACACAGCCGTTATTCCCTAATTGCTTTAATGGTCGTTTAATTGATCAATGGATATTATAATAGAGGTCCCTCCTCTCTGCATTACAAATGGGCAGTGTTGTCCTGAGGAATTTTACACCCCAGTGACTCCTTCACTTAAATTAGATTTCAACTGCAATGCGGCTGTCTTTCACATCACAGTGTTAGCCAGTTAGCATTGCGTGTGTTAATGGTCCATCCACTCAGGAATGACTCTTAAACCTTTACTGCCCACAGACAGACATCTGCAGAATGAGAAAGCAGAGCAGGTGCTGTTTTCCACGAATCGGCTGGCATTGTCATCGCACTAATGTTTTTATAATGTGCAGCATTTAGTAGCGTGGTGACACCGAGTCGCCCTTGGATTAACAAAAGGAACACATGAGCGTCAGGCAATGTTAGGGAATGTTGTTATCATAATGTGCAGATGTGCTGCTGGTGTGACTCAGAGGATTTAAGGAGTGAATAATCTTGAGATACACTGAACATTTGCTGTAATTTGATATACTTAAATGCTCACAGTCTATACATTTATCATAGTGAAAACATTTCACACCAACGTCAAGGTCAAACACAGTGGTTCATTTTTAGAATATGCACGTGTGTAGCATGTGTTTAGGTCCACTGTATATGTGCACGTATGCATACTTACAGTACATGTATAGTTTGTGTAGGTGTTTGCATCGGGGAGTAGCTCCAGGGTTACATGTATGCAGAAGGGTGTGAGTGTGTTTATGAGCATTTCATCCCCTCATTTATTTGAATGCTGGTAAACTCCATGATTGATAGTTTATTGTAGATATAAAGGATTGAAACACAACATCTTTAAGACAGCTGCATGTATATGTCAATTCAGATCCTAATTTATACAGTACAAGTATGATGGTCTGAACCATGATTCAACATTAGCATCTGTGACCCACCTGTCCCATTATGTTTGCACATCTGAATTATGATATAAATACGATATATGAATATGAAATTAGAATTAGAATTGGGAGGGATGAACATGGTCACAAATGCAAAGCACACAGCACACAGTGAAATGTGTTCTCTGCATTTAACCCATCCTAGTGCCAGGAGTCTAGTACTAGGAGCAGTGGGCAGCTAGTGCACAGCGCCCGGGGAAGCACGATCCATCTCATAAGTTATAGTATACATTATTTATGCTTTCATTTCTGTAAAAAGAGAGGTAATTTTGAAAAGTTGCTATAATTTCAGTTCAATGTTTTAGTTTATTTGATACATTTTAAAACAAGGTGTGTTAACATGAGACAAACCTTTAATTAGGCACACCTGTTGTTCCTTTGCAATCAAGGAAATTCAACACAGGTGTGCCTGATTATGCCTCTCAGCAGGGAGAGGGTGGGCTCTGTTAAGATGTAAGAAAATAGGTGAGATAGTTCTGCAGTATGTTACATTTCACAATATTGTACATGTGTATTGAAAGGAGCCCAATATATATGTCCAAATAACTTAGTGATCCAAGTGGTATGATGCTAATGTGAACACAGACCATATTACTTCCAGAAATCCCAAAGAAAAATGAATATATAGGACAACGCCAAATGCACACATAGAATTATAACATCAGGTTTCATACACAGAACTAAGTATCGTGTATGAAACCTGATGTTATAATTGTATGTGTGCATTTGGCGTTGCATGTGTCATTCTGTTAGACCACCATCTTGTGATTTATACAAGCGCAACTTTGAACATGTACAGCAGTATGGATGCTTGCTCATTCTGGCTCACCCTGAACTTACCTGTGCGCATGGTATGTACCAGTTAGGTAAAGCTGAGAGGGTAACATGCTATTCACAGTAGTAAGAGCGGAAAAGGATTCGGTAGCTTGCTGTGAGGCTGCATCTTTATTTTATTTAGTGATATTTTGCTTCCCTTTATTACAATTAGAACATTTGGGACTTGACATTCCCAGGTTTCACTGCTCTCTGTTTTGAACAAATGGCACTTTTTTTCCCCTTCAACTGCTTATCAACCTGGTTCTTCTACGTCCTTTTTCACAGTTTTTCCGGGGCCAAAGCCTCGTCGGCCATTTATATGAGTTGGTAGCAATCACTGATACGGAAAAGGATGCTTAGATTAAAGTCTAAGTTGAGAAAATGTCCACCATGGCACCTCATAAAACTCCTTTCACGTCTACTAACTCTCAAATGTCAACCATTCAAGATGCAGTTTATGTCCAGATATATTTCAAATATATACTCAAGACATGAGTTATCACTATATTGACATGTATCATTAACATCGTTATTTCCAATGATCTATATTCCCCCAAAAAGTGCCTTCTTTCAAACTTTTTTAAAGAGTTGTCCCTTTCCTCTCCTCTCCTTCGCTGTGTGTCTTTGAATACACTCTCCTAACACATAGCTGAACCTCATATTGCTTCTGAAGTCGCTCTCCACACCTGTTGCCGAGGTTCACACTGTTCTGTCAGCCAAGACCGCAGCAGATACTGTGTGAATAACACAATCACCGCCTCATCGCTCATCTAGGTCCTGCACTTCACACACTATGTGTTTGTCCAACTGTACGTGTCAACACTCAACACCCTTGTGCTTCATATCATTCGAATGGGAATATCTGATATATGTTTTCAAGATGTCCGTGCATCTGTTTGTTACTATATATATGTGTGTGTATCAGTTTCAGATGGTGTTATGTTGTTATAGTTGTCTACTTATCTATTATATTTTCTTATGTAAAACAAGATTTTTCAAACGATTACTCCAGGCTCTGGATATAAATTAACTTTGTGTGTGGAAAATGTTTCACTAGAAGCCCGTCAGTCCAACGATCATCCAGTCATGGTTGAGTGCAGCAGCACCTCAGGCTGTTGCACGAAGAAAGTAATCCGGCTGTGGTTCCAGCCCTCAGATATAAGGCAGCAAGGCCAGAGGCTGCACAACCGGACATTCGGTCTCCACACTCGGCCTTTCGGCATCCCTCCCTGAGTCCAAATCCATTCTTGCCGTTAACTTAACTTCAGGGTTGCTCCAACAGAATAACTGTTGGCTGATGCGAGTAGCTAGACACTGCTCGATCCAAAAAGGGAAACCTTAATCTGAAAAAAGGAAATATGGGAAAGAACAATTAACGAGTTTCATCCCATGAATGTATAAAGAGAACTGGCTACAGTGTTGAAAGCGTGGCCTGGTTCATTCCTTTAAAAGTTCCTCAGTGAAGCCAAACTTGCCTTAATAATCTCGATTTCCCAAATTTGGATCTTTGCTGATAGAGCATGCCAATTGCATTTTACTCAAGCCCCGCCTACAATCTGCTTTGTCACATCCAGTCTCAGCTCAGTTAAAGGTGGGGTAGGTAAGTTTGAGAAACCGGCTCGAGATACACTTTTTGTTATATTCCATGGAATGCTCTTAACATCCCGATAGCAATGAATATCTGAAGTGCTTTGACAAAAAAAACATAAAAAAATTTCATCTGTGCTGTGTGTCATCCGTAGCGCTGTAAAAAGCACGACCAATCATCTGAGCCGGCCCGGCTAAAATAACTGGATGGCCTACCTGCCTGTCAGCCTTCCATCTGTGCACAAACTTATCTCGTGCCCTCCTTGGTCATGTGCGCGTTCGTGTGTGTTGGAGGAGGGGCTCTGTAAGGAAGTCTGAAGGAAGGGGCAGATTTTCTCCGGTCGTGTCATTTCAAATTCTAGCGCACTCGAGCTGGTTTCTCAAACTTACATACCCTACCTTTAAATGAATGGAGAGGCAGACTTTAAGAACGTAGTTATTTAAATAATCGTTATATTTCCGTATTGGGTTGTTGATTTAGCTAAAAAACAACAACTATACGCTGATTGTAAGGAGTCTCTTCTCCAATGTAATTCAAATGGAAAAGGTATTTTTGGGCCCGATGACATTATCTAGATGACACTGAAGTTGTAATACAAACGT